>NC_132876.1:69784804-70094215 GCF_048164855.1 Canis lupus baileyi | reverse complement strand
GTTTTTGGATAGAATATTCTGTGCATATCTGTTAGGTCCATCTGTTCTAAGGTGTCATTCAAAGCCAATATTTCCTTGTTGATTTCCTATCTGATGATCTATCCATTGATGTAAGTGGGTATTAAGTCCCCTATTATCATTGTATTGGTGTCAATTTCTTCCTTTATGTCTGTTAATATTTGCTTTCTGTATTTTAGAGGTTCCTATGTTGGGTGAATAGATATTTACAATTATTATATTGATCCCTTTATCCTTATGTAGTGCCCTTCTCTGCCTCTTGCTACTTTTTTTTTAAGTCTGTTGTGTCTGATATAAACATTAGTACCCTAGATTTTTTTTCTTTCACTTGTATGGTATTTTTTCCCCATCCATTCACTTCCAGTCTGTCTGTAAATCGGAAGTGAGTCTCTTATGGGCAGCATATAGTTGTGTCTTGTTTGAAAAAACAGCTTATTAAACTACCCACAAATAACCAGTATTAACATTTTAATGCATATCTAGAAAAATTTTAGGCATATGTATATGTATTTTTGCAAAATAAAAATGTTGTTTAATAACTTTTTTCTGTCAGTAACTGTATTTCTACATTATCATTTTTAATATGGATATACAAGCATTATAAAGGTACTTTTTCATATTTTTCTAGTTATTTTATGATTTTATTTTTTAACATTTAAATATTTAGTTAATTTGGTATAGATTTTAATATACAGTATGAGATAAAGAGCTAATTAAAATTTTTATTTTTCTTTTTCACTCTACAAGTAAAGGTAGAAAAGAGGCAGCATTGAAGAAGGTAGGAAGCTCAGAGACATAGTTTGGGAGAGAAATAGATCTTGGCCGCTGCAGTGGGGAGGGAGCCACAGATGCGAAGAAGGGCAAGAGACAAACTAACATACAGGGGAATGCAAGGAGAAAATGAATCCCCTAAATAAATAAAATGTTTTTAAAAAATAAAATCACGAACACTTATTTTGGGACTCCTGGGTAGCTCAGGGGTTAAGCGTCTGCTTTTGGCTCAGGGCGTGATCCTGGAGTCCCAGGATCAAGTCCCACATCAGGCTTCCTGCAAGGGAGCCTGCTTCTCCCTCTGCCTATGTCTGCCTCTCTCTTTCTGTGTCTCTCATGAATAAATAAATAAAATCTTTTAAAAAATAATAAAACCATGAAAATAAATCCCCATAGCAATTGGCTTGGAAAGTGAAAAGGCCCAAATTTTGTGAGTTATTGCAACGGGTGGGGCTTAAAGCCTGGGGTGCTAAAGGTGAGTGTGCTTGTTCATAGAGAGCCCAGAGGCGTTGGAGCTACTCTTGGAGAGAAGTCAGGGCAAATAGCCTGCAGATATACAGTGTGGAAACAGCAACCTGAAAAGCACCTAGGGCACACAGTTGGGAGGTTATTTGCTCATCTCAGAGCACGTCCCAAGGAGGCAGCATTAATGGAGATACCCTTCAGGAACAAAGGAACTGGCAGGCACCCTTTCCCTCCCTCATCCCTCAGCATAAACACAAGAGCCACCTGCAGGAATCAAGGCAGAACTGATACTCTGTATTTAAGTTGCTTACACCAAACACCAACCCTCATGCTCTGGTGAAACACCCTTCCTAGACCCTCTTGCTTCAGTCCCAGCATGGAAGTCTCTCTCCCCCAGGAGACCAGCCCAAACCCCTGCCAACACAATGTCTCCTGACCCAGGAGTTTTTCAGGACCTCAGTTCCAGAAGCAGTGGTGACAGGTCTCATTTCACAAGTAGACCACCTAGTTAAGACACCTAGTTTAAACCCACCATATTCAGGCCAGGGACCAAATGTTGCCCACAACAGGCAAGGACATCCTCTTGCACATGACTGCCCTGATGGGTAAAGCAGCCAAGACACAACTGCTGAGCACATGCAGCACACATTGAAAACACTCCCTGTAGTGCTGGGCCCTGGGGAACAGCGGAGACTGCACCATGAGGTACTACAAGTCTTCTTCTTAATAAGGCCATTACTGTCAACAATAGGAAAATAGCTGACTTTCCTAACATGCAGAAGCAGGCAGAGTGACCTAGACAAAATGAGAAGACTTAGGAATTTGTCCAAATGAAAGACAAGGCCACAGCCAGAGATCTAAGTGAAACAGATATAAGTACATGCTCAATAGAGAATTTAAAATAATGATCATAAAGATACTCACTGGACTTTAGAAAAGAGTAGAGGACATCAGTGAGACCCTTAATACAGAGATAAAAAATAACAGAGATAAAGGGCTCAATAAACAAAATGAGAAACACGCTTGATGGAATGAACAGCAGGCTGGAAGAAGGAGAAATGAAGTAAAGATCTAGAAGACAGACTAATGGACATAATCAAGCTAGAAAAAAGAAAAATAATTATAAATAATAAGAGTAGACTTAGGGAACTCAGTGACTCCATCAAACATAGTAATATTTGCATCATAGGAGTGCCAGAAGAAGAAGAGAGAGAAAGGTGGGCAGAAAATATATTTGAAGAGATACTAGCTGAAAACTTCCCTAATCTGGGGAAGGAAACAGATATCCAGGTCCAGGAGGCAGTGAAAACCCTAACAAAATCAACAAAAGCAGATCCACCCAAGACATATTATAATTAAAATGTCAAAATATAGTGATGAAAAAATTTTTAAACTGCAATATAGTCTCTTCAACAAATGGCATTCGGGAAAGAGGTGAGAGACCTGTACTCTGTTGGTGGGAACGTAAATTGATGAAACCACTATGGAAAACAGTAGAGTTTCCTCAGAAAATTAAAAATAGAAATAGCATACAATCCAGTAATTCTACTACTGGGTAGTACCCAAAGTAAATGAAAAAAATTCAAAAACCCCTATGTTTATTGCAGCATTATTTATAGTAGCCAAGATATGGAAGCAGCCCAAGTGTACATCCATAGATGATATGGGTAAAGAAGATGTGTGTGTATATATACGATGGAATATTACTCAGCCAGAAAAAATGAGATCCTGCAAGTTGTGACGACATTGATGGACCTAAAAGGTATAAATGCTAGGTGAAATAAGTCAGATAAAGAAAAATAAATACCATATGATCTCACTTACATGTGGGACCTAAAAAATAAAACAAATGAGTAAACAAATAAATAAAAAGAATCAGAGCTATAAATACAGAAAACAAGTGAGAGTTGCCAGAGGGGAGAGGGGTAGGGAGATAGGCAGAATAGATGAAGGAGAGTGGGAGACACAGACTTCATTTATGGAATAACTAAGTCATGGGGGTAAAAGATACAGCATAGGGAATATAGTCAATGATATTGTAATAACGATATATGGGGACAGATGGTAGTAACACTTGGGGTGACCATAACGTAACATAATAGAGAATTGTTGAATCACTATGTTATATACCTGAAACTAATGTAACATTGTGTGTCAACTACACTTCAATTAAAAATAAAAATTCACTGAAAAAAATGAAAGGTTTTGTTTAAAAAATAAATTTTTCCTTTTTGCTTCCCCTTTTTATGTATGTATGCATGCATCTATATATATATACAATGAGTTGGTTCCTGGTATAAACACAATAGAAGTTCAAAAAAATTTTTTTAACTTCCCTTTCCCTCTTTTCAGTTGTTGATTTAGGTCAAACTTTCTCCAGGAAGTTTGGGTTTGTTTTTTTTTTCCTCAAGTAGCCAATATAATTCCTTAAGTCTCACCCTCTTTAATATTTTTGTATGCAACTGCAAGTTCATTTAGGATAGAGTTATGTTTCATTATTTACCTTGCTACCTTCCATAGGCATGCTTGGTGAAGACTAGTTGTTGGTGATGGTTGATTTTCTCAAAACCTGCTTTGAAGTATGATGTAACAGTGCTAATCCTTTAAGGCAGCTGGAATGGTCAGAAACTTATCCAGGACCAGCACAACTTGTTTATGAGTGTAGTGTTGCTGCACTGGCTACCATCCCTCTGCTCTGCCAGACTGAGGTGGCTGACTAGCTGGCTGGTAGCTGGCTGATGGGGCTGGGCCTTTCTGTATAAACTCTTCCTCAAATAGCTTTTTTGTTCAAAGAGGTGGCCTTTCTCATGTTGAGTTGCTCCCTCTTAGCGAGTAGTATTTGTGCAGCTCTGCTTCCTTGCCAGAATCTCCATGCACGTTATCAAGAGCTCTCAATGCCATTAAAAACATAAAGAATAAGCAGCAAAGAAAGAAGACACAGGGGTGAGGGGAGAAAAAAGGAGGAAAAACAAGGATAAAAGAATGGAGATTTATGACCTTGAGTGTGGCAGGTTGCTAAACCCAACCTAAAACATCCCATGCACATAATAATACCTACTGTTACACATGAAATTTAGCAGAGAAACTATGAAAATGAAAATATTTTGCAAGGGAAGCCTACACAGTCCTTGGTTTTCAAGGGACGTATGCAAACTCTGATGGCAATACTGGAAGCCCTCCTGATTAGACACTTTGTTGACTTCAGATTGAGCCTGCCTCTGATAGAGCCTGCTCTTACAGGCAAAAATCATTCTAGGCATGTTGTAAAGATAAGATGAGATGATAAATAGAAATAAGTAGGTTTCATAGATTATAAAACAATATACAAATGCTTGGTGTTCTTTTTGTAAAGCTCCTGAGGGCATTGACAATGGTTTAATGTCCGATAGTGTCTTTCTTCATGGGAGTTTGGAACAGATTTTAAACACCTATGTCTAAAGAAAATCAAATCCACCTACAGAATGGAGAGAAGTGGGTCCCCAGGAGGGAGAAATATGTGTGGGAGATACCTAAATTATGGGTATCTGGGGAGTGGTTGTCACCTAACCATATAAGAAAAGCATTGGGTTTTCTGAGTGTCCTCAATTGATTAGAAATTGTTTTCTTTAGAAGTAAGTTCCAAGAAAATGCCTGTGATTTCATGTCAGTGAAACTGTTGATGCTTATTTTAAAGTGTCTGTTAACTTATAGTCAATTACAGTGGGAGTGCATGTGGTACCCATATGAACGTATTATGATCACACTGTTTTAATAACAATTTAAATCACAATATGTGACTAAAAAGTCAACTGCTGCTGCTTCTGCTCCTTCTATGAAAATGACCCTCTTTTCCATTTAGCTTCAATGCAAGAGACTTCATATCAGTTCTTCACCTGAATGCATGACTCTTCAATCTCAGGACTCGCAGAATTAATGGAATGCCGTCCTAAGGTTGGTGAGTTCTGCGTTTATGGGCATTTCATCCCTATGAAGAAGTCCTCATTCCCTCACTGCAACGACTGAGACTGAAAGAGTTTTCTAAGGGAGAATATTTCTTTTAACATTCTTCTTAAATGTTTCAGTCAAAAAACAGGAACAGACTGAGGACGTCTGATAGTTGGGAGATACCTTGCCCTTGATGTGAGGCTCCCTCAAAATCTGCAGTGTCTTGAGAGTTTCTCCTATGACTATCTTGGAGAATAATCACTTTCTATTAATTTCCAGTGATTTAATTTTCCATTTTCTTTTTAACAGGTCCAGTTAAAAACAAGAAAAAGGGTAAGTTAAGCTCCTGATTATATAAAATTGCTGTCATATCTTTCCTAAAATAAGAAGAAAAAAAAACAAGGGAGTAGGATTTTTATATATTCTCTCAATGCTGGCTGTCATCACTTCTTGGCCTTTTGGCTAAGATCAAGTGCAATGCTGGTTGTCCATTGTTTTATTCGATCATCTATGGCCTCCTTGGGTATTGTGCTTCCATGAAACAAGAGATTGTTTTTCAGTGATGATCCATGAAATTGCTTCTCTAGCAGCATATGAAAGTTTTTTTTATTTTTCTTTCTTGCTCCCTCTTTTGTACAATTATATTTAGATCTCTTTCCTTCATTATTCTCTACCCTTCCCCCTATCCTTCTTTTTCCTTTCGTTGCCCTCCTTTATCAAATCAGTGATCACATACAAAGTCCTAAGACAGCTTGTGGGGACTACCTTCTGAGAGGTGTCAGTACCAGGGAGGCTTTTCTTGCTTTGGAGTTTCAATATCATTTTCTCTGTGGTAGAAAAAGAAAGCTGAAGGAATACCCTGATCTTTTGGTCCTTTCAAAGAAGCTTCTAGTTGAGCAGATCCATTATGCCATTGTTGGGTCAGTATGTTTCTGATATACTTGCAATAGGACTGGCCCAAGAGCTTGTACAAGCACTTGCATACTTGAAGAGGAGAACCCAAAGACAGAATAAGTTCCAAAAGACATAATAAGGCAATATGGTCCACTCCTTAGGACTTAAAAAACAAACAAACTACAAAACCAGTTGTAAGTACCTATTTGTTTCTGTGTTCTGACCTGGAAAGAAAATGAAGTGAAATTACTGATTTTTCATTAAAATTCTTTAAGTAGGGGTGTCTGGATGGCTCAGTAGCTTAAACGTCTGCCTTCAGCTTTGGTCATGATCCCAGGATCCTGGAATGGAGCCCCGGGATGGGATCCCCACTCAGCAGGAAGTCTGCTTCTCCATCTTCCTCTGCCCCTCCCCCTGCCTCTGCTTTCTCTCTCTCTCTCTCTCTCTCTCTCTCTCTCTTGCTTGCTCTCTCTCTCAAATAAGATCCTTTAAAAAATAAAGTTCTTTAAGTAAAATGATTCTGTTAGAAATTTCTGGAGCTTTATAGAGTAGATTACCAATCCCAGATTAGGCCAAAGGGACTGGCTTCAGCTGCTGCCTGTCACTCCTCTAAGCACTAGGGTACTGTGGTGGCTTGAGGTACCATGGCCTACATGGAAAACCTATGTCCCTGTTGTAAAGAAGCTGAGGAATGGCCTGGCCTCCTGAGGACCTGATCTGAGCAAAGTTGGAAAACAGCCAGAGACCTGGGGTCAATGAGGAAAACTTTCTCTATTGGGCCTGGGCATTCACCAAGATATTATGTATTTAAGAAAGTAAATTTGATTTTTAAGCATGTAGGTTTTTTCTAATAGTTTTTTTAGAGCAGTTGTAGGTTCACAACAAAATTGAGGGGAAAGTACAGAGCATTCCCATATATTCCATGCCCCCACACGTGGACAGCCTCCCCCACTATCAACATCTTGCACCATCTTGTACATTTGTTATAATTGATGAACATCCATTGATATATCATTATCACTCAAAGTACATATCGGCTTCATTTTGGTGCTGTACATTCTATGGGTTTTGACAAATGTATAGCGACATAGATTTCCATGGATTACAGTATTATAAAGAATAGTTTCACTGCCCTAAAAAGCCTTTCTGTTTTGCCCCTCGCAACCACTGATCTTTCTACTGTCTTTTTAGTGTTGCCTTTTCCAAAATGTCAGTATGTAGCCTTTTGAGATTGGCTTCTTTCACTTAGTAATACACATTTAAGTAACTCCATATCTTTTAATGGCTTGATAGATCATTTATTTTTAGTTTTTTAAGTATTTTAATTCCAGTTAGTTAACAGTGTTATATTAGTTTCAGGTGTACAATATAGTGATTCAATAATCCCATACATCACCCAGTGTTCATTACAACAAGTGCACTCCTTAATCCCTACCACCTATTTAACCCATCCTCCTGCCCCCTCCCCTCTGGTAACCATCAATTTATTGACTATAGTTAAGAGTCTGTTTCTTTTTTTTATTATTTATGAGAGACAGACAGAGAGGCAGAGACACAGGCAGAAGGAGAAGCAGGCTCCATGCAGGGAGCCCGACATGGGACTCGATCCTGGGTCTCCAGGATCACACCCTGGGCTGAAGGCAGCGCTAAACCACTGAGCCACCTGGGCTGCCCAAGAGTCTGTTTCTTAGTCTCTCTCTCTCTCTCTCTCTCTCTCTCTCTTCCCATTTGCTTATTTTTTTCCTTAAATTCCACATATGAGTGAAATCATATGGTATTTGTCTTTCTCTGACTGACTTATTTCACTTAGCATAATACTCTCTACCTCCATCTATGTTGTTGCAAATGGCAAAATATCATTCTTTTTTATGGCTGAGCAAAAGTCCATTGTATCTATACACCACATCTTATTTCTCAATTCATCAGCCAGTGGGCGCTTGGGCTATTTCCATAATTTGGCTATTGTAGATATTGCTGCTATAAACATCAGGGTGCATGTATTCCTTTGAATTAGCATTTTTGTATCCTTTGTGTAAATATCTAGTACTGCAATTGCTGGATTGTAGGATAGTTCTATTTTTAACTTTTTGAGGAAACTCTATACTGCTTTCCAGAGTGGTGGCACCAGTTTGCATTCCCACCAACAGTGCAAAAGGGTTCCCTTTTACTCCACATCCTTGCCAGCCAACACCTGTTGTTTCTTGTGTTATTGATGTTAGCCATTCTGACAGGTGCGAGATGATCTAACTATCATTTTGATTTGCATTTCCTGATGATAAGTGATGTTGAGCATCCTTTCATGTGTCTCTTGGCTATCTGTCTGTCTTCTTTGGAAATGTGTCTATTCATATCTTCTGCCCATTTTCTAATTGGATTATTTGTTTTGAGGATACTGACTTTGAAAAGCACTTTATAGATTTTGGATACTAACCCTTTATCAGATATGTCATTTTCAAATATCTTCTCCCATTCTTTAGGTTGCCTTTTAGTTTTGTTGATTGTTTCCTATGCTTTGCAGAAGCTTTTTATTTTGATGTAGTTCCAATAGTGTATTTTTAAATTTATTACCCTTGCCTCAGGAGACATATCTAGAGAAGTTGCTATGGCCAATGTCAAAGAAGTTACTGCCTGTGTTCTATTCTAGGATTTTTCTGGTTTCAGGTCTCACATTGAAGTCTTCAATCCATTTTAAATTTATTTTGTGTATGGTGTAAGAAAGTGGTCCAGTTTCATTCTTATGCATATTGCTGTCCAGTTTCGCAACACCATTTGTTGAAAAGGCTGTCTTTTTCTGATTGGATATTTTTTCCTGGTTTGTCAAAAATTAGTTGGCCATATAATTGTGGGTTCATTTCTGGGTTTTCTATTCTGTTCTATTGATCTCTGTATCTATTTTTGTGCCAGTGCTGTTCCTGGTTTTTTTTTTTTTTTTTTTGTACCATTCCTGTTTTGATTACCATTTCAAGCATGTAGTTTTTAACTTTTGTCACATCCGTTTTTAAAATGGAAATTGTAATAAACCTAGAAAATTCACCATGCTTTGACATGGACACCTTCTAGTCCTAAACAAGTCCAGGGATGACCTCTTCTTAATAGGTAGACTTGGGAACACTTTCTAATTACAGCTACTAGTTTTGTTTTGTTTTGTTTTGTTCTGTTTTCACTCATTCACTAGACAGCTAATAAAGCATTCTATAATTGTCAGGAATAGAGATACTGAGATAAATAAAAGTGGTGCCTCCCCTCAAAAATCTCCTAGTGTAGCTGGAATAGTGGAAGTACACACAAATAATTGCAGTGTAGTATGAAAAAATGCTATCATAAAAGCATGAACAGTGTGCTGTGGAAGCATAGAGAAAGAACAAGTAGTTCTCCCTGGGGGAGTAAGGAACCAAATCTCAGGAGGAAAAAAAAAACAGTATTTAACCTGGACTTTAAAGGATGGAGGGAGGAAGAAGGGGAAGGACATTCCAGCAAAGGGAACAGCATACTCAAATCTCCCAGAAGTATGAAAAACATGGTGTGTTTAGGGAAACACCAAGTAGGCTAGTTATGTACCAGAGTGTAAGTCATGTGTGTAGTGGGGAATGGTGCCCAGGTGTAGTGTTATCCAGTGGCTGAGCACTGAGAGAGCACACTTGCTAATGGCAAGAGAATACAAGTATCTAGGCAAGAAGCCCTGTAATTACAATTCAGAGAAAAAAAATACTACAATTCAGAGAATCCAATGTCTCTTGCAGGGACTCAGATCACTGCCTAGCACTGCTACCTTGAATATGGGCCATTATTAGGAGAATGCACATAGGCCTTAAACATTTACTTTGACTAAAAGTGATTTAGAAGCCATTTAATACAGATTTCCTTGGACACAGTGAATAAGCACATGCCCAAAGAGGTAAATTGAGTTGTTCACTTAATTTCCATTTTTAATAGAATTTTCCTCTCCTATAACTAACTTGCTCTTGTCCATTCTCTCTCTCTCCCTCTCCCTCCACATTTCTCCCTCCCTCTCCCCCCCTTCACTCACTTGTGTTTATTTGTTCTTTCAACACTTTGTCCTTCACTAAAAGGTTAGAGAAATGCCCCCTCACAAAGTTTAGCTTTGAAAAGAATGTTGATTATTCTGTCATCTAAGACTGCACAGGACAATTTTCTTTTTTTTCTTTTTTAATTTATTTTTTATTGGTGTCCAACTTGCCAACATATAGCATAACACCCAGTGCTCATCCCATCAAGTGCCCCCCTCAGTGCCCATCACCCAGTCACCCCCGCACCCCACCCACCTCCCTTTCTACCACCCCTTGTTCGTTTCCCAGAGTTAGGAGTCTCTCACGTTCTGTTTCCCTTTCTGATATTTTTCTAAGTAGAGAAGTCTCTGGGCTTTTGTATCATGGAGTGTTCTGTTAAAGTGAGGAAATCTGGAGAAGGAATTCAATCCTCTAAAGTCATCCTCTTGTCCAGGAGTCATTTTGTTCATGCTTCTCTGGGCCAACTTTCTGTAAGTATGCAAGTGTGAGAAGCACACTTACCTAAACCTAGTTACAGAAGAGCAAAGAGGAACAGCTGCAGCACTAGAATACAGCAGGAGCTTTTTCCCAAATGCCTTCTAACATTTTCATAAATGAACATCCTCTGTTTACACTGCAATCATTATTCTCTTTGACTAAAGGAGTTTCTGGGTATAATTCTTCCAAAATTATATTAGCAATCACAGGAGATTCACAGTCTTGACACTGAAGTTTGTACTACCCACAGAACACCCTCTAACTTGAAAATCAGTTAGGCCTGTTAATTCTGGGACATAGAACAATCTAATATGCACCCTCCTCTGTGTCTCTGCCAACCAGAGAACAATGAGGGAGAAGCAGACCTTACAAACAGGTTAGGGAAGTTTCCTGACTGCCAGGGGTAAGTCAGTCTTCCTCATGGAACCTTAGTCTTGGGAGGAAATTTAGAGAAATCATCAAGGCCAAACTTCATTTCACCAACAGAGAAATTAAGGCTCAGAGAGAGATAGAGATTTGCCCAAAGTACATCTGTGGCAGAGCTGGTGCTTACAGCCTTATCTCCTGTCTACAGATTTTGTGTTCTCTCCACTGCACTAGCTGGAATTGAAACTTGGGCACTAAATAAGGCTGACTTGGAAGCTGCCCAAATCTGAAGGGAGATGGCTTTCCTGTTCAACATCTTGAAATTGGTTAATCTAGAAACTGGACAGATCCAATCTTTTGTTGCTGCTATGTGCAGGGAAAATGGCAAAGCTCCTTCCTGCCTCTGGGTCTTTAAGGCTACAAGGGAGTCTCCAAGGGAAAGAAGCTCTGTGGACCTTCCTTTCTTTTCTCCCTGGGGAAGTAGCCCCATAATGACCCTGTTGTTTCAGTCCAAACGCAGACGTGGCTAAACATGGACAACAGGCCTCTTGAATGGCATTGCAATGGGGATTGAGTTTCTGGAACATGCAGCATTATTTTTAAAGGAGGTCCTGATAAATCAGGTCAGGATTCTCCTGCCTAAGAGTCTGGGGAACAAGGAGTCAGAGTTAAGGAAGTATTTAAGTGAGACTTAAGAGGGTTACATTTAAAACTAAGAAAGTACCACAGGTGGAGATACTGTCATGGAGTCTGGCCAAAGCCTTCTATTCCTGGGATTTCCACAAAACTGTGAGAAAGCAGTGAAGGGAAGAAGATGCCCTCTCCCCCGAGCCACCTGCAGTGCGTGAATTGGGCTGCACAGAGCAAAGGAAGTAAACTGGAGCTGCAGATTTTGGTACATGACCACAGTTATGACTTGTCAAATAGCTACATCCTGGTGGGAATGTTGAAAAGACTGGAATATAGAATAGATGGGCTGGGATTTCTCTGAAAAGATAGAGAGGAGGAAATGAGGAGGAGTTGGTGGGCTTACTTACATTGGAGAAGGGGTGCCTAGATGGCCCAGTCGGTTAAGTGTCTGCCTTCAGCTCAGGTCATGGTCTCAGGGTCCTGGGATTGAGCCTTGCATTGCCCCACACCGGGCTCCCTGCTCAGTGAGGAGTCCTCCCTCGCCCTTTCCTCCCTACCCTTGTTCCCTCACTCGCTGTTCACGCTCTCTCTCAAATAAATTTCAAAAATCTTAAAAAAAAAACAATACGTTGGAGAATAGGGCCTCAGAGGAAGGATGCTGGGAAGACAGATTATTTAGCCTATAAAAATGGAGGTTGATAGGTGACTTAATGTCTATGAGCATATGAGGGTTATTATGTGTATGATGGTAACTATTCTTCTCTATCAACACAAAGATTAGAATAAAATCTTAAATTGCCTCAGGAGGAATTTCAGCTAAATATACGGAAGAACTTCCTAACAGTGAGGGGATGATAAACACTGGAACATGTTACCAAGGGAGTTTACAGAAATTGCCTTTCCCAGAGATCTTTAAAAATAGGGTTTAGAGAGGTCAGCTGAGAAAGAAAAACTTGCCAGCTGTCTCCTCAGCTTTTTCTACTCTCCACCTCTCCTTCTTTCATTCAATCTCTCTCTCCCTGCCTTCCTCTGCCCCCCTCTCTTCATGCCCCCTCACCTCTTATTTCCCCAATTCCTTCCCATTCCTCATTTCCAGCTACCACCACCTCTATACCAACCTGTAGTTCCTGTATATCTCGACTTCTGTAGGAAACCTTCCTAGTGTTGATATTATTCCCAATGTCAGGCTGTCCTCCTAGCTCTCTCTTCCTATCTGCATCAAGTCCACCAAATTGGGCAGTAAACATGAAAGCGACACTCTTCAACTATAGCCCAATTCTCAATTCAAAACAGTGACCCACACATCTAGCCACTTGATAATTCTAATCTCTTGGACTCAGGTGAAATGCAACCTCCTTTTTGAAGCCTTCTCTGACCTCTAAAGCATTTTGTCCCTACTACTAATATAGCACTTATACTATCTTGTGCCTGTATCTGTTTCCCCAGTAGACTGAGCTCCTTAGGGGTCCCTGGGTGGCTCAGACATTTTTGTTTGTTTGTTTGTTTGTTTGTTTGTTTGGCTCAGGATCCTGGGATTGAGCCCACATCGGGCTCCCTGCTCAACGGGGAGTCTGCTTCACCCTCTCCCTCTACCCCTCCATTCACTTGTGCTCTCTCTTGTGCTCTCTCTCTTTTTCTCTCTCAAATAAATAAATAACATCTTGGGACTCCTGGGTGGCTCAGCAGTTGAGAGTCTGCCTTCATCTCAGGGCGTGATCCCTGGGTCCAGGAATCAAGTCATACATCGGGTTCCCCGCAGGAAGCCTGCTTCTTCCTCTGTGTATGTCTCTGCCTCTCTCTGTGTGTCTCTCATGAATAAATAAAATCTTTTAAAAACAAACAAACAAACAAAAAACAAACAAACAGAGATCCCTGGGTGGTGCAGCAGTTTGGCGTCTGCCTTTGGCCCAGGGCACGATCCTGGAGACCCGGGATCGAATCCCACGTCAGGCTCCCAGTGCATGGAGCCTGCTTCTCCCTCTGCCTGTGTCTCTGCCTCTCTCTCTCTCTCTCTCTCTCTCTGTTTGACTATCATAAATTTAAAATAAATAAATAAATAAATAAATAAATAAATAAATAAATAAATAAATCAATCTTTAAAAAAAAGATTGAGCTCCTTAAGGGTCATTTATTTCTATATCGTCAAACCAGCTCTGTAAATAATTATTCATGAAAGAGGATAGGGAGTGTGTGTGTATGTTGTATAATAAAGGTGTTCACCTCTGTAACAGCAGAAGTCCCAAAGGACTGACTTTGTGTCTTCGGAAGTCTATAGAACAGTATGTTTGTTATCAGTAAATAACTACAAATTTAACACTGAATTTGTCTTTTAGGAAAGAAGGCAGGACCTCCTGGGCCCAATGGCCCTCCAGGTCCTCCAGGCCCTCCAGGACCCCAGGGACCCCCAGGGATTCCAGGAATTCCTGGGATTCCAGGAACAACTGTTATGGGACCACCTGGCCCTCCAGGTCCTCCTGGTCCTCAGGGACCCCCTGGCCTACAGGGACCTTCTGGTGAGTTCCTCTGTCTCTCCACCTGCCCCAGGCTCCTTGCAAGTACTTTAAAAGAGCAGGAGTGGGTGATCCTGAGAGCAGTTTCCAATGGTGGTGATGGCTTTGGTGAGCAATAAGAAAAGCAGGTCTCCCAGGTCAGTGGGAAGCTAGGAATTGGACAAGCCAGTAGGGCCTGACTTACTCTAACTTCTTGTGTATACCAACCTGTCAAGGACAGGCCACCTGTTCTTGACCTTCCCGTCGTAAGTCCTCCCTGATTCTGGGCCTCCCTGCAGTGAGCCAGTAAACTCATACATGCCAGAGCCAGTGGCCCTGAGGGTTTATACTAGATTTCCAGTGGGGGATGGATTTAGTTTGCTCTGATTTCCAACATCTAATACTACATGTTTATGTCTGACTGGAAACAGGGGAGGAATGTTGGGGACTGGAAAAAAATTACAAGCCCTAGAACAGTCTCATCCTATGAACTCTGAAATGCCTTTCCCAGAAAGGTAGACAAGTAGTCACTGGTGATCAAAGAGCTGGAAACTTTTCAGCCACTTGGGCTGTGGAAGAAGCAAGTGCAGCCACTAAGACTGAGCAGTCAAGTGCCTCTTGCACTACATCCCCACACACACATTGCCCATTCAGATAGCATTGGATCTCTGTGCATCTTTCCCCTTGGACCCAGAAGGGCATCCAAAAGGTATAGATGCCAATCCAAACCTGCCTAATTGGAACTAACAGGAGTCAGCCTGCCAGGGCTTAGGTCAGTTGTTATTTCTTTCTCCTGCTCCCCTCTTGCACCTTGGGGCTTTAAAGAAATGGACTCTTTATGCAGCTGATTTCTCTAGGTCCAAAAATTCTGTAGCAGGACTTGGATTCTTCGACTCATAGTTCAAATGGGGCTAATCAGCATTAGTGTGACCATAAGAGATGGGAGCTGGGGAGGGGGTTTGTTTGTATCCAATCTTTCCACAGATCTTGAGCACTTCCTATGTGCAACAGATATATTGATAAGTGGTCCCTGTTCTCATGAAGTTTATGTCCCAGAGGGGAGAGAGATGATTAAAGAAGTAAGATACTTACAAATGGCAATGCTCTCTCTGAAGAAAATAAAGGGAGCCAAAGACTAAAGCAAACGGCACAGTCTCGGGGTCACATAGTGACAGGAAGGCACTCTCACCTGTCTCTCCCAGCGCAGAGTGAAGCTTGCCCTGGGGCCAGCATTACCAAGAGGCCAGTTTACCTGCTGGACGCTGAGCCCACTGAAGAGGCAGGTCAGGGAGGAGTAAGAGAAGTGAGTGGTGTCCTCTCCCATCCCAGGGCTTGGCTGCCCAGAGCAAGTCTTACCACCACTCACTGCCTAGCTGAGGAGATAGGGAAGTAGAAGCATGCCCTCTGATTGCCCTGTCCTATTTTTCAGGTACTGCTGATAAAGCTGGACCTCGAGAAAACCAGGTTGGCTGGAAATGGCTCTCTTCTGGGGAGGAGGGAAGGCCACGAGGCTAGAGCCACCTTTGAGTGGCTCCCTATTAAGTTTGCTGAGACTCATAAAAAAAAAAAAAGTTTGCTGAGGCTTTGTTTTGTGTGGATATCCTGGAGGTCCAGAGGTTGTTCACTCACAGCCCCCTCCCATCTCCAGGAACAGAAAAGCTTTGCCCCAGGGCCCGCCTGTAACTACCTGTAACTAAGGAATCGAAGCCTTGCCACAGACATTTTTTCCCATGCACAGAAGACAGTGGGTCACCATAGCCAGGCTCAGTCGTCCGCAGAAATGAGCTGCCAGTCAAGCCTAGCCACCTGAGCCTCCGACTTCCCACCCACACCAGACACCTTGTCAGCACTCAGACTGCCTGGGATCTGGAGCTTGAAAACCAGTCAACCAGCTCCAGGCCAAACCCCGCCTGGGTTTCTGCCTTAATGGCCTGAAGGGCTCCTGCCTTGTCTTTGAGCTTCCTAATCTGTTTCTATTGGCAAGTTCTGCTGCCTTTGCCTTGTCTCATGTCAGACTCTCTTACTACAGCTGTTTGGCCACAGTTAGAAATACACACAGCTGCACAGTGCTTGATGGCTTGCAGAGAATTTTATATCCATCACCTCATTTGATCTTCCAGTGTCCCCCTGTAAGAGAGGCCAGACAGAGATTCTTAAAATCCCCATTTCATAGTTAGGGAAATGAGGCTCAGTGGCATTCCACTCTCCTGAGGTCACCCAGCCAGGCAGGAAGTGACGGAGCTACAAATCACAGTACCAATCACCAGCAGATCCCAGGTCCCTGGCATCCCAGGACAGGAGAAAGGGATCAGAACTGGGAAATGAGATTGGAAGCCAGAGGGGGAAACATGTTAGCTGGTGGCTGAATGAGCATTCAGTGACTACTCTCTCTGTCCTTATCCTCCCAGCCAGCTGTGGTGCATCTACAGGGCCAAGGGTCAGCAATTCAAGTCAAGAATGGTAAGAGTCAAAGTAGGCTCTCCCCTAAGAGGAGCCCTCCGCCCTCCCTCCTCCCTCCGCCCTCCCTCCTCCTTCCTCCCTAGGGGCAGCAGTGGTCTTCAAAGAATCACAGCCTAGCTACTGCCTGGTCCCTGAAGGACCCTGGGTGGCAGGGGCCATTCTCTGCTCTCTTTGCGCTCTACTGGCTGTCCTGGGTAATTACTTGCACCTAGACCGGTTCTAAATGCACATAAATTGCATTTAGAATCACGGGTGGAAGAAGCAGAAAGGGACTTGATATATCACCAAGATGGGGAATTCTAGGTAGATGGAGGTTTGTATCAGAGTCACCAAGGAAATTTGTGTAGTTCGATTGACATTTTCACGGTACAAACTAGAGAAGGTAAAACTACAGAAAATTAAATTCTTCGTGTCTGATGGGTCTCCACGGAAAATGGGTGGAGGGAGCATTTCTAGGGAGGGGGGTGGTTGTGGAAGGGAAGGCATGCTAGACTCTCCAGGGGGTATGGGATGCTAGTACCTATAAAAAAAAAGGCGGGGACAGATTTAAGGGGATTAAGAAAACTGATTTAATGTAATCCCTGCATTTAAAAGCTGGGGAACCAGAGTCCCAGAGAGAATGGATCATACGGTAAGAAATCATACTGCCTTATATTTGTCCGGTACTTTAGAGTTTTCAACATGCATTCTTTTGTCTTTCATTTTATGGGATCCTCACAACAGCCAGTGATGTAGGTATCAGCTCCTTTTTGCAGAGACAGAAGCTGAAGCTTAGAGAGGTTAATTAACTGGCCCAAGATTTCAGTTGACTGTAGGAGCTGGCATTCAAAACTATGTCTGATTCTTTCCACGGCACTATGCTACTTCAGTGATGTGCGTACCACTCTACTGAATGATTAGGTTCATTTTCTCCCCCAAAGAAACATGAACATTCATTAAAGAAGAGCACTTTGAAATAATGTCCAGTCCCCAGGGTGTACACAGCCTGGAATGCATGAACCCCCAGGAGCCTCGAGAAGCAGCAAGCCAGCCAAGATGCCAGATGCTTACAGAGCTTGAAGTGGGAGGGGCTTGGAGTGCAGACAGTAAATGAAGGCTAAGAAACCTGCTGCATGGGGACAGATCCTAAGAGTCCAGTCAGTCCTGAACTGGCTGTGCTGAGCTTCCTTAATGATTGGGCTTAGCTACATCCAGGACTGCTACCTGGATGCCTGCACTTTAATTTCCTCCAGAGTATAAGTAGGGACAGAATAGTGGCAAAACCCAAGCAGTCCTGCTAGGACCAGGTGCCTGGGGCCCTGGGACCCTGGGGCCGTGGATGGGCCATGATCACCATCTGTCCATGGAGAAGTGAGGCTGCCAGGAAATAGATTTGCCTGGATGGACAGGTGGCCTCCATGCTTATTCTATGCCAGAAGCAACAGAGTTCGCTCCCACTACCACACAACAAGACCGGTTCTAACCTCTCTGGGCCAATCCCTTGGAGTAGCTTATGCTGATATTTAGCTCTACCAACAGCCAGAAGGAGGGGGGGAGGAAAGACATCATGCAGAGCAGTCATTTGGAGGGACAGACCAGGGCATCTCCTCCTAACTCCTATCCCACCCGCTGTCGCCTCGAGGGAAGATGGCCACCTATTCCAGGAGGTTCGTGTCTTCACATCTCAGAGAGGCAGGCCTCCTGAGACTAGCCATAGAAGGACATTCACAACTTCTCAGGTGAAGAATGGATGGTTTTGAGGGGTAAAGGCCCCCAGGGCTTGGACTCTCTCCTCTGGTGGTAAGAAGGAACATCCCTCTTTCTGCAGGATTGAAAGGGAAGCTTTTCCTCTGCCTTCACACACTGGCTCTCACTGTCCAACAAAGGTGACAGGACTTGCCCTCTGCCCTCAACGGGGTTGGGCTGACAGATGCTTCACCAGGGGTGCAACTCCCAGACCCCCTCACCAGCCCCTGAGCTGGTTCTAGTGCTGCTTAGTGGTTTATCTCTTACTCTCATAAAGATCCCCCTCTCCTATGGGGCCTTATTTCTGTCAGTCACTCATTCCAGCTGCTATGAAGTATACCTCACACGCCCCCACCACCGATCCCTAAGGTTCTCCAGGTAGACATTTCCTTGGGCTGAGTGGTTTCATGGGGGACCCAGGGAAGCCTTCCAGAAAGGACTGGGCATGAAAGCACTGTGAAAAAGGAACTTTTAAGGAGATGAACAAAACCCACAAACGGATAAGACAGGAGAAGGACTCAGGAGCTATGGCTAGAGAAATAGAATACAATAATAAGACCTAGCCTGCCACTCAGTGTCTGAATTTTGCCTGTGCAGGCCCTAGAACAACAAAGAAAATAGGGCAGCATGCCCACTCTCTTCTTACCCTCACCCCCAATTCCAGCTAGAAAGTGTTAGTTAAGGACCCTTCCAGATAGAGGGGTCAGGAAAGGAGAGAAGGAGACAAATAAGTGGACCTTGGGGGCCTGAGACATGCCTGGCAGCCGCTTGACAAACAGAATACTCTATCTGCTTCCACATGCTGTTCTTAAAGCTTGGCCTCCTGGCCTAGCCACTTGGTGTTGGCACTGGGATGGGGGAGGTGCCACTCGACATCTCTTGTTTCTGTTGCCCAGATTATCCTGACATGTACTGAGTGACTGCCCTTCTCTCATACTGAGATCTTTCAGGTGGAGTGCTCAATGACTGGTCTCGCATCACCATGAACCCCAAGGTGTTTAAGCTACATCCCCGCAGCGGGGAGCTGGAGGTACTGGTGGACGGCACCTACTTCATCTATAGTCAGGTAGAAGTGAGTACGGTCTTAGGCCTAACTCTTCTTGTATCCAGAATGCAGATCCGTTGCAGGCCACATAGGGGCACTGTGGAGCCAGCCAAGACCTGCTAACCTCCTGCTTTCTGGGGTGACTGGGGTGGGGGCCCTACACTGGGAGGGAGTGGAAAGGAGAAAAGAGAGAAGGGCCAGTTGGAGTTGGGGTTTCCTACCGTCCCCCTCCCCACCACGGCCAGTTATTGTTGAAAAACTGCAAAGAGACCCCTCCCACACTCTGCCATCTGACATTCCCCTGCTGAGCTCCAGGCCCTGATTTCCGACACTGAGCTGTTGAGCTCCAGGGCTAAACTTGATCTCTGATTCAGTGTATATCCCTTGAAAGTCACTGGCAGAGCAGCTGAGCACCCCTTAGCCCCCCAACACCGCTAGCTTTACATTAAATAGTGCTCCTGCAAACTGTCTCTCCACCTCAAAAACATTTTTGACAGGGTTTCCTTCCTCTTTCTCCCATCTGCTTATCTCCCTCTCTGGGTCTCTGTCATTTCTTCTTCCACCCCATCATCACTCTCCCGGCCCTTTTGGCCCTTGGTTTTTGTCCTTTGCCTGCCCAGCCACTTCTACCCCTGTTGTTTGCTTCCCCTGGGGTGCCTCCTCAGAGCTAGAGGTAGATGAACCCTGAGGTTGAGCCTTCTGTGGGGCGGGCAGTAGCAGGCAGATGGACAGGACTACGGAGTCAACAGAAGGGTCTCACGGGAGAGTGGCCGGAGAAGGTGGGTTAACAAGCATTTGCTCAGACCATCACCAAGCATCCTGGCACAGCTTGGGACCTGACCCAAGAAATCATAGGCCACCTGGATACACTACTTGTCCTGAAGAGCCAACGGAGGGAGCAACCTTTCATAAAGTGATTTAGGATGACACTTTGGAGGGGTTCCCAATCCCCAGGGGGGATATGGGTGTAATCCAAATGTCCTATAGGCCATTTCTCCTAAACTCCTTTTATTGGGGGGGGGGGGTGGATCAAAGCTTGGGGTGGGATATTTTCTGGACCCAGAATAGAATTGGGAGTGGCCTCATACCTTGAGCCCCATGAAAGCTCGGAAAATCCTCCCCCTTGAAACCAGGCCATTGAACGTATGTTAGCACTTCCTTTGAGCCACAAAGTAAAGTTAGGGGCCTGGGTTTTGTCCTTCCAAATTCTGCAGCTCATTTGTGGTGGATAGCACCACCATTCCCCTCCCCTGTCTCCCTGGATCTGTTTCTTTAATCATCAGAGGGCCAAGGGACACTGTAAAAATCAGTGAGAGAAATTCAGTCATGGGGGAGGGGGAGCTGCAAGCTGAGTGAGAAGCTGTCCTTCAAGAGTTTAAGAAATGGCAAGTTGTCACAGTGACCTCTCTGGGGAATCAGAGACTTCTAAGATCAGACACAAAAAGTCCTTGGGGCATGGCACTGGACGTTCATGTGTGTTCATTCATCTGTAGCACTGATTGAGCACCTAACGCGTGCAGAACACCCTGCCTCCTGCCAGGGCTGAGCCGGGTGGAGGGCAGGAGAGCTACCCAAGACAGAAAGGTGTGGTTCCTGCCCACACAGAGTGAAGGACTGGTGTGCTATTCAAAAGCGATTTGCTTTGCCCCCTGAGCCCCACCGAGTAGGGGAAGCGCAGCGTATAAGCCCATCATCACCTTGCCTTCCTGTTGAGCAATGAACACCCCCTCAGGTGGCACTGGCACCGCCCCCCATACACACACAGTGTGCTGTGCTGTGCCAGGAGACAGCTCAGCTGAGTCTGAGCTGGTCCTGTCTGTTGGTTGCAGGGAAGGGCCCCACCCTCTGCTTCCCCTCCCCCCATCCCTTCTTGTTGCCTCTCACCCAGGTATACTATATCAACTTCACTGACTTTGCCAGCTATGAGGTGGTGGTGGATGAGAAGCCCTTCCTGCAGTGTACCCGCAGCATTGAGACCGGCAAGACCAACTACAATACTTGTTATACTGCAGGCGTCTGCCTCCTCAAAGCCCGGCAGAAGATTGCGGTGAAGATGGTGCACGCCGACATCTCTATCAATATGAGCAAGCACACCACCTTCTTTGGGGCCATCAGGCTGGGTGAGGCCCCAGCATCCTAGACTCCCTCCTGTTTTCTGCCCCTGCCCATGCCCATGTCCCAGGTTTGGGAGCCAGGACTCCCAGAACCTCACAGTGCTGCTGTGGAGTGAGGTATGTGGGTGTTGCAGCCACAGAGATCAATACCCCAGTGCTATTTATTCCCCAGTGACTCCAGGATGACAAGGCCTGCTTAACTTTTCAGAATGACCTTGGATTAACAGGATGGTTGACGGGGCCCCAGGGTTTGCAGGAAGCAGGACCCTCTTCCTCTGCTCCATGTCAACTGGATTATGGCATGACTCTTCAACCTTCAGGTCCCTGTGGTCAGAATTACAGTTTCTTGCACTAAAATGGGGTTCCAGGGCAGCAGGCAAGAGAAAGCAAAGGTGTACTCCAGACTGTGGGGGCAAGCCTCTGATCCTAAGGGGCTGTTGTTCCTCTCTTGGGTAGGGCTGGGGTCAAGAGTTGGGGGGAAGGAGAGTGTTGAAGCCAAAGCAGAGGGGCAGGGAGGGGAAAGGCAGCCACTTGCGGCAGAGACCTAGGGAGAAACCGACCAAGCAGGCATTCTGGGAAGTGGAAGCCTTGCTGATCCACGAGGTGGCCCTGCTGGAGGGTCAGAGGGTCGGAGAGCTCTTCCTACTCAGGCTGAGAGCCACTTGGCAGCTTGCCGGGCTTTGGGGACAAGGAGGTTTGCTCTTCTCCAAGCAGTTGCAGGGAATGGCCACAAACCCTCCTGCACAAGAACCTGAGGGCAAATTTGGGGCCACACGTCTTTCACTTTGTTTACAGCCACGTTCCATGCTCAGAAAAATCTCTGGGTCCCCTCCTGATCGCCCCCTTTCCCAGCCTGACCAGAATTCCTGTCTTCTTTCTCCACAGAGCCTACCTCTGTCTAAGACAGGTGCCTCACCTGGGACTTGTGCTTATGTGAGTCTGGGATACTCTTTCAATGACCTGGGCACAACGAGACTTTTCTGTTTATTAAGCAATGCAAATATTCATCTAGTCAACTTGTGTCTGGGGACAAAGTGTTGGACTGGATGACCTCTGGGAGTCCCTTCAAATTCGAATATCTAGGCAGCTTCTATGATAACCTAAGAAAATTCACAACCCCTAGCCTGCTCCTCCTAGGCATCAGCAAGGCAGAACTTTTCTGCCTGACCTCAAAAGGGCAAGAAGTGAGATAGGACAGTGGGGTTTTGTTTTGTTTTGTTTTTTGTTTTTTTGTTTTGTTTTGTTTTGTTTTTTTTGTTTTGTTTTTTGAGTTTGCTGTGACCCAGTGGCCATTAGCCTAGTCCCTACCCAAAAGGACAGCAGCTGATGCCCTACTGACCCACCTTGCTTCACTCTGGCTTCAGAAAGCCACAGCAGAGTCACCAAAGATTCCAGTGCTGGTGGTCTGATTCTAGGCTCAAGAGAAGCCAGCATCTAGGCATTGGGCAAGGCTCTGCCCTGTAGTCAGATCCAAAGACACCTCCCCACCCCCTGACCCCAGCTTCCCCACTGGATCATATAATGGGACCACTCAAGGGCCTTATCTCTAACTGCCTGGGGCCAGCCTGGTTTCTGGATGACGGG
The DNA here is from genome assembly GCF_048164855.1 of Canis lupus baileyi. Classification (NCBI taxonomy): domain Eukaryota; kingdom Metazoa; phylum Chordata; class Mammalia; order Carnivora; family Canidae; genus Canis; species Canis lupus. The sequence goes on along the minus strand of NC_132876.1, from coordinate 70,071,225 downwards.
TCTAGCCCAAAGCTGGGACAGGCCAATCTTGTACAGTGTGCTACTTTAGCTCCCAAAACAAGTTACCTTTGAGGGGATGGGCAAAAGCCCCTTCAGGCAGCTAAAATCCACCAAGAACAGGTACTCATTTCTCCACTGTGCCTTCCCTTTCCAAACAATTGTAATGCTCAGCCCTTCACAGGTCAGGGCCCAAGGTGGTGGGCTATGCCTCCATTGCCTGGTTGCTAATGACAACCTTGCAAACCAATTTGGGGTGGACTTTTGGCATGTGTCTGGCCCAGGCTCCTGTAAAGTGCCTTAGGCAGTCCTCAGTTGTAGCAAAAACGGAAGGGAACCTCTCCTTCATATTTGGAAAGTACTTTCTCTCTCATTATCTCCTTTGATAATATGATGAATCCCATTGTTTAGACAAGGCTCTCAGAGGTGAAGTGCTTTGACCAGGATCTTAACCAGTTTAAGCCTCAGACCTGGCAGGTCTAACTCCAAAGCTATGCCATTATGCTGCAGCATTGAGTTGAATTTGTGGTCTAGAGAGAACCAATAAAAATGGGAATAAGGACCCAAAATTCTTCAGTGTCCCAGAGAGAAATGCAGAAATGCTCATTTTCATTTCTTGATGTTCTTTTGGCTGCCAGGGGCTTTGTGGCAAAAGAGTAGGACATTTCTTTGGGAAACACCCATAAGCCTTAGAGCTCTTTTGGTCAGAGGAATTGTCTTGGTACCATGTCTAAGCAGCAGGCCTCCAGTACCCACCGAACTGTACCCCTTATGGTCTTCCACCCACCCAATGAATGACCCAACCACCCATCGTGTACGGAAACCCCTGCCACAGGCAAAGTTGTCCACTGGTTCCCCTACAGACAGGTTATGGGAGCTAGTCCACTTCCCACAGCTACTAAGGGACTCCTTAGCCCTTTCTCTCCATACCACAAAGAGCTTTGTACCCCCAGGATATCTCCTAATGGAGGAAAGACCTGAGAGAGGACTGGCTCTAAAGCCAAATGTGTGTGAGGAGAGGGAAGGAAAAGGCTTCTTAATTGTACCCCTAAGGAACAGTCTGACACCCACCCTGTTGTCCAGGCATGGAGGGGATCATAGTGGGAATAGAATTTGCACAGGGAAAAAAAAGAATTTGCACAGGACCCTTTAGCCATTATGAATCCTCAAAAGGAACTAGAGGGGGGGAAGGTGATGAAGGAAGCAATAGACAGCTGGGGAGCCCTGTTGCAGTGAAGTCATTGACAAAGTGATGAAGCAATTTACTAGTAAGAGGATGTGGAAATAGATTTACAGTCTGGAATTGCGCTGACCTGAGTTCACCAGAGGGCCAAGGCTAGCATAGAGAATGGGGATGAGGACATTTGTGAGCAAGCAGATGGCAGAGGTTTGAAGGAGAATTGCATGGCGGAGGCCTTTGCCAGCTGCTTGGGCTTCGGCAGCCAAAGCTGGCATAAAAGGCAGCCATTGGGGGCTGCTTGGCCACTGGTTTCTTGGGAAATGTAGTCTTTGCCTTCTGTTCCCCTGCATCCATCCTGAGCCAAATTTCTTTTGCTAAGCAGGAAAGGGCCAGGAACAAAGACTTTGATCCATGTGTGAGTATGTGTGTTTTATGTAACTTCCAGTGGATGCAGATAGATTTCAGAGAAATTTAGAGCGAGAACCAGAGGCCCAGAGATGGAAGGCGACCTGTCCAAAGTGAACAAGCTGTGACCTACAGACTCAAAGGAGTGAGGGGGTGGAGCAGTCTCTGTCCCACGGGGACCCCTCCTTTCTTCTGCCCAGAGACTCAAGGCTAGAAGCACTCCCTTTCAGGAGCCTGGCAGGGCAGGGAAAAGGGCAGCTGCAGCTGCCACCAGAACTCTTATCCCCGAGACATTCTCCCTGCTCCGGTCTCTGGACTGGAAGGCTCTGGGCTGGCCCAATACCAGGAAGTTCTGAGGCTCCCATGGCATTGCCTCAGCCTCCCTTCCCTGCCCAGAGGCTCCCCTAGGCCATGTGAGCACAAAGAAGGAACCTATCGTTTCTTTTCATTCCTGTCAGGGCTTTCTCCAAAAGGACTTGGGGTATGTCATTTCTTGATCCAAAATACTTCCACCTGGGGTGAGGGGGTGAGCTTTGTGGTAAGAATGGCCTGGAGTAGGCCCAGTGCTGCTTTGGGGGGGGGGTTCTTAATCCAGTGTGAGATACTATGTATATAAACTATATATAATGTATATAAACTGGGATGTAAGTTTGTGTAAATTAATGGTTTGTTCTTTGCAAATAAAGCTTTTTCCCCCCTTGTTCTTGAAATGGACTTAAATATGCCCTATATGGCAGGTGCTTCTTTGCAAGCATTGCCACACATGAGCTAGGGTAAGGACCAAGGCACCTACTTCAGAGAGCACAACTGAAGGAAGGAGGTCTGAAGATCCTGTCAGAACATATTACATCCTCTCTGTGTCCCAGACCACACACACCCCCATCCCCATACCTTAGGTCTTTTCCTGTAACTGCCTGTCCAGTAAGCTCTAGAGGTCCGCAAAAAAGAATCATTGTCCTGAGCCAGAGACATAGCATGGAAGTACCCTCAGCCTGATACTGTGGCATCATCTGTAACAGACATTCCAGGCCTGAGCCCAGAACAGCTTGGGGAGACCCAGCCTCCAGCTCCCCATGATGTATCCTTCCACTTTGCAGATGAGGAGACAGTGCTCAAGGAGTTCGAGTTAGCTAACCCAAGGTCACCCAACTATAGAAAGGTTACTTGAACATTCAAAGGGCTGTTGACAAGATATTATGCTGTAAGCTTTCTTTTAAACACAGAGATGCCATGAAATTTAGGGCAGAGGTTGCTCAAGGATAGGAAATGGGCAAAATTATCAGAGGAGAATAATTGTAGGGTAGCTGTCCAACTTACAAAGGTCAATCACATTCAGTACAATCAATCTTCCCGGTAGCCTCTGAGGTAAGCAGGGGAGGAATCCTTGGTCCTGTTTTATAGGGGAGGAAGCTCAGGCTAAGAGATGACAGATTGCTCCATGTCACAGGGCTTGAAGCCCCAAGAGCCTGAGCCCCAAGTGTGCTGGATCTCAAGGCACCCAGTCCTACGGGAGCCTTGATGCCAAAAGATGGGGCTGCTTGAGAGTAGAGAAGCAGAGCCATGAACACGGATTCTGGGCCCTTAAAACATGAGCTGTACCACAAGCAGTATCCAAAGAGAAGCTTTTTATTCTGTCCATTGTTTTCCTCAGCACTGCTGCTGAGTGATCATAGGTGAGGGAGACTTCAGGATACCTCTCGCCTAGGGCTTTCCCTGCCTTTTGGGTCTACTTCTCTTGCAGCCCCAAGGTAAAAGCAGAGAAGAGCTGGAAGCAGGAGAGAGATGAAGGAAGAAGAGGGGTCTAGAGAATAGCCAAATGGACAGCCAGCCCTCCTCATACTGAGGACTGGCCAAATCAGGAGCAGGAGGCTCAGAGGTGACTTTTGTCCTCCCATTTCACAGGTTCTGTGCCTTCCAGCCAGGCTGCTGAGAAGCTGCTGGCGATGTCTGTCAAACTATCACCAGTTCCTGGGTCTCCGAGATGCCAAACTTGGCCTTATGCTGGTCATACAGTTTGCGTAGGGCATCGATATAGAGCACGTGGTATTTAGCCACAGTCTCCTGGCTCGGGTTCTCAATCTTGGGCAATGGTAGAGGCTTCCCAACTGCCAGAGGAGACAGAGAGGGAAAAGGGAAAAGCATCAGAACAGCTCACTTCCTGGACTAGGCCTCAGCCCTCAAGCCCAGATTTTCCCCATCCTTCCCCTCACCATGCCCCTCATCCTAGCCAGCCTCTCCGCCTCTGGACACAGCCAGAGCCAAGGTGCAGCCTCAGAACTGGATCCTGTATCCTAGACATGGCTGCCAGTGGAAGGGCTCACTCACCAACAGTGGTTACAGGACGAGCATAGGGCAGTAAGCCCCAGGAGTTCTCCGTGAAGCCACGCCCATAGAAAGCACAAGGGTAGATGTGTACCATACGCTGCACCCACTTCTGGAAGCAATTCACCAAGCCCCCTGGAGTGAAAATGTGCTGATTGTAGAGGTCTGTCTCCCCAAAAGCATAGGCAGGAATTAGAGGCACTCTGCAGAGGAAAGACATATCCTTTGATAGCCACTCTGACTACCAGCAGTCCCTGGGTGGGTCTTCCCATAGGCTTCTCAGCCCATGACTTAGCTGGGCCTAGGTCCAGATGAAGTTGAGGACCCTGTTGTCTACCCCAGGCTGCTTGTGGGGGTGAAGTAGCAACAAGCGAAAGGAAGAGAGTCCCAGACCCTCCTGTGAACCCACGGGTCTAAAACACTAGAAGAGAAGACCCAAGGGCCATTTCATTTCACTTTCTCCCCTTTAACCCACACAGTAATTTTGGTTCTCCCTGACATGAGCTTGCAGCCAGTCACCTTTGATGGAGGGACCAGCCCAGATGAGAGGCTAGCATGAGGGAGAAGAGCTGAGGGCTAGCCCTCTAGCCCTGTCTCATAAGCAGAAATGCCTCTAGGACCCCATCCAGGCTTTCCTCCAACACAAAAGCAGCTTTCTACCCCCCAATTCTAGATATCCTTTCCTCAAAACCCCTTACTCCTTATGTGATGGGCTTTTGGAACCCCTCTCCCCATTCTGGACCAGAGCTCTCCTTACCCATGCTGAAGGGCCATGCGTACAAAGCCAGTCCGATTCTTCAAGACCAGGGTGGTAGAGCCTGGCAGGCTGTATCTGCATTCAGCCAGGCCACCAACCACCACAATCAGCATGTTGCCTGTGCCTTTATGTGTGAGCAGAAAGTCCATGGAGGCTCGGCTCACAGAGCAGGCCCCTGGTGGGCAGAAAACACCAAAAGCTCATTGGCCATTACCCAAGCCTCTTAACTTTCCTCCCTATCTCTTCAAAGGATGGGAGAGCCTCATGTCAGGCAGGTGAGCCTAAGGTAGCCTTTTAAGACCAGAAAGGACCACCAAGTTGGCCTTGCTCTCACCCATTCCCCCAACACTTTTCCCTCAGGGAGCCATGTTTCCTTTGTCCTCATGTCCTAGGAGCTAACTCACCTGAAGACATGACATACTCTCTGAGCAACGGCACCCAGAAAAAAGCTCCCAGTGTGAGAATATAAGGGGTGATACCAGGAAAGATCTTGGAGAAGCCTGAGGTGTCCGTGGCAAAGTGGCCAAAGCATGAGTGGGACAAGAGCCCATGAGGGTGGCACGCAAGGATGTAGTTGTGGCTGGGGGAGATATCATGAGTCTTCAAAAGCTGTGGAGGAGAGTGGAGTCAGAAGGGGGATAGCCAAGGAAGAGTACTCCTCTTCTGGCCAGAGACCTGGAAGGGAAAGGGCTGCCATGTCCAGCTATGTGGATTGGGTAACACACAGCTCCAGGGGGCATCAGTCACATGGGTCTCAATGGAAATGATGTCCCCAACCTCCACCCTGGCCCAACTGCTGGCATTGGAGTTGGAGTTGGGGCTGGGCCCGGGACCCAAGTGGGGACCTAGGGCTACTTACCTTGAGGGGAAAGTAATCACAATACTGTTTCCACAGGCACCAATTCCTCACACAGGCAAGCCGGCGGCCACCTGAATACAGAGCCAACATAGCCAGGTTTTGCCCACCCCCGTTGTCTTCTTCAGACCCCCTTTGGGCCAGCCACAAGGTGGCTCCTCACCCCCTGCTGTCTCCTGGCCTTGTAACTGGCAACCAGGATGAGCTATGTCACATCAGGGCCAATTTAGGATGGGCCTAGCTTTCTGCCTTACTAGCTGCTTTTCCCCTAACCCACTCCAGTTCTGATCTGGGCCTTCCTGGCATTTGGAAAAGGCCCCTTCCCTCAGCTTCTCTAACCCAGGGATGAACAGGTTAAAAATCTGCCTGGGAATTGGCCAGAGCCTCTCAGGACTATAAGAAAAGAGCATGTGATGGCTGGCAACCCAGCCTCAGAGGGGCCCTTACCTCGCTCTGGGGTCTTCCAGTCAAAAGCCAGCCAGGTGAGAATGAGCGCAGTGACAGGCCAGTATGGGGTGAACACCACCAGGTAGAGGTTGACAAAGATTACGGTGATTACTGGAGGGAGGCCAGCTCAGAGTTAATGACTTGTGAGCACACTTGCCCTCCCTCTGGGGTCTCTCCACCCCAAGGTTGTACACACTCTCACCCATGCTCACTTAACACTCTCACTTCCTCACCCTAGCACGTGGTATGCATGCCCACATCCCCTACTCCATCTCCTCTCTGTCCTTGGGAACCTGTTTCTGATCTGGAAAGCAAGATGTTTTCCTCTCAAGGTGTGCACCATGCAGCAAGCCCTCTACTCCCCAGGAACTGCTCAAGCACTGCTCTGGGCTGTGTTCAATGGCAAGGAGCCAATGATGGGTCACTCTGATCTGGCTGTTGGAGGTTGGGAGTCCTGGCAAGACAGCCAGGAACAGATTTCCTCCAGCTCACATTTTCCTGTCCAGATCTTCACTGTGAGGCATCAGTGGAGGGAATACCAGAGAGAGTACCCAACTTCCGCCAGGCTGGGAGCACACAAGTTGGCAAATGAGAAACAAAGGATGATGCAAGCTGGGACAGAATAAGGTACTGGGCTGTGTCAAGCCCCAGTAAGAGAGGAGCATTGTAGGGTAGTTAGGATGGACTTAATGGAGATGAGTCCTAGGGAGCCACACTCAGAGTTATTACGGAACTCGGTTTTAGAAGAGCTGTGATTAAGACTGTGTGAGAGAGGAACGCCTAGGTGGCCCAGTGGTTTTTTAAAAAAAAAGACTGTGAGAGAAAGTGGGTAAAAGTAAAGGCTAGAAAAGACAGAACACACTTCTAATTGAGCATGGCAGATGGAAGAAAGTTTTCATCTTGACTCCTTGCCAAGGCCTCATGAAAATTACCATAAGAACATTTTAAGGGGCACCTGGGTGGCTCAGTCGGTTAGGCATCTGCCTTCAACTCAAGTCATGATCCTAGGGTCCAGGGATCGAGCCCAACGTTGGACTCCCTGCTCAGTGAGGAGCCTGTTTCTCCCTCTCCCTATGCTCTTCCCCCTACTCATGCTCATGCTCTTTCTCTTGCTCTCAAATAAATTTTTTTTTTATTTTTTAAAAGACTATTTATTTATCCATGAGAGACACAGAAAGAGAGGAAGAGACATAGGCAGAGAAAGAAATAGGCTCCCTGCGGGGAGCCTGATGCAGGACTTGATCCCAGGACCCTGGGATCACGACCTGAGCCAAAGGCAGGTGCTCAACCACGGGGCCACCTAGGCGTTCCTCTCTCACACAGCCACCCAGGTGCCCCAATAAAATCTTTTTTAAAAAATAACATATTAAAATCTATAGCTCTTCAATGAAAAAAAGAATTAGAGAGATACCAACAGTGGACAAGAGATACCAACAAAATGTTTGCATGCTGGAAAGCAGATGAAGGAGGGAGTAACTGGCTTTGAACAGAGAAAACAAACCTGGTTACCCACCAGGGGAATGGCTACAAGAGCAAGCCTGCTTGTGCTGGAGAATCTAGGAAAGACTCGGAATCTGGAGCCACCAGGTGTGACAAGAAGCAGTGTGAGGCACGGGGCTTGATTGAAAGTCTATCAAAGAGGCAGTCAGAGCTCCAGGTGCACCCCCTTCCCCTATACAGCTGGACAATGGGAGGACCACTCTCTGAAAAAAAACTGAACCAAAGAGACTAGACTCAGATGCTTACACAAGGGACAGCTAAGGCACTCTACATGGCAGCCAAATTATTAATCAAGCATGAAAGTAGGATAAAGACAACCTCAGACATCCAGTCTCAGATGGTTTGTCTCCCGTGTTGCTTTTTCAGGAAACTCCTGGAGGGTGTGCCCCATCAGGATAAGGAAGTAAACCAAGACAGAGGAAGGTATGGGATGGGGGGAGAGGAGCCAATGAAGGAAGGAAGTAACCAGGGCAAGCACTATGGTGAAGCAAGCAAGGTGCCTATGGGACAACATTTAAGAAAACACTCTCAGGGTCAAGCAAGTACTAACCCAACACTTGCACAACCTGGAGAGTGAACAGCTTCTTAAATTGTGCACCTGTGGTGCTTCAAGGGCCCCAGAGGTGAGAGCTGTAAGAAGACCTAATTGTGTAACAGGAGGATGCCAGGCTCTAGTAGTGATGTCCTCCAGAAAATAGTGCAGGAGGGGAGAGGACCTATAGGTTCCTAATACCTATAGGTATTATAGGTATTAGGAGAGATTAATATGTCTGTGGATAGTTTGCAGATGAATTGGTGTAGCTAAGAGACATCCGATAGATAAAACAATTTTAAAATGAGGCGACCATGAGTTCCAGGGAAAACAAAAGGCTGTACCAGCAAGGAAATACGCTCTCAGTACACAAAATGGCTCCACTATGGATATTCCTAGTCACAGTCAAGCATTTAATCCCAACCTGTGCTATAACCATCTTGAAATGATGGAGGAAGAGGAAAGATCTAGCAATAGTGTATAGAGTCAAAATCTCATCTTCTGTATTAGCAAGTCAGTGATGACATCTAAAGCTGTTAAATCAGAAATACTATAGTAATCTTTAGAAATGTTAAGTAGTGGGATCCCTGGGTGGCGCAGCGGTTTGGCGCCTGCCTTTGGCCCGGGGCGCAATCCTGGAGACCCGGGATCAAGTCCCACGTGGGGCTCCCGGTGCATGGAGCCTGCTTCTCTCTCTGCCTCTCTCTCTCTCTTTCACTGTGTGCCTATCATAAATAAATTAAATTAAAAAAATTTTAAAAAAAAGAAATGTTAAGTAGTAAAATGTAGACACAGGATATCAACACCAGAGGAAAGAGCTAACAATGTTGAATGTGGCTGCTTCTATGGAAGAGATCTAAGCCAGCAGTTTTAGGATTTTGATATGCTCCTTATAAGACTATTCAAGGGGCGGGGGGCAGGGCAAGATGGAGGAGTAGGGTCCCCAGGTCACCTGTCCCCACCAACTTACCTAGATAACTTTCAAATCACCCTGAAAACCTATGAATTCGACCTGAGATTTAAAGAGAGAACAGCTGGAATGCTACAGAGAGAAGAGTTTTTGCTTCTATCAAGGTAGGAAGGAGGAAAAAAAATAAAAAAGAATAAAGTCGGGGAGGGGCCCCCATGGGGTGCCAGGCTAGAGCCGAGCCCGAGAGCCTCCCGGAGGGGAAAGCCCACCCTCCAAAAGCGGGAACTTTAAAAATCCGCACGGGCTTCTTCCTGGAGGGAAGGTGCTTAGCTGGGAACTCGGGCAGGATCCCAAGAGGGGCAGTGGAGCCTCCAGTCTCCTGGGGTCACTAACAGAGGAAGTGCGCCCGGGAGAGAGCGAGGTAAAGGGCTGGAGCGCGCGCCCGGGGGGGGCCTCGGGAGCAGCTCAGGCGGCGGCTGCGGGCAGAGGGGGCTGATACCTGCTGCCTTGGGGAGCCGTGCACCGGGAGCGCGATTCCAGCAGCACTGGCCAGGAGCCCAGGACTCTGAGTGGACACAGCCCAGGATCCTGTGCTCCCCCGGGCCAGGTGGAGGCACGGAGGGCACAGGACAGCGAGGACGCTCCTGGCACCAGGCACCCCAAGCTGTGCAGATCAGTGCCCCCCACCCTGGGAGCATCAAGTCCAGTGCAGACTGGGAGACTGCAGTAGTTAGTTAGGGAGCTGACTCCAGGGCTGGAGAGCTGGCCACCGCCACTGTGGTTGTTCCTCCTTGTATCACCCTGTGCCTGGGAGGGGCGGGGCCGCCAGGGAACAGGGGCCTCACCGGGTAAACAGCTCCCACTGAGCCCTGCACCTGGCAGGGGGCGGGGCAGCTCAGGTGCACACACCTGAGAATCGGCACAGCAGGCTCCTCCCCCAGAAGACCAGCTGGAAGGACAGTGGAAGAGCAAGTTCTTGGCAGAGCAGCGCTGGAAAGCCACGGGGGAAGTCGAGGGATTTACAGTATATAGAACCAGAGAATACCCCTCCTTGTTTTTCTTTTTCTTTTTTTTTCTCTTCCTTTTTCCATTACAACTCATTTTTAGTCACTCTGCACTGAGCAAAATGACTAGAAAGAAGAACTCACCACAAAAGAAAGAATCAGAAACAGGACTCTCTGCCACAGACTTCCAGAATTTGGATTACAATTCGATGTCAGAAAGCCAATTCAGAAGCACAATTATAAAGCTACTGGTGGCTCTGGAAAAAAGCATAAAGGATTCAAGAGACTACATGACTGCAGAATTTAGATCTAATCAGGCCGAAATTAAAAATCAATTAAATGAGATGCAATCCAAACTGGAGGTGCTAACGACGAGGGTTAATGAGGTAGAAGAAAGAGTGAGTAACATAGAAGACAAGTTGATGGCAAGGAAGGAAGCTGAGGAAAAAAGAGAAAAACAATTAAAAGACCATGAGGAAAGGTTAAGAGAAATAAATCACAGCCTCAGAAGTAAAAATCTACATTTAATTAGGGTTCCAGAGGGCACTGAAAGGGACACAGGACAAGAAAGCATATTTGAACAAATCATAGCTGAGAACTTCCCTAATTTGGGGAGGGAAACAGGCATTCAGATCCAGGAGATAGAGAGGTCCCCACAAAATTAATAAAAACCGTTCAACACCTCGACATTTAATAGTGAAACTTGCACATTCCAAAGATAAACAGAAAATCCTTAAAGCAGCGAGAGACAAGAGATCACTAACTTCTATGGTGAGAAATATTAGATTAACAGTAGACCTCTCCACAGAGACCTGGCAGACCACAAAGGACTGGCAGGATATATTCAGGGTCCTAATGATAGAAACATGTAGCCAAGAATACTTTACCCAGCAAGCTCTCATTCAGAATAGAAGGAGAGATAAAGAGCTTCCAAGATAGGCAGAAACTGAAAAAACATGTTGCCACCAAACCAGCTCTGCAAGAAATATTAAGGGGGACTCTGTAAAAAAAAAAGAGGACACCCAAAGAAATAATCCACAAAAACAGGGACAGAATAGGTATCATAATGACACTAAATTCATATCTTTCAATAGTAACTCTGAACGTGAATGGGCTTAATGATCCCATCAAAAGACACAGGATTTCAGACTGGATAAAAAAACAAGACCCACCTATTTGCTGTCTACAAGAGACTCATTTTAGACCTAAGGACACCTCCAGCCTGAAAATGAAATGGTGGAGAACCATTTACCATTCAAATGGTCCTCAAAAGAAAGCTGGGGTAGCCATCCTCATATCAGATAAAGTTTACCCCAAAGACTGTAGTAAGAGATGAAGAGGGACACTATCATAATTAATGGATCTATCCAACAAGAGGACTTAACAATCATGAATATTTATGCCCTGAATGTGGGAGCTGCCACGTATATCAATCAATTAATAACCAAAGTAAAGACATACTTAGATAATAATACACTGAGACTGGGAGACTACAACACGGCGCTTTTTGCAAATGACTGATATTCTAAGCACAACATTTCCAAAGAAACAAGAGCTTTGATACGTGGACCAGATGGATTTCACAGATATTTATAGAACTTTACATCCAAACGCAACTGAATATACATTCTTCTCAAGTGCACATGGAACTTTCTCCAGAAGAGACCACATATTGGGTCACAAATCAGGTCTCATCTGATACCAAAAGATTGGGATTGCCCCCTGCATATTTTCAGACCATAATGCTTTGAAACTTGAACTCAATCACAAGAAGAAATTTGGAAGAATTTCAAACACGTGGAGGTTAAAGAGCATCCTGCTAAAAGATGGAAGGGTCAACAAGGAAATTAGAGAAGAATTAAAAAGATTCAGGAAACAAATGAGAATGAAGATGCAACCATTCAAAATCTTTGGGATACAGCAAAAGCAGTTCCAAGAGGGAAATGCATCCCAATACAAGCATCCCTCAAAAAAATTGGAAAAAACTTGAATAACCAAGCTAACCTTGCACCTAAAGAACTGGACAAAGAACAGCAAGTAAAACCTACACCAAGCAGAAGAGAGTTAATAAAGATTCGAGCAGAACTGAATGAAATAGAGACCATAAGAACTGTGGAACAGATCAACAAAACCAGGAGTTGGTTCTTTGAAAGAATTAATAAGTTAGATAAACCATTAGCCAGCCTTATTAAAAACAAAAGAGAATAGACTCTAATTAGTAAAATCACGAATGAAAAAGGAGAGATCACAACCAATACCAAGGAAATACAAATGATTTTAAAAACATATTATGAGCAGCTATACGCCAATAAATTAGGCAATCTAGAAGAAATGGATGCATTTCTGGAAAACCACAAACTACCAACACTGGAACAGGAAGAAATAGAAAACCTGAACAGGCCAATAACCAGGGAGGAAATTGAAGCAGTCGTCAAAAACCTCCCAAGACACAAAAGTCCAGGGCCAGATGGCTTCCCGGGGGAATTCTATCAAACGTTTAAAGAAGAAACAATACTTATTCTACTAAAGCTGTTCCAAAAGATAGAAAGGGAAGGAATACTTCCAAACTTCTTCTATGAGGCCAGCATCACCATAATTCCAAAACCAGACAAAGACCCCTCCAAAAAGGAGAATTATAGACCAATATCCCTGATGAACACAGATGCAACAATTCTCAACAAGATACTAGCCAATAGGATCCAACAATACATTAAGAAGATTAATCACCATGACCAAGTGGGATTTATCCCTGGGATGCAAGGCTGGTTCAACACTCGTAAAGCAATCAATGTGATAGATCATATCAACAAGAGAAAAAAACAAGAACCATATGACCCTCTCAATAGATGCAGAGAAAGCATTTGACAAAACACAGCATCCATTCCTGATCAAAACTCTTCAGAGTGTAGGGATAGAGGGAACTTTTCCTCAGCATCTTAAAAGCCATTTGAGAAAAGCCCACAGCCAATATCATTCTCAGTGGGGAAACACTGGGAGCCTTTCCCCTAAGATCAGGACCACTACAGGGATGTCCACTCTCACCACTGCTATTCAACATAGTACTAGAAGTCCTAGCCTCAGCAATCAGGCAACAGAAAGAAATAAGGCATTCAAATTAGCAAAGAAGAAGTCAAACTCTCCCTCTTCGCAGATGGCATGATACTGTCCATAGAAGACCCAAAAGACTCCACCCAAGATTGCTAGAACTCATACAGCAATTCGGCAGTGTGGCAGGATACAAAATCAATGCCCAGAAATCAGTGGCATTTCTAGACTAACAATGAGACTGAAGAAAGAGAAATGAAGGAGTCAATCCCATTTACAATTGCACCCAAAAGCATAAGATACCTAGGAATAAACCTCACTAAAGAGGTAAAGGATCTATACCCTAAAAACTACAGGACACTTCTGAAAGAAATTGAGGAAGACACAGAGAGATGGAAAAATATTCCATGCTCATGGATTGGAAGAATTAATAGTGTGAAAATGTCAATGCTACCCAGGGCAATTTACACGTTTAATGCAATCCCTATCAAAATACCATGGACTTTCTTCAGAGAGTTGGAACAAGTCATCTTAAGATTTGTGTAGAATCAGAAAGAACCCCGAATAGCCAGGGGAATATTGAAAAAGAAAACCAGAGCCGGGGGCATCACAATGCCGGATTTCAGGTTGTACTACAAAGCTGTGGTCAAAGACAGTGTGGTACTGGCACAAAACAGACACATAGATCAGTGGAACAGAATAGAGAACCCAGACACGGGCCCTCAACTCTATGGTCAACTAATATTCGGCCAAAGCAAGAAAGACTATCCCCTGGAAAAAGGACAGTCTCTTCAATAAATGGTGCTGGGAAAATTGGACATCCACATGCAGAAGAATGAAACTAGACCACTCTCTTGCACCATACACAGAGATAAACTCAAAATGGATGAAATATCTAAACATGAGACAAGAATCCATCAAAATCGTAGAGGAGAATACAGGCTTGAACTTGGCCACAGCAACTTCTTGCAAGATACATCCATGAAGGCAAGAGAAACAAAAGCAAAAATGAATTATTGCGACTTAATCAAGATAAAAAGCTTCTGCACAGGGGATCCCTGGGTGGCTCAGCGGTTTAGTCCCTGCTTTCGGCCCAGGGCGTGATCCTGGAGTCCCGGGATCGAGTTCCACATCAGGCTCCCTGCATGGAGCCTGCTTCTCCCTCTGCCTGTGTCTCTGCCTCTCTCTCTCTCACACTCTGTCTCTCGTGAATAAATAAATAAAATCTTTTTTTTAAAAAAGCTTCTGCACTGCAAAAGAAAAAGTCAACAAAACTAAAAGACAAGCTACAGAGTGGGAGAGGATATTTGTAAATAAATCAGATAAATCAGATAAAGGGCTAGTATCCAAGATCTATAAATAACTTATTAAACTCAACAGCAAAGAAACAATTCAAAATGAAATGGGCAAAAGACATGAACAGAAATTTCACCAAAAAAGACATAGACATGGCCAACAAGCACATGAGAAAATGCTCCGCATCGCTGGCCATCAGGGAAATACAAATCAAAACCACAATGAGAGCCCACCTCACACCAGTGAGAATGGGGAAAATTAACAAGACAGGAAAAAACAAATGTTGGAGAGGATGTGGAGAAAGGGGAACCCTCTTGCACTGTTGGTGGGAATGTGAACTGGTGCAGCCACTCTGGAAAACTGTGTAGAGGTTCCTCAAAGAGTTAAAAATAGACCTGCCCTACGACCCTGCAATTGCACTGTTGGGGATTTACCACAAAGATACAGATGCAATGAAACGCCGGGACACCTGCACCCCGATGTTTCTAGCAGCAATGGCCACGATAGCCAAACTGTGGAAGGAGCCTCGGTGTCCAACGAAAGATGAATGGATAAAGAAGATGTGGTCTATGTATACAATGGAATATTACTCAGCTATTAGAAATGACAAACACCCACCATTTGCTTCAACGTGGATAGAACAAGAGGGTATTATGCTGAGTGAAGTTAAGTCAATCGGAGAAGGACAAACATTATATGTTCTCATTCATTTGGGAAATATAAAAAATAGTGAAAGGGAATAAAGGGGAAAGGAGAGAAAAAGAGTGGGAAATATCAGTGAGGGTGACAGAACATGAAGACTCCTAACTCTGGGAAATGAACTAGGGGTGGTAGAAGGGGAGGTGGGCGCGGGGTGGGGGTGACTGGGTGATGGGCACTGAGGAGGGCACTTGATGGGATGAGCACTGGGTGTTATGCTGTATGTTGGCAAATCGAACTCCAATAAAAAATATACAAAAACAAACAAACAAACAAAAAAGACTATTCAAGGGTGCCTGAGTGGCTTATCAGTTACACATCTACTTTTGGCTTGGGTTGTGATCCCATGGTCCTGGGATCAAGCCCTGCATCAGGCTCCCTGCTTGATGCGGAGCCTTCTTCTCCTTTTCCCACTGTCTGCTGCTCCCCTGCTTGTGTGCTTGCTCTCTGTCAAATAAATAAACAAAATTTTTATTTAAAAAAGGACTATTCGACTTTTTCAAGAAATCTAGAGAGGCGTAAGTCTAGGCCAAACGAAACCTCTCTGTTTCCATGAGGCTTTCCTCAACTCAGACAGTGTTGGGGACATCTTGTGAGGTGACATGTCCTCAGGCAGAGCGCCTGGGCAGTGAGATGCATCCTGATCTGCCATTTACCGTGAGTGTGATCTCAGACAAGTCACTGGACTTCTGCCAAGTGGAACTCACACTACCAACATCTGCCTTACCATGAGGGTCTTTTCTCAAGGCCCTTAGGGTCCAAAGACATGATTCCATGCACAGGGTGAAGGGCTTGGAAGGCTCCAAGGGGCCATGTGCCCCATGTGAGCTGGCAAGGGGAGGAGGAGCAGCGGAAACCCCATCTCCTGAAGCGCCAGCCTAGAGCCCTTCTGGCTGCTCTGTACTCCCTGTCTGTACACCCCACAGTCAGACCCTAACAAGAGCTTCCTGAGACTGTTTTCTCCCTGTACTCATGTTCCTTTTGGCCACCCTCCTCCTTCAGCCTCCTCTGCTCCACCTGCCCCTCTGCCAGCTCACACTGGGCCCTAAGCCCTCAGTTTTGCCTCTCCTGTTTCTCTCACTCATATGTCCTCATCACCAAGCCACGTTAATTCTATTCCAATTCTGTAAACTCTCCTTTCCCTCCCTCTTGTCTTCATCCTGATTGCTACCAGTCTGCTCCTAATCACCACATTTCTCACCCAGATGATTGCAACAGCCTCTTCCCGTAACTGATTCTCTATACAGAGCAAGAGTGATCTCTTGAAAATGCAAATCTTTTTAAAAATATTTTATTTATTTGACAGAGACAAAGAGAGCAGGTAAAGGGGCAGAGGGAGGGGGAGAAGCAGACTACCCATTGAGCCGGGAGCCTGACTCGGGGCTCAATCCTAGGACCCCGGGATCATGACCTGAGCCAAAAGCAGACACTTAACTAACTGAGCCACAAAGGCATTCCTTAAAAATACAAATCTGATGCTGTTGCCCTGTCCCAAACCCTATCATGGCTCCACATGGCCCTCAGGAAAAAAATCCAAACTCTTTTCTTACTTTACAGTGCCCTGCACAATGGTCCCCAGACTGCTTCTCCAACATCCTCTTTCTTGTCTCCCATCCATTTACTTGTTATGTATTGAGCACCAATTCTGTGCCTCTCACTCCTCATCCTATTTAACTACTGGCAGCTCCTTGAATGCTTTATGATCTCCCTCATCCTACCCTTGTCGCATGCTACCCACTCTCTGCCCCGAACACTCCTCCTTCTTCACCTATTTCCTATGTGCCCTGCAAGAGTCAACTCATTCAAAAGGCAAAAAACAGGCAAAAATCATGAATGGGCAGTTAACAGAAATTTAAAATGTGGCAATTATGAATTAGAGCACACTCTGGCCTAGCATATGCTCCAGGAGCATGTCCAGACCAAACCTCCCAGATCAGCAGTGAATGAGTTGATGCAAGAGGTAGGGAAAAGACCTCATGGCCTGGAATCAGGCCTTCATGGGCTCAACTCCCAGGCCAGCTCCTCTGCTTCCTAAGTTGTGTGATCTCGGACAGACCACTTAGACTACATGCACCTCAGTGTCCGTACAATGGGGGTCATTAGCTCAGAACAGTGTCTGACACACACCCAAAAAAAAGGGTGCAATTAATGTTAGCTAATATTATGAATGTTAGCACTCATTATGTGTGTGTAGCTATTAGTAAATATCATTATGCATAATGATAGCTTCTACCTCATAAGGCTGGCAGGAGGCTATGATGAAAGATGAAATAGTAGATGTGAAAATATCTGATACAAAATACCTAATACATATGAATTCCTTTCTGCTGGCCTCTTTTTAGCTCTTATTGCTAATCATTCCTAGGGTAACATGGCTCTTTTTCAGCACAGAAGGATGCTGGTGCCCACTCCAGGCAGGCCTCTGAGCCTCCCATTCACTGTCCTCTAGCCCACTCCTCCTATTCACTGGCAAGCCCCAGATTCCTAAGGCCTACCTGCATTCTTCCTTCCCAGATATCTGACAAGGTAATTTGGTTCATACCCTTGCCTCCTCTAGTACTCACCTAGATCCCTCTGTCAAAAGAATTTTTTTCCAGTTCTCCCCACCCCCCAAAACACACACACAGGGCTGCTTTGCTTTAGCACCTAGTGGTAGACAGTGGTCAGCCTATATGTAACTTTCACATAGTCTTTGTGGTGTAGACGGTAAGGGGAATTGGTTGAATAAATGGATGAATTGCTCTGGGCAAGAGGCTTTCAGAGGCTCCATCTGGCCCCTCAGATGCTCTGTTCAAGGGCATGAGGTTGTAACTAAGTCCTTTTCCTTGGGTAGCTTCAATGGAACTGCTCCCCACCTTCCCAAAACATACCCTGCATGCCCCCGTGTAGACCCAGGAGGGCTCAGCACACACATCTGCATCAAGGCTCACTTGCACACATGCATATGCACCCCTGCATAGGCACACACCTGTATACACACACATGTCATCATGTACACTCAGAGATTCCAGGAGTACCATGCCTAGGAAAGTCAGGTGAGAGGCAAAAGTGACCAGTCATCCAAATCTGCCTGGAACAACCCAGGTTTTGGCATTCAAAACCCTGTTAAACCCTAAAACTTCTCCGTCCCAGGCATACCAGGGCAGTTGGTCACCCTACAGAAGGCTGAAGACTCACCAATAATAAAGGCACTTAGGGCCCACTGGAACACAGCAAAAACCTCCATGGCAGTCTTAAGGTCCTTCTTGGAAGGCAAAGGCATCATGCTTAGGGTCTCAGGGGCTCCAGGTAAGTGCTGTTCCTTGGCTTCCCAGCTCCTATTGCTTAGGAGCCTTCGAGGGTTCCTCTCTTCATGCTTTCTTCTCCAGCCTCCAGCTAGACTCCACCCCCACCCCACCCCCACCCCTGCACATGACAGCAGGGACACATGTTGCCTCTGCTTGCCCAGCTACTTACAGCTGTCTACCCACTTGCACTTTTACCCACTTAAGCACAGCCTAGGCTGAGATTGTGACACCCCCTGGCACACCTGCGTAGAGAAACACGGATGAATCTCTGGTGTGGGAAGTGAGTGGGGGCGGGCTTGGGGCTGATGTGAGGCCTCCAGAGCCAGGGTAGAAGAGGGGAGAGGCAGGCAGCGAGGTGTGCACCCTACCACCACCAGGTGGCCACCACGTCTGTTTCTGTGTGTATGGTCTCTAAGGGACAATGCACTTGCAGGGGAGGATAGAGGAGGTCATAGGTTGTGTGTAGAAATACCTTTGGTCACTTGCTCAGTCCTAGAGAACTTACTACTCCCCGTGAACAGACATCAGATGTAGGTTTATGAACATAATTTTTGTTGTTGAATGAATAAATAAATCTAAGTATAGATCAAATTATTCTGTGTACATGAAATTCCAGAACAGGCAAAAGCTAATCTATAGTGAAAAAATCAGAGAGCAGTGGTTGCCTCTGCTAGGAAGGGGCGTGGTGAAAATCTGGGGGATGACAATGATGTTCTCTATCTTGATAGAGCTTTGAGTTACGCAGGTCAAAAACTCATTTGTCATAGCTCAGCAAATGTACACTGAACACGCGCATTTCTCTACATTCTACCTAAAAAGCAAAGAGGGGATGCCTGGGTGGCTCAGCAGTTGAGCGCCTGCCTTTGGTCCAGGGCTTGGTCCTGGAGTCCCGGGATCAAGTCCCACGTCGGGCTCCCTGCATGGAGCCTGCTCCTCCCTCTGCCTGTGTCTCTGCCTCTCCCTCTCTGTCTCTCATGAATAAATAAAAAATAAATAAATAAAAATTTAAAAAATTTTAAAAAGCAAATAAATGTTGAATTCTCGTTAATGCTGAAGTATTTAGGGGAAAAGAATACTGATAGCTACAATTTACTCTGAGATGCCTGTAAGATGTAATTGATGGATGGACAGAGAAATACATTCATAGATAGATGTACTATAAATCAAATGTAGCAATATATAATTTGTAAAATCTAGGTGTTGGGTGTTCACTGTGCAATTCTTTCAACTATTCTGTAGGTTTGAAATATTTTATAATAGAATTTTACCCAAAAAGGTGCCTCAAAGTCAAAGTAAAAACTTAATTTTATTTAAAAAGTGTGATCTGTCCATGCCTGGATACATGTGACTTTTGCATGTGTGTATAGATATACAAAGGGAAAAATATCTAGTTGTCAACTTACAATTATATATCCACATCAGTAGGCTGCATCTCCAAGCATGTGTCTGTGTGCTCTAGGGATGTGTGACTGTGAAAGCATCCAGGTCCAGCCAGGTGTGTGCTGTGGGCCAAGTGGATGAAATTGTGAAAGATTGGAAGGGTTTCGTAATGCCACATATAATTACTGGAGGCATAGTTTTTTTTTGCCAGGGACTGTTCTAGGCAGCTGGGTTAGATCAGTGAGCAAAACATATTTTAAAAATTCATGCTTTTGTGAAGTTTACATTCTGGTAGGCAAAAACAGATGATTGAAATTAATTAATTATATCATGTGTTATAAGAGGGTAGGTGCTATGAGAAAAGAAAAAGAGTTTGAACAGAGTAAGAAGGATCCAGAGTGCTGGTCAGGGTGGGGGAAGAATTAGGTAGGGAGAGCAAGCTTTACAATTTTAAAAGGGAAGGCCACATCAAAAAAGTGACATTTGGGCAAAGGCTCAAAAGAGATGAGGAAGTGAGCCATGTGGATGTCTAAACTGAGAATGTTCCAGGCAGAGGGCACAGCCATTGCACAGACCCTAAGGTGTGGTTTGTCCGACAGGTTTGAGGAGCAGAAGACTTCAGCTGGGTGAAGAGAGAAGAGGAGGAAGGAGAAGCCAGAGTTTGGTAGGGCCAGGTGGTAGGCAGACTTGGCCTTTTACTTTGACTTAAATGGGGGGGCCATTGTGAGGTTTTGAGTGACAGATTCAGAAAAAGAAACAGTATTGCCTTATGGTTTTAAAAGGCCAGTGAAGAAGGAGGAGACTTTTGAAGGGCTAGAGCAGTAATCCATGCAACAGAAGATGGTAGCTCAGGCCAGGTTGGTGGTATTCACGAGGATGAGAAGTGGCTGGATTCTGGATGTCTCTTCTGAAGTAGAGGCTCCATGCAGGCACTGTCCTCTCTGAAGCTCAGATGCCTCTACGGGGGAGTCCCATTGGTGAACACCCACCACAGGCCCCACCTTGGCCTGGGCACCTTCCTTGCATTCAGCCTTGTCCCATCCAGTCTTGCAGGAAATATGTGGAGGATATTAGGTACAGCTCACCTCCTTGGCTGGAATGGTGATTCCATGAAGGGGCTAGTAGGAATCGAGGCTACAAAGGGCAGCAGAGCCAATCTTCAAAAGAGTCTGGATGCAGAGACAGAAGTTTGGTCTTAATCCTGTGGGCACTGAGGAGGCAAGATCAGCTTCCGAGCAGGGATGGCGACTTGTGCCAAATGCTCCATGAGAATGAGTGTAGGGCATGGGGCAACTGTCAGGGCCCAGGGTCCCAGATGCTCCCGTGACTGATTCACAGGCTTACCCGTCTGTCCTTTCCAATGCAGACTTGTAGTACCAGCTCTACATCCCTGAAGAGTAAGCTGATTGGTTCACAGGGACCTTCCCCAGCCCAGAAAGGTCTGCTGGCCTAAATCTCTCTCTTAATTGAACTGACTTTATTGTTTGGGATAGAAGCATCCCACTGTTTATTTAGGCCCCTATTGGGGAATCTTTCTAAGACTATCCCCTATTGGGGAGCAAAGTCCCATGAATGTTGAACAGAGGTGAGAGGCAAGGGATGGAGAAGGCCTGACAGGAAATAGTCCAGCCTGGGCCTTTGGCATGGAGGTGTGGGGGAAAAGGAGTCACAGGTGAGGACCAAGGTTCTGACTCCATCCCTGGGTGGATCGTGAGGACGGGGAATATGGGAGGAGGAGCACTTCTTGCAGGGTGGATGGAGCACATTATGGCCTCCACTGAGCCACTCCTGAGGAGGTCGTCATTCACAGCAAGCCTGGCCCTGGGATTCATTTTGTTAGCCCTGTGCATCTGTCCATCAATCCTGACTCCTTACCCTCCCAACCTGGTCTGGGAGCTCTCAGGTTTTGCAGAAACCAGATGGGACTGAGTCTTACTGTTCTCATATGCCTGGCTCCTGACACAAGCCACACCATAAGCATATACCAACATTTGTTATAAAAATGCCCAAGTGGGTCGAAGCTCGACCTGTGTGGAAGGCACCAGGCAAATCTTTGGGGTTCAGTATTCTCAAAAGTAAATAAGAGATGAGTACTCCCCCTTGGACTTGTGAGAATACAGACAAGTGACTGATGGCCAATCACTTTGTGAACTGTGAAATGGTGTCTACATGTCGGTTGCTGCTGTCACTATGGTTGAGAGGAGTGGAGAGGGGAGGGCAGGGCACTGAGGAAAGCTCAGAGTTCAGCTGGGCTTGCCCTGGGATGCACTTTTCTCCAAGCAGTGTTACTTCGGAGAAAAGATGTCAGAAATTCAAGAGCAGATTCAATAACAGTTTGAGCATTTGGAATATTCTAGAAGCTCTCACTCTCCATATGCACACAGAAGGCCATGTGCCCAGTTGATGTATCAGCAGCATGCACCCCACCATCCTAACAACCAAAGAGAGAAATAGTCTAGACTATTTGGGAGCTTCCAGTCCTCAGTCCTACACCCTCCATCATGTCCCCACCTTATCCTTTCAAAAATCTCTGGAAATTCTGAGGCTCAGAGACTGTCAGAGGTGGGGGCTCTCTGAGTTCCAAATTCCAAGCCACCCAAGGAGGGCTCCCTACGGCCTTCACTGAGCCCCCTGCCAAAGAAATCCTTCTTCCTGCTCTCAGAAGCAGGTCCAACTCCCCACTAGTCCTATTCTAGGCCTCTGGAAGCAGACAAAAAATAAAGTCAGTCCTTCCCTTAACAGCAGTTTTCACTTCACCCAGGTAGGTTACCAGATAAAATACAGGATGCTCCTTAAATTTGAATTTCATGGTGGCAAAGAATGATGTTTAAGTAGAGATATGTCCCAAATATTGCATGGGACATACCTCTACTAAAACATTATTTGTTGTTTATCTGAAAGTCAAATTTAATTGAGTCCCTTATGTTTCTTTACTAATTTTGGCAGCCTCCTAACCCAGGATCGCATGGTTGGCAGTTGGCGTACTGTGACAGCCACAACCAAACCTTGTCTACCACATCCAGAGAAGAGAACCCACTCAGTGGTCCAGGAGGTCTGTGTGTCACCATAGATTTCTCGGCTGCCCCAGAAATCAGGTTAATGGTCAGTCAAATTCTCTCAAAGGTATTGCCACTATGCTAGGGGATTTTCCAATTTTATTTTATCTGCATTCAATTAATTAACATATAGTGTATTATCAGTTTCAGAGGTAGAGATAAGTAATTCATCAGTTGTATATAACACCCAGTGCTCATTCCATCACATGTCCTTAATGCCCGTCACCCAATTACCCCATTCCCCCACTCCCTTTCCCTCCAGCAACCCTCAGTTTGTTTCCTATAGTTAAGAGTCTCTTTCAGTTTGTCTCCCTCTCTGCTTTTGTTGTTTTATTTTTGCCTCCTTATGCTCCTCTGTTTTGTTTCTTAAATTCCACATGTGAGTGAAATCATATGATAATTGTCTTTCTCTGATTGACTTATTTCGCTTAGCATATTATGCATCTTCTGCTCCAGTTCCATCCACATCATTGCAAATGATAAGATTTCATTTTTTGGTGGCTGAGTATTATTCCATTGTATATAAATACTACTTCTTCTTTATCCATTCATCTGTTGATGGACATCTGGGCTCTTTCCTTAGTCTGACTATTGTGAATCTTGCCACTATAAACATTAGGGTACAGGTGCCCATTTGGATCACTACATTTGTATCTTTGTGGTAAATACCCAGTAGTGCAATTGCAAGGTTGTAGGGTTTTTAACTATTTTTAACTTTTTGAGGAACCTCCATACTGTTTTCCAGAGTGGCTGTGCCAGCTTGCATTCCCACCAACGACATAAGAGGGTCCTCCTTTCTCCACATCCTCACCAACATTTGTCATTTCTTGACTTAATTTTATGTAGCTAGGGGATTTTTCCTATACGCCTCACACTCACCCCCATTTCACCTATCTCTTCTGCTTGCTGGGCAAGTCTTTTAGCCATTCTGGCTCAAGTGCCAACTTTCCCTTTCTGTCATCTGGCAAACTAGGAATGATCAGGGGATAAGAGGCCTGACCAAGAAACCAGAATATAAGGTTAGTGATGGAGGACAGGAAAGGCCAAGACTCAGGCAGCTTGAAGGTGCCAGAGCCAATCTTTAATGCCTCAGAGCATTGGAGATAGCCACCCTCCTCTGCCCTGGGGAGCCACGGCAATCTTTCTTTCCTATTTCCAAACAGCCCCAATATTTGTGGCTCCACATGGCCATTTCTCCCAGATGACTCACCCTACCTCTTACCTTATGCCACTGGTGACAGTAATGAGTTTCAAACTCTACCATATGTATTCATGCAATCCCTTAGCAGATGTGGAAGGGAGACAGGAGAAGCTACTCTGAGTATAGAGACCATTGATGAGGAGGAACAAAGGGAGAAACAGCCTAGTCAAGAGTGAGATTGGGAACCTCTATCCAAAAGCTCAGCTTCAATTTTGCATGTCATTCTATAGTTACTTGTTGTTGTTGATTTTGTCTGTCTTTCCCTACTTGACCATAAGCTCCTTGAGGTTAGGGACCTTTGTCTATTTCCTTCACTGCTATATCCACAGTGAACAATACCTGGCATGTAGTAGGACAGACAAATGGTGACCGAATGAATTAATCCATTCATTCAAAACAAGTGAAGGGTAAGAACACGGTCAGGAACAAGGGGGTCAGTACAGAAACCAAGCAGGAACAGGGCAGGAAACTCATGTGACCTTCGATCCTTAAGGGCTAGGTGGGAGGAGGGGGAAAGTGTAAATCCTCAGTGATGAGTTAAAAAACCCTCAGTGACAGCTTCCCTATTGTCCAATCTCGCATAACTCCTTACACATTCCAACACCTATAACCCAGTGAGGTAATCCCTCATCAGCAAGTGTTGGGGAAAGAGTAATTCTCCAAATGTTCAGGACTTGTGAGCCCTGGACAAGATGAAATAATTTCT
Organism: Canis lupus baileyi; assembly: GCF_048164855.1. Taxonomy (NCBI): domain Eukaryota; kingdom Metazoa; phylum Chordata; class Mammalia; order Carnivora; family Canidae; genus Canis; species Canis lupus. The sequence goes on along the minus strand of NC_132876.1, from coordinate 70,046,645 downwards.
TCATGTTCTCTCTCTTTACACTGAAATATTGTAATAACAAATATAATGGCTTGTGTGTGACAGTTTCTCAACAGCTCTTAAGCTCACTGGAATGCTCCCTCTGATGTGAGCTGGGAACCCAGTCCAGACAGACACTCAGGGACCATTAAACTCCAAACTAATAAGGAAGCAGATTACCATGGAAACTGGCATCTCTGGTGGCCTCTAGAGGGGAGGAGAAATGGGGGTGGTGAAGCGGAAAGGGGGGGTGTAAGAGAGTGGAGTGGGGAGAAGAAGCTGGGGGGTAGGGACTAAGGTACGGTAGAGGGAAGAAACTGCTGTTTATTACTATCTTCCTTGGTGCCAGGCACTGAGCTGGGTCCTTGACATACATTTGATCATCACAGCCCCTGTGAGATAGATAATAGTTCTCTGGTCCCTCCCACCTTACTTACTGGCAAAGCATATGCTGTTCATCAACAAGACGGCCTATAATCATTCCCAGAGCTTATTATTGGAAAAGGTAACCTTGAACTCCCTGCCATCTAATTCTTATCAAAAGCTCAACTGTGAGAAATGATATTCATAGAGAGCTGCCTGATAAGCAGGCAATCCATCCATTGTTGGAGATGTGTGGCATATGCCCTGGGAGTTGGATCATAATCTCCAGATAAGAGAATGTGTGTTGGGGGAAGATGGGAGAGGGTGTTATGGGGCGGAGGTAGAATGAAGAACTGGAAAAGGCACATTTGATACTATAATAGCTATGGTTTCCTTAATGCAAATTAGAGACAAAAGTGCAACATTTGCAAAGCTGGCTTTCCTTCACTTCAGGCCACAAAAACAAACCCATGCAATGGGGATTGACATTCAAAGGGACCTGCCATCCCTTCTGCAGAATCTGAAAAAGCAATCTTGATTGCAGCAAATAAGCACACTCTACATGACCATTGCTATCATGCTATCAAAGTCCAAAAGATGTCTCTTTCAGGATCAGCATAATGGTTTTCCACAATTATCATTGCTTTGATGCATTTTAAGTCACAGTATTTAATTTCTTTGAAACATGAAAATGACAGTAAAAGAGAGTGTGAAGTATTTCAGTCCATTTAAAATAAAAAGGGGGAGGATAGAATAGATGTATTTTGCCTATTCCTCTTGTTACAACTAAAAACCCTGGACATTAAGTACAAAACAAACATAAGGAGACTATGAAAGGTGGAGAAGAAGGCAGATCGCTTAGGTTCTCAGCATGGAAGGAATGACATGAATTTTCTCTGCCTCATATATCCCAGACTTGGAGTTGAAGAAGCCAACAACCCAGGTGTGCACAGACAAAAAAAAACAAGCCCCAAAGTCTGTTCTCTCTAGTCAAAGGACTAGGAAAAGATCAACCTAGCAATATATAGTGTTTAGACAATAACCACCCTACTCCAACCAAAACCAGAGAACAACCTGTGGCCCTATCCCCACCCACACTAGCAAAGACTAAGTGGAGAGCTTAGACTTCCACCCTCATGAGACTAATGACATGACCCAGTAACCCCAACCCCCTCCCTGCTGGCATGGTATCAGAGAAGGCCAAATACACAGCAGGGACTTTCATTGCCACTGGCAGGTAACAAGCCCCACCCACATGCCATATTAGTAGAAACAATGTGGGGAGTCTAGAATTCCACCCCTACTTCACAGGAATGAGGTACCCCCTCACTTCTCTGACACGGATGTCAGACAAGACCTAGTGGAGAGTTAGGACTTTCACCACTGCCCAATGATAAAGGCGTCAGATGAGGTAGTGACAAAGGAAGCAGTAATTCAGCACTCCAAACCATCCCAGTCAAAACACTATCAGTGGAGGCCTAGTGTGGAGCAGAAACTCTCAGCCCTGCCTAGCTGTAATAAAGAGTTCCCTTTTGGATTAATGGAGGCCAAGTGGGGTACCTGGACTTCTACATCCATCTGGCAGTAATGATACAACACCCCTTTTTCCTAATGGCAGCAGTGTCAGAGGACACCAGATGGTGTCAGATGGTTTAAATGAGTTTCAGAGTCTCATGACATGATACCCCAAATGCCCAGGTTTCAATCAAATATTAGTTAGAAACCAGGAAGACATCAAACCAAGTGAAAAAAAAAAGACAATAGATGCCCAAACTGAAATGACAGAGCTAGTAGAATTATTTCACAAAGATTTATAAAGGGACCATCCTTTTTAAAATTTATTTATTCATGAGAGACACAGAGAGAGAGATGCAGAGACATAAGCAGAGAGAGAAGCAGGCCCCATGCAAGTAGCCTGATGTGGGACTCGATCCTGGGACTCCAGGATCACACCCTGGACTGAAGGCAGAGGCTCAACCGCTGAGCCACCCAGGCAAGGACCATCCTAAAGATGCTTCAACAAGCAAAAAAATGCTCGAAACAAATGAAAGCATAGAGTCTCAGCAGACAAAGAGAAAGAGAAAACTAGAGAAAAACAAAAAGAAATATAAAAATAGAAGATATAGGGGCACCTGAGTGGCTTAGTTGGTTGAGTCTGTGTTTGGCTCAGGTCCTAATCCCAGGGTCCTGGGATTGAGCCCTATGTGGGGCTCCCTGCTCAGCAGGGCATCTTGCTTCTCCCTTTCTCTCTGCCTGCTTCTCCTGCTGCTAGTGCTCTCTGTCAAATAAATAAATAAAATCTTTAAAAAAAGAAGTAAGAGATATAAAGAACGCCATGGAAATTTAAGAACTAAAGTACAATAACCAAACTAAAAAGCTCAAAAGACAGGTTCTACAGCAGAATGAAAGGAACACAAAAAGTAGTGACCTCAAAGACAGAAGAATAAAAATGACCCAATCTGAACAACAGAGAAAAAATAGACTGGGGTAAAAAAGGAATCAAGAGAATGAGAAGATAAGCCAAGCTGGTCAAGAAAGATTTGCAAAATACATACCTGATCAAGAACTGTTACCTTGGGCAGCCCAGTGGCTCAGCAGTTTAGCGCCACCTTCGGCCCAGGGCCTGATCCTAGAGACCCGGGATCGAGTCCCATGTCGGGCTCCCTGCATGGAGCCTGCTTCTCCCTCTGCCTGTGTCTCTGTCTCTCTCTCTCTGTGTCTCTCATGAATAAATAAATAAAATCTTAAAAAAAAGGAACTGTTACCTAAAATACTAAAAGAATCTTAAAATTCAACAATAAGAAAATAACCCAGTTTTTTAAATGGATGAAAGCTCTGAACAGACATCTCTCCAAAGAAAATATAAAGATAGCAAGTAAACATATGAAAAAGTACTCAACATCATATGTCATTAGGGAATTGTAAATGAAAATAATGAGATAGTACTATATACCTACTAGAAATGCCGAAATCCAAAACACTGACAATACCCAAACACTGGTATGGATATTGAGCCAAAAAACTTTCATTCACGCTGATGGGAATGAAAAATAGTACAGCCACTTTGGAAAACAGTTGGCAGTTTCTTATAAAACTAAACATACTCTTACCATATGATCCAGCAATCACACTCCTTGGTATTTACCCAAACAAATTGAAAACTTAGGTCCACACACTAAAACCCACACATGAAAGGTTATAGCATGTATATAGCTATATATACCGTATACAGTTTTATTCTTAATTGCCAAAACTTGGAAGCAACCAAGATATCCTCAATATCTATGAGGATAAGCTATGGTACATCCAGACTAAAAAGAAATTATCTATCAAGCCATGGAGGAACTATAAATGTATAAGTCAAAGAAGCTAGTCTGAAAAGGCTACATACTGGATGATTCCAATTGTATGACATTCCGGAAAAGGCAAAACTATAGAGACAGTAAAAGGATCAGTGCTTAAAAAAAAAAAAAAAGGATCAGTGCTTGCCAAGGGTTAGAGGGGAAAGAGGGAGGACTAAGTGGAGCACAAAGGAATTTTTTAGAAGGAGGGTGAAGGAGCAGAAGAGAGAGAACCTTAAGCAGGCTCTGCACTTAGGGTCACTCAGATCTCAGAACCCTGAGATCATGACCTGAGCTGAAATCAAGAGTGGGACACAACGGACTGAACCACCCCAGTGCCCAAGCACAGAGGGTTTTAAAGGAAGCAAAACTATCCTGCATGATACTGTAATGATGGATACATGTCAATATATTTGTTTCCAGAGCCATAGAATGTACAATACCGAGAGTAAACTCTAAAGGAAGCTGTGAGGGCACCTGGCTTGTTCAGTCAGTAGAGCATGCCACTCTTGATATTAGGGTCATGAGTTCAAGCCCCATGTTGGAGATAGAGATTATGTAAGAAAAATAAAGTAAGCTGTGAACTTTAGGTAATAATAATGTATCAATGGAGGCTAATTGATTGAAACAAGTGTACCATTCAGTTATAGCATGGGGAATATAGTTAGTAATATTGTAAAAACTATGTAGGGTGACAAATGGTAACCAGACTTACCATGGTGATCATTTTGTAATGTATATAAATATCAAATCACTATGTTGCATACTTAAATCCAATATAATATTAATGTCAATTATACTTCAACAAAATTTTCATTAAAATTTTTTTTAAATGGGGCACCTAGGTTTCTCGGTTGGGCTCTTAATTTTGGCTCAAGTCATAATCTTGGGGTCCTGGGATCAAGCACTAGCGTCAGGTTCCACAATCAGCAGGGAGTCTGCCTGAGATACTGTCCCTTTCCCTCTGCCCTTCCCATTGCTTGTGTGCATGTATGCACATGCACCCTCTCTCTCTCTCTAAAATAAATAAATAAATCTTTATTTAAATAAATCTTTATTTTTTATTTATTTATTTTTAAAGATTTTATTTATTTATTCATGATAGACACAGAAAGAGAGGCAGAGACACAGGCAGAGGGAGAAGCAAGCTCCATGCAGGGAGCCTGATGTGGGACTCAATCCCGGGACCCCAGGATCACGTCCTGGGCTGAAGGCAGGCGCCACACCACTGAGCCACCCAGGGATCCCCAAATAAATCATCTTTTCTTTTAAACTACCTTAAATATAAATGATCTATATATACCAATTGAGAGACAGAGATTGGCAGAGTGGATGAAAAACCATGACCCAGCTATGTGCTATCTATAAAAAACTCACTTAAAGTACAATAATATTGGGAGGTTGAGAATAAAAGGATAGAAAAATATATATCATGTGAACAGTAATAAAGAAAAAGTAGTGGTTATATTAATACCAAATAAAGTAGACATTAAAGCAAAGAAAATTACCAAAGAAAGAGAAGAGCATTACATGATGATTAAAGGAGTGAATCCACCAAAAAGACAAAGCAATCCTAAGTATGTAGAATTTGCAATAGAGGTGCAAAATATGTGAAGCAAAACCTGATAGAGCTGAAAGGAGAAATAGAAAAAGCCACAATTACAGTTGGAGACTTCCTAAATTCCTCCCTCAACGACAATAGAATTAGAAAATCAGGCAGGAAATAGAAATCAACACTCTCAACCAATGTGATTTGAAAAACATTTATAGAACATGTCATCCAACCATAGCAGAACACACATTCTTTTCTGATGCCCATGGAACATATGTCAAGATAGAGCATATTTTGGGCCAGGAATAAACCCCAACAAGTTTTTTTTTGAGTAAGCACTTTGCCCAATATGGGGCTTAAACTCATGATCCCAAGATCAAGAGTCACATTGTCTACACACTGAGCCAGCCAGGCATCCCCAAATCCCAACAAACTTAAACCACTTGTGCTTAAATGCATATGTTCTCCAACCACAAAGGAATCAAAATAGAAACCAAAACCAGAAAGAGGGATCCCTGGGTGGCTCAGCAGTTTGGTGCCTGCCTTTGGCCCAGGGCGTTATCCTGGAGACCCGGAATCGAGTACCACATCAGGCTCCCTGCATGGAGCCTGCTTCTCCCTCTGCCTGTGTCTCTGCCTCTGTGTGTGTGTGTGTGTGTCTCTCATGAATAAATAAATAAAATCTTTTTTAAAAAACCCAGAAAGATAACAGGAAAATCTGCAAACACTTGGAAACTAATCATTCACTCCTAAATAACTCATGGGCCAAAGAGTCTCAAGGGAATCCAAAAAATAAATTGAACAGAATGAGAATGGAAATACAATATATCAAAACTTGTGGTTTTTGACAAAGGTGCAAAACCAATTCAATGGAGGAAGCATAGCCTTTCCAACAAATGATTTTGGAGCAATTGAACAGCCACAGGCAAAAGAATAAACTGAGACCTAAGCCTCCAACTTTACATAAACTAGATCACAGATTTAAATTTATACTTAAAGCTATAAATCTTTGAGTAAAAGACAAGACAAAATCTTTGGGATCTAGAGTCAGACACAGAGTTCTTGACACCAAAAACATGACCCATAGGAGGAATAGATGAATCATACTCCATCAAAATTTAAAACTTTTGCTCTGAGAAACACCAGGTAAAAGATGGAAAAGACAAGTCACAATGTGAGAGAAAATATCTGCAAACCACTTATCCAACAAAGAACTAGTATCTATAATATATAAAGAACTCTCAAAACTCAACTGTGAAAAACAGTCCAAATATAAAATGGGCAAGTGACAGAAACATTTCACCCAAGAGGATATGGCACAGATGGCAAGTGAGCACATGCAAAAATGAACATGATGAGCCATTAGGGAAATGCAAGTTAAAACCACAGTGAGATGTCACTATACATGCATCAGAATGGCTAAAACAAAAAATAATGACTACACCAAATGCTGGGGAGGCTGTAGAAAAACTGGGTTCCTCACACATTGCTAGTAGGACTGTACAATGGTACAGCCACTCAGGAAAATCATTTCTTAAAAAACTAAACTTCACTTATAATATGACCCAGCAATTGCACACTTGGGCATTTTCCCCAGAGAAATGAGGAACTTCTGTTTGTGCAAAAACCTGAACACGAATGTTTATAATAAGTCTATTCATAATAACCCCAAATCCAACACAACCTAGAGGTCTTCAACAGGTGAATGGCTAAACAAACTACAATGTATCCGTATCATGGACTACTACTTAGCAATAAAAAAGGAATTAAATTTAAGATATGCAACAACTTGGACAAATGTCCACTTTCCTCATTTGTAATAAGATGTGTGTGTGCGGGGTGGCGGGGGGGGGGGGGTGTCCTCAAAGGCCATCCTGTTTGGGAATACGAGATACAGATGAGCAGAGGGGGCAGGATGGGAGCATATTTGGAAGGACTTAGGGCTTGTATTTATTTTAGATTTTATTTTATGTTTTAGAACTTTTAGATATTCAGAATAAACAGAAAGAATTGGCTCAATGAATGGCCCCTGTTGTTTCACGGGCATCTGACGGAGCCCATTTTGGAAGCTGGGAACTCAAGAGAAGGGGAGTTTAGGGTAGTTGCATTCTGTTAACATAAGCCATAGATTCTGCTTAGTTGTAGTGAAATGAGTCTAATCAGAGTGGCTGTAGCCTTCTTACACTGAGATGGGATGGTGTGAATTAGTATAAGACCTCACCTGAAAGGATTCCGTGTTCCCAGGAACACTAGGAAACGTAAAGGTTCATCAGTCAAGGGACCTGAAAAAACGAGAAAGGCGAATTGCTTCCTGAACAGTAGGAGTAACAGGAAGTCCATCATCAGAGCACATTTAGTTGGTGGCATGTAGTATTGGTCAGGTGATTCCCAAGCATGGCCAGAGTCTAAAGTGTGTTCAGGTTTGAAAATGAAGTAGGCAGTGAGTCCATGAACCATTTTATAAGACCGATTGCTACACATTAATATTCAAAGGCCAGATTTATCACGCGGGATTGAAATTACGAAAAGCAAACTGGAAGTAACCGTTGCTACAGGGGTCTAATGGGGGCGTATTTAGTGTCTCCTAACAGCCAATCCTAGCGCCAGCGCTTTCGAGGGGATGTAGCCGTGGAGAGACAGTGGCCAATGGCAAAGAAGACAGTGGATAGGGTGAGGGTGACCGGCGCGTGACGCATGGGCCACGTGCCGCAGGGAGGGCCGGGCTGAGGACCCGTAGCACGTTCAGGGTTCCAGCTGTTAGTCTGAACTGTAGCCGGCACTTCAGCGGACGCCAAACTTCGAGTCTCACCTGCCGTTAAACATCATGGAAGACTCTCAGAGTGAGCAACAGCGGGTGATACGACGCCACCACCGCGAGAAGAGCGAGCTGCAGGCCCGCATCCAGGGCATGAAGAACTCGGTCCCCAAGAGCGACAAGAAGAGAAGAAAGCAGTTGCTCCTAGACGTGGCCCGCCTCGAGGCCGAGATGGAGCAGAAACACCAACAGGAGCTGGAGAAGTTCCAAGAGAGCTTCCCTGCTAACAGCAACGTCGACTCTGTTACTGAAGATCTCGCCAAGATGGATCTGGAGAACCAGCCTCCCCGCCTGTCAAGGGCACGGAGAAGGCGCGAAAGAAGGGCGCGCCAGGAGAGGATTGCCGAGGCCGAGACGCAGCACCTGGCCAGCTTCCGCCGCGAGGAGGAGGAGAAGCTTGCCGCCATCCTAGGGTCCAAGAATCTGGAGCTGAAGAATATTCCGGCCGACGGCCACTGCATGTATCGCGCCATCCAAGACCAGCTGGTGTTCTCCGTGACTGTGGAGAGCCTGCGGAGCCGCACGGCCGATTACATGCGCAAGCACGTCGACGACTTCCTGCCCTTCTTCAGCGACCCCGACACCGGAGACGCCTACAGCCGTGAAGACTTCTTGAGCTACTGCGACGACATCGTGCGCAGCCCGTCGTGGGGAGGCCAGCTCGAGCTGAGGGCCCTGTCGCACGTCCTGCAGACCCCCATCGAGGTGATCCAGGCCGATTCGCCTGCCGTCCTCATCGGGGAGGAGTACACCAAGAAGCCTCTCACCCTGGTCCACCTGCGCTACGCCTGCAACCTCGGGGAGCACTACAACTCGGTGAAGCCGCTTGAGGCCGGAGCGGTGGGGGGCGCGGCCCCGCGGCTCTTCTAGGCCGGTCGCCATCACCGCCGCCGCCATGGCCGCTGCAGCTGGAGCCGTTGCTGCCGCCGCCACCGCCACCGCCGCATCTCCTCAGTAGGCTCCGTTTTTTTCCCTTCGGTTTTCTCGGGTTTTTTTCTTTCTTCGTTTTACTCGAAAGTCTCCCCCCGCAAATCTCCTCCCCGCCCCATCCCCCCACGCTGTCTTGCCTGGCGGTTCTATCCTCTTCTGCTTTGGGAGCTGGCGGGGGTCGGGGGCGCCAGGCTCAGGACCAGGGAGATACCTGTATTGTGCCACTTGAGGGGAGTAGGTTGGCCAGATTTTAAGCACTTCTGGCCCCTAAAGGTCTTTGCCTCCCTCGTTGACGAGTATTGGTCCTGTTGCACATCCGTTTGAGATAAAGACGGCAACTTGGTTTGATGCCTTCTTAACTTGGGAAAAACTAGTTTAGCTCGGAGTCTCCAGATTGCCCCCATGAATGCATTGGATGACTTAGATAAAGTTGGAGTCTCTGTGATCGAAATGCTCTGTGAATGCCTTTTGCTTTTTGGTTCTTTGGAGGGAAAAATGTATCGTGGACTGTTTCGGCGGTTGCGTTTTACCTCAGTTGGGCCATTCTGGAGATGCCTCAAGGTACAGACAAGACCTCCTCAGGTATTTTGTTTTGTTTTTTCAAACTTGTGTGGTTTGCAATTAATTTTACCTGCCTAGGATTTGCTGAATTCTACATAAAAGCGTTTGTTAAACTTAAAAATTAAATGTAGGTGCTAAGTAGAGAAATTGAATTTACAAAAACAGGTTAGATAAGGTTCAGTCTCAGATGTGAAAGATCTCAAGGTAATTTCCTTTATTCAAGAGAGAAAGGGCCATGACTTTATTCAACTAGTTGATCCACTTCATGATGTCTCCAACTGGTATGAAGCAAAAAGAGACACACTGACAGGCAGCCTAGTTTACTGTAAGGATGAGACTGAACTAGTAAGTTTTCTTTACTGTGAGACAGGCAAGGGTACAACTTTATTCAAGCAGTTGATCCAGTTTATTTCATCTAAAAGTGGTACAAAGTGTGAAAGATCTAAACTTAGCATATTTTCCTTAATTCTTAGAGACAGAAAATTGCTTTAAAAGATTTTAGGACATAAAAATAGTTGATCCTTTTTATTGTATCTATAACTAGCACAAGACCAAAATAAAAAGAGTAAGCAATCTACTTTTGTTGATAGTCAAGATTTGTTGATATCTTGAATTTGCCAATGGATTGGTAACAGTGAAATGATTTGCAATAAACAGTTTAAAAGTTTTTAAATCTTCAGATCCTGTATTTCAATGATGTTGCTTAAATAAATATTTTAAAAGTCCATTGTACTCACCAAATATTCTAAAACAAAATATATAAATTCAAAGAATTTTTAAAAATATTATGCAACTTGTTTTTAAAATAAAAGTTTTTAAAATACCTGGTTCTCTATTTTTGTGTAGCTGACTTAGTTTGTATACCAGGATCTACTTCAGCAGAGGAATCCTGGAGGGTTAGGGAGAGGAGTTGGGGAGCCAGATAAGGCTTTGGGGAGGAGAACTGGCCTGAGGTCTTGGTGGCAGCCGGGAGTGTAATGTTTCTCAGGAAAGGATGTAGGGAGGAATTTTATCTAGAGGCTGTCTGGAGTTGATGTTTCTGTGGAAAACATCATGAAATGATTTTATTTAGGGACGTTCTCATTGCTATGCATGAAAAAGAACTCTCACTTCCAATAATTGAAGAGTCAAGGGCTATCTGCCCGAGGGCAAAAGTGCCACCGTTTTGGGGTGGGGGCTTGGAGGTGGGAGGGTGTCCCCAAAAGGCAAATAGGGAAATCCTGCCAGATAGCTCACTCTGTATATGTGTGTCAGATAAATTTCAGATGGCCAGCTGGCTGAGAAGAAAGGCCACTGAGAAAATCAGGGATTGGGGTGCACTGTAAGTAGAAGGCCTTTTATAGGAGTGAGAATACTGGCTAGGGAAGAGAGACAAGGCCCAGAAGGGAAGCATAGTCTATAGAAGGGTGCCTAGCTGGGAAGGAGGATGGAAATCCTGGAAGGGGTCAGCGTGGAAGGAAGAATGGGACATGGCAGGGGAAAAGGACACAGACTGAGGAAGGGGACTGACTAGCTGATGAACATAGGCAGTAAAGACAGCCTGGGCAGAGGAAAGGACCTGCAAGGAGGGCAGAGGACAGAGGTGGACAAGGGGGGCCTGACTCGGGACCTCTGGCAAATGCTGGTGAAGGCCTCGAGAAATGGGAAGTGTGCCCTACTGGAGGGAGCTGCACTGGGTGGGGAAGGGGGCCTGGCTAGGGTAAGGGGGCATTGATGGAGGGGGCCAGGCATGATCTGAGAAAGGGGATCTGGCTGTGGGAGGATCCCTGGCAAGGAAAGTGGTCCAGGCTGGAGGCAAGAGCAGAGGTTGGTGAGGGGCTTCTGGTGGGAGAAGGTGGCCCAGCTGGGGTGTGGTGTAAAGGGAGGGGGAAGGAAGGGGACTGGAAACTAGGTCACATTCTGGGGAAGGGATCAGGGTTGGGGCTAAGAATGAGATCAGAAAGGAGGCCAGATGGGGACTGAGACACTGGGAGGAGGAGTAGACTGGTGAGGGGGCTACTCTTTGGGGAAGAAGGTCAGGCTGAAAGGCACACTGGCTGATAAAGGGGTCCATGGCTGTTGAATGGGGAAAGGCTGCACCAGGTTGCCTCTCCCTGGAGGGACACTTGTCTGGGAAAAGGGTCTGAAAGGAGATGGGGCCTTCCTGGGGAGAGAGGCATGGACTCGGAAACAGGGTCTGATGGGGGGAGAACTGGAAGGAGGAGGAAACCTGGCTGGTAAAGGAGCCACCAGGCTTAGAAGGGTGGACAAAGCTGGAAGAGTGGGTCCAGACTGGGGCAGGGGGAGGGAACACAACCTGAGAAGGCGGTTGGCTGGGAAAAGGAACCTGCCCCAGAAGGAGGTAGAGGCAGCAGAGGGGCTCCTTGCTGGGAAGTCAGGCGTAGACATAGGAGGGGGCTTGGATAGATCTGGGCATGGGCTGGAGAACAGCTATATGATATGGAAGCAATCATGGAAGGAGAAGGGAGCCTGGCTGGGACTGGGGAGATATCTGGGAGGTGCTGGCTCCAAGGCACTAGAGTGCTAGCTGGGAAAGGTGGCCTGGTGATAGAGGCTTTAGGTGGGCGAATGGGATCAGACAGGGGAAGTATGCTTCTCTGGAGACCCCATCAGGGAGTATCTTGAGAAAGAGGAAATAGGCAGAGAAGAGGGACAGAAGCTAACAGACAAGAGAACCTGGCTTTGGACTGGGGCATAGGGTGGGGAAATAGGTCTGGAGAGGAAGGAGATAATGGGGAACGGGGTGGTTAGGGAAAAAGACCTAGCTGAATTAGGGGGCAGAGGATGAGAAAGGAGTTCTTGGCTGTTAAAGTCAAGGGGGGGAGCCTGGGGAAGGACAGCTGGCCAGGGAAAGAAACCTGGCCGGGAAAGCTGGCAGAAGCTGGGGAGGACATAGGTTGGGGAAGGGATGCGGGAATGTGCCTGTCTTGCAAAGGGAGTACAGGTATGATAGGGTGGCACAAGCTGAGGTTGGGAGACTGGCCAGAATGGGGGTGCTGGGGGCAAAAAGACCCTGGCAGGGAAAGGTGGCCTGGCTGGGAAGGGTCTCTAGCAGGGGAATAGGGCCCAAGAGGAAAGGGGGTGGTCTGCCTGGGGAGGAACACGCAGGCTACGAAAGGAACCTGGTGGTGGGAGAGGTTCGAATGCCAAGAACAACATAAACTGGGCACGGGATAATAGGCAGGTTAATGGACATAGCCGGGAGGTCCTAGCGGGTGAAGGAGCCTTCTAGAGAAAGGATTCTTTTTTTCTTTAAGATTTTATCTATTTATTTATGAGAGACACAAAGAGAGAGGCAGAGACATAGACAGAGGGAGAAGCAGGTTCCCTGCGGGGAGGCTGATGTGGGACTCCATCTGAGACCCCTGGGATCACGCCCTGAGCAGAAGGCAGATGCTCAACCACTGAGCCACCCACGTGTCCCTAGGGAAGGGATTTTGCCTGCAAATGGAAGGGTCCTAGCAGATGGGGGATCCTTCTAGGGAAGAGACCTCTGCCAGGGCATGTGCCACGGCAGAGGTCGTGGCTGAGGGAGGGCATGTGGTTGAGGAAAGGGACCTAGCTGAGGAGGGGACCACAGGAGAGAAAAGGGAGGACATCTGGCTGAGGGGTAAATAAGCTAGAGAAGGGACTTGGCTGAGGAAGGGGGCCTTACTGGGAAGGAGGCTTGCCTGGAAAGGTGAGCATAGACTGGGGGAAGAGGGTGTTGGTCCCTCAGTGAAGAGAGCCTGGCTGGGGGGAGGAGTCTGGCTGGGAAGGAGCTCCTACCTGGGGAAAGAGACTGAACTTAGCATGGGGACACCTGAGGGTGAAGGGGTCTTGGCAGGGAAAGGTCACACAGCTGGGGAGGGGACTTGACAGGTGATTCACAGCTGAGGGCGAAGGACGTTTGGCTGGGGAAGGAGGCACTGGCTCTGAAACTCTAGTGAAGGGGCAGCTCCTTGGGAAAGCAATCCAGATCCAACTGAAGAGGGAAAATGAGAAGGAATAACAAGTCAGGGCAGAGGGCCTGGGGAGGGTTGCTGCAGAAGGGGATACTGCCCCCCCCCAGTGTGGCTTGGCTGAGGAGGGGGTGTAGGTGAGTATCGGGGAATCCTGCCTAGCAGGGGACGAGAACCCATCTAGGGAGCTGGCCTTGGCTGGGGAGGGGGCCTTAGTTGGGGAGGAAGGCATAAGTTGATGAAGAGAGCCTGACCAAGTGAGGGGGCATGGCCAGGTTCCACCCTACAGGCAGATCAAGGGCTTCTGATGGGGATGGGTAATCTGCTAGGGTGGGCTGCACAACATGGGGGAAAGAGGACTACCTGGAAAAGGGAGCCCAGCTCGTTTACTATTTTTCATTTGTGATTTGTCATGTTCTCCCCCTCTTGCCATAGCAGCCGAAAATAAGGTATATTTATCTGGGTTTGAAGACCAGCTCATCTAACCTACTTCCTAGCTTTGTGACTTGGATAAGTCACCAAATCTTTCTGAGCCTCAGTTTCCTCATCCATAATATGGAACAATTAATACCTGTCTTAGAGATATCTCTTGTGATGTTAAGTGCATTAAATGAAAATACATACAAAGTGGCCAATAAATGTTAGCTACTGTTAATATCATTATGTAGAAGCCCAACAACACAATATAATGAGCTGGAGCAGCAACCATACCTTGATTTTATCTATTGTGACTTTTGGGGCAGCATGGCCTCTTCCCACAGGTCTCATAGTGGAAGCAGAGCTTCTCCCAGGTCTCTCTGCCCCAGCTGTTGGAGCAGCTTCCTGGGCTTCAGTGTGAAAGCAGAAACCACTGGAGTTCACTCCAAATGCCCTGATGAGAACAAGGTGGCCTGCATGCAGGGACGCCTCAGACCAGCCAATATCTTCCTTCTAGGCTTTTTCTACACAAACACACAGACACATATTTTTTAAAAAAACAAAATTGGTATCATTCTATTCAAGCTACTTTTCTTTAAAAGAGAGAGAGGGAGTGTGCACGTGAGTGGGGAAGGGCAGAGGGAAAAGGAGAGAGAGAATCCCAAGCAGACTCCCTGCTAAGTGTGGAACCCAACGTGGGGCTGGATCCCAGGACCCTAAGATCACGACCTGAAACAAAATCATGAGGTGGACACCCAACCCACTGAGCCACCCAGGCACCCCATCTATTCAAGCTCCTTTTTAAAAATGTAACAATACACTATAAGCATTTTCCTGTCCTTAAACAGTCTTCAATATGATGATTTGAGTGCCTGCATTCTAGACTGTGAGTGTCCCATAATTTTTCCTATTCTTTTGTTGGACATTTAGATTGCTTTCAATTTCTCACCACTATAAATATGTCACTGTAATATCCTTGTAGCTGAGTGCTTGTCCATATTTCTGATTCTTTCCTTTTGATAGGATTTCTAAAAGTGATCTAGGTCAAAAGGAGAGCTTTTCCGTGCATACAATACTGCTGCATTGCCCTCCAGAAGGATTCCACCAATGTCCACTCTCAGGGAATGAGCAGTTATTTTTCCACATGGTCTCCAACCCTGAAAAATGTCATCTTTGCTAATTTGTTGGGTGAAAAACATTGTATTAGTTGACCCTCTGTTGATTACTAGTATGGGAAATATTCCTTTAAGTGCTTCTTAGCATGTCTATTTCATTCATGCAGGAGTAAATAAATCTCATTTTATTGCCTGTTCCTGAACTTTGCTTAATTTTCCATTTGTCTTTTTCTCATGGATTTTTAAGAGGTCCTTCCACTTACCGCTTGGATATTTTAAAAGAAATATTTTTTTCTTGTACTTTACTAGCCTTTCAGTTTTGCTTCTGACTTTTTGCATACACTGAAGTTCAAAATCATAGTGGAATCTACCTGTCAGTCTTCTTTATGTTTTATGCCTTGGTATCATGCTTAGAAAGGGGTTCCCCATCCTGAGTTTGGATCTGTATTCCTGTATACTTTCCTTCAGGTGTTTATGCTGTCTCTTACTATTTAACTATATTTAACATCTCCACCTGGAAATTACTTGGGTGTAAGAGAAGGATGTACATTGGTTTTCCCCCATGATGGTAATTAATCACTTATTGAATAATCCACCATTTCAGCACTGATTTAAAGTTCAACTTTCCACATGTATTCCATTTTTCTAATATGAGGGAAATCTTTTCAGTCAGTCACACAGAACAGCTGCACTCCAGTGACCTTAGCCTGCAACTGCCAGCTGTCCATTCATCCATTCTTTCCATACTTCCTGACAAGGATAAGCAATAGAAGTAGAGCTGATAAGCAATAGAGATAGAGGGATCAAAGATCTAGTCCCAGCCCTCACTGTCTCATGGAGATGGCAGACAGGAAGATAGAAATAAACAGAAAGCAGCACAACCAGTGCTGTGACAGGAGGAGGCACAGAGGAAGGACACCTCATTGGGCCTGGGGCATTCAGGGATGCTTAGGAAGAACTTGCAGAGGACAAAGCCGAGGGGAGGCAGAAGTGAAAAAACAGGGTGTCTTCCTATTCAGTGGAGTTGGGGTGGGAGGTAGAGAGGTGAGGGGGTTGTGGGAAGAACCCGGAGTGGGAGGCAGGCATGGTGGCCTGGCCCGAGTCAACCTGAGTTTTACAGTATTACAAATTAAATAGATACAAATTAATGAGATACCTTTTTTTCAGAAGATTAGCAAATAAATAAAGTTTGATCATATGTTGATTGGGAAATAGGCACCCTCAAACACCGTCCATGGTGTGTAAACAGGTACAATATCTTTGGGGAGCAATTTGGCAATAACTACGAAATTTAAAGCACACAAACCACTATCAGTTGCATTTTTATGGGTACAGATATACAGTTTCACTTGTGCATGGCCAAAGTGCAATATATTAAAAATAATAATATCAGTTGCTTTTGAGGAGCGGAACCAGGTTCCTGGGGGAAAAGGATAGGTGGCAGCTTTTCACCATGAAATCTCTTGAATGTCTGATATTTTGAACTATACAAATCAATAAATCTAAGCCTAACTCACTAAATAAAATGCACATAGCTTTTGACCTAGCAGTCTATTTCCAGGGCTCTCTACTACAGATATACATATTATATAACATTATATTTCAAGGATGTTTTCATTACAGCATTGTTTGTCAAAGCAATAACCCGGATACAATCTAAATATGTTCAGTAGGGACTAGTTGAGTAAATTTTCAATCATCCATATGAACAGTTTCATGTAGGGAGAAGGGTAGAAATGGGTGGGTGGAAGGAGAAAGATAATGAGTTCTTGCTTTTAAATTATATGATTCTATATACTTGAATTTTTTTATTGTGATCACATATACATTTGTGCTTACATATATAATATAAATAATATATAAACATGTAAGCATGTATTTATATAAATGTCTAAATTTTATGAGATATGTATCTTTATATTTTAGATATATATTTATATGATACCCATTTTAACTATTAAGTGTACAGTTCAGTGGCACTGAGTATATTCACATTGCTGTGCAACCAGCAGCACTGCCCATCTCCTGAACTTTCTCATCTTCCCAAGTTGAACCTCTGCATCCTAAACAATAACCTCATTCTCCCTCCCAAAAGCCCCTGGCAGCCAACATTCTACTTTCTGTCTCTCAATCTGACTACTCTGCATATCTCACATAAGTGGAATCATACAATATTTGTCCTTTTGTAACGAGCTTATATCTCAGAGCATAATATCCTCAACTTTCACCAATGTCGTAGCATGCCTTAGAATGTCCTTTCTTTTTAAAGCTGAATAATATTCCATAGTGTGTATATGCCACATTTCATTTATCTATTATATCATTGAATGTTTACATAGAACATTGGATCTAAAAAATTGAAAAATAATTTTGAAAAACGTGGACAGTTTTCCTATCTTCTTTTTGTTCTGGAATAGTTTAAGTAGTATAGGAATTGTCTGTTCCTTGTAAGTTTGAAATAATCCATTCACTCTTGAAATTGGGTCTGGGCCTTTTCAGAAAGTAAGTCTTTGACAGTCAGGTCAGTCCTTAGAAGAAAAGCTATGCAATGTGAGAACAATCATAATTTACCTAAACTAGATAGGGACAGAAATGGAAGAACACAAAATCAGGAGGTAAAGAGTAAATTTGACAATTTTCTCTCTCAGAGGGTAGTCAAAGATACTATTCCACTTTTGAAATTGAAAAATTGAGAATGATAGGCTTTTTAAAAAAAGTTTTATTTATTTATGAGAATACACAGAGAGGAGAGGGAGAGGGGCAGAGACACAGGCAGAGGGAGAAGCAGGCTCCATGCAGGGAGCCTGACATGGGACTTGATCCCCCGTCTCCATGATCACACCCAGGACTGAAGGCGGCGCTAAACCGCTGAGCCACCCAGGCTGCCTGAGAATGATAGGCTTAAGCATGGTGCTTAACATCATAAAAATAACCACTGGTAGAACTAAACACAGATTGCCTATGCTTCCATTTAGAAGCCTTTTTTAAAAAGAAGAAAAAGAAAGACAAAAAGAAAACCCAGCTCTTTGGAACAACAAATAGAAAACAAAGGAAATGGAAAAAAATTTACTGGCCTTCATCATGGGGCAAGGGGAGGTTTTGAGAGGAGTAGGGTAACTTATGCCTTTTCCTCCTGGTGTCTTCATTTTTACTTTGATGTCGGTGATTTCACATATGAAAATACCAAGGTTGTGCTATGCTTCTGTGGCCTATACCTAGTTTCAGAAAGAAGATGTCTTTTTATCTCTTTTTGGTTCCTTTTTATTTCAGTGGGTCTTTCCTAAGGGAATTATGCAAATACACATTTACTCAACCATCAAATCTCAGTTTGAATGTAAAAATGTGCCCCCTAAATATGTTTATTACTTCTCAATTACTTTTGCCAAAACAACTTTAACTGCTGACCTAGGGCCCTCCATAGGCCCTGCCAGCTCCCGCCATGTCTCTTTTGGTGTGTCTGTCTGCCTGTCTCACTTTTTCTCATACACACATACACACACACACACATCTAGGACCTGTCTCTAAACGTGGTGTGTGACCCCACAATACCACAAGGCAGGAGCAATAGGGAAATAGTTTTTATCTGGCATAAGAAAGAATGTGCTGATAATCAGAGGCATTCAGAAATATAAAGAACCATCTCACAAGGTGGTGAGGTCTCTGTTATTGGAGGTGTGTAAGCCCAGGCTGGATAAACACCACCTCACAGAGGTTTTCAGGTAGTTCAAGTATCTAGTGGACATTTAGAAACTTTCCAAAAAAAAAAAAGAAAGAAACTTTCCACCTCACCTAAGAAATTAGAAAACAAAAGAGGGCTTTGTTTTGTTTTGTTTTGTTTTTTGTTTTGCTTGGGGGTGGGGAAAGAAATAGAAGGGAAGCACAGAAAGCACCAGGGCATGAGCAAAGCTGGGCTGGGAGCTAGGGAAGCCCTAAAGAAGGTTTGATAGGCCCCTTTTACCCAGGTGAGCCCTCTCTCTAGAACCATACAAATGTTAATCCTTCTCCCCTCTCTGATGATCAGTCTTGAGGAGTTTGAGAACACACCAGAATTGTTGAGGTGTACAAGTAGCCAGAAGTGGAGATACCACAACTGCAATGTTGAGTCTAGCCCTTGTTCCTAAGTGCAAAACTGCTGCTTCAGCCGGCTTGGAGAACTGCTCAAGGGACCTATTATAATGAGTAGTCTGGATTGACTGGGACACATTCACAAGTGTATAAATAATGCTTCTGGAAATACTTGAGGAGGTTTGAAAACAGCTTGATATCCTATTCAGTTCAACTAAATATACCGAGGATCTCTGGTAGCAGGCACCACTGGCTGGGTAGGGCCCCAGGAAGGCCAAGGGAGGAGCCCCAGAGACTGCATTCGTGCTCTCCAAGGTGGCCTCACAGCCTCAGAGGTGAGAGCCACACAAATCCAAGGCACTGCCAATGCAAGGCCCACCAGTAGGTGCTGTGATCCAGTAAGAAGATGAAGAAATGAAGTGGGAATGCTCTGGGCCAATTTGGGACTGACTGAAGCTGGGTGGAAGAGGGAATGGGGAGCCTTGAAAGATCGGCTTAGATTTAGGTGGGCAGCCCTTGAAGGGAAGGGCCATTCAGGCTGAGAGGACCACGTTAGGCAAACACACAGAGTTGGCAGTGGGAGAGATGTGAAGAAAGAAGTCAGCCGCTCACATCACCACCTTCCAGCAAAAACTCCCCACCTTCCTTTTGGGCTGTCATCCCTCTGTCACCCTCTTGGGTAAAAGGGTGGGCAGGGGGCGGGGGAGTTGTTTCATCGCCAGGACCCGCCCCCCTTCCAGCCCACCAATCAAAGCACTGCTTCTCTCTGGCCACAGTGATTGGCTCAAACTGAAATCTGTGTCTTGGGTTCGTCCAATTAGAGTGAAACCCAGGATTCAATGGGCGCATGCGCTTTGTGGCTCTTTTGAACCTGTGAGAAACTCTAGAGCCCCGGCCATCTTACAACAAACCGTTGGGGGAGGGGGCTAGAGGGAGCCCGCAGGTACGAGGCAGCCTCAGGTGAAGCCATCATGGGAAATCACCAAATTGAATCAGTTCTTAGGAAGCGGCTAGTAAGGCCTTATGGAATTGGAGGTGAGTTCTAAGTTCTGGGAAAATCTCAATCAGGATTTTGTTTGAAAGACAGTAGGACGGAAATGGAGAGCAACAACTGTTTTCCCATGTTCACGTAGCCACTTTAGCTGGGTTTCTCAGCTACCTTGAAACCAAGAAGGGAATACTCAGGGTATTCTAGCCCTTAGGGAGTAGCCTTTCTAAGTAGCAACTGGGTCTGGGGTCCGTGGCAGCCTGATTTAGTTCTTTCCTGGGAATGCCAGCATGACCGTGGGGGACGGGGAGGGGGGGTGGGGGTTGATTCTGGGAGTATCTGGTTTCGGATCCTGAGGACCAGCTTCTGTGGCAGCTGCAGGAGCTGTCTTCCTATAGGACCCAGACTCAGCGACCAGACACACCTAAAAAGAGACAAAGTTTCTACAATTTGTTCCACCCATTGAGGAAAAAAATCTTCCCTACTGAGGAGTTAGAATGTTGCTTTAGAGGCAGTAGAATACATTGACAGTTTTTCAGTCGGAATGACACATCAAACCTATGCTTTGGGGATGAGGAATCTGATGGCATTTGGGAGATAAAATGATGCAAGGAGAGAGATTGGAGACAAGAAAGTGATTTGAGAGGCTCTCTTTTCATGACAGGGGACAGTGACCTGGCCTGGGACTGGCAGCAGGGAGAGAAGACAAGACCAGTGATGAACACTGGGAGGGGAATTAACATGTGTTTTATGTATAGAGTAAGGAGGAAGGCAGGATCAGAGGTGATTCCCTGCTTTTTGGCTGGAGTAATTGAGGAAATGGTTCACTGAGATTGACCATTAGAAGTCCTTTAAATTGCCAATGAGGTAGTGTCCCCAGTACCTCCGAGCCAAACTAAAAGGAGGCACATGTGAGCATGAGCGAGCACAGACTGTCTTAGAATGGATATACAAGAAACTCCAAGGAAAGCAACTTCATATTGCTGAGAAAAGGGTGTGAATGCATTGCTTATTCAAAATATAAATATAGTTTCAAATTTCAAATATATAATTAAAATTAAATAACGTCAGTAGCAAGCCAAGTGTGTGCCAACAGCACCCAGCAGTTACTCTCAACAGTACTGTCACCAAACTTGGAATTAATTCAGTTGATAATAATGAGACTGGAGCTTCAGCAGGATAATGCAGTGAGGGCTCTGGCACCCTTTCTGCAGATGTAATGCACTCTGCATCCTTTTTCACATAATTGTCCAGTGGATAAACTACTTGATCAGAGTTCATAGCAGCTCTCTTTGTCATAAGGCACATCCCACCCCTTTCTTTTTTTTTAAGATTTTATATTTATTTATTCATGAGAGACATACAGAGAGAGAAGCAAGCTTCACGCAGGGAGCTGATGTGGGACCTGATCCTGGGTCTCCAGGATCACGCCCTGGACTGAAGGCAGGCGCCAAACCACTGAGCCACCCAGGGATCCCCTACAACCCACCCCTTTCAAGGAAAGCACCAAAACTCAGAAATCAGAAAATTTAAATCAGCATTTTAAAAGCAATATATATATATTTTTCTGAATTCGGACCCACAATGGATTTTGAATTTTGCATAGTTTGCAAAGCAGTTTCGGTTTCTTGCTTCTGCTTCTACTGGTGTAGAGATCTGAGGCCAATTACAATGCCTTGTCTAAAAGCAGACCCACTAAATCCTGGTAACACAAAAACACTGCAGCAGAAGCTTTGAAATTTAAGAACTTTGGGTTTTACTTTTTTTTTTTTTCTTTACTTTGAGTCAGGTCAAGCTTTTTAGCCTTCATGTATCCCCCCTCACTCACTTTCCCTCATAGAAGGGAAGTCCCCCAGAGACCAAAGCAGAGAGGGTGATAAGCAGAGAGGACTGGGGAGCAGCTCTTCGTAGTTCCACTTGCATAGAATAAACTTGGCAAGAATAGACACGAAATATTAACAGAGGTTTCCTCCCAGTGGAATTATAGGTGAATTAAATTTCTCCAGATTATTGCCAGTGAGCATATTATTATATTTTATTTTACATTGTATTTCAGTAACAACAAATCAGTGTAATGATTCCTAGATACCATGAGACACTCATTAAAATTATTTTGTAGTATTTTTTCTGCAAACAAAATACCTTTCTTTAATCAAGAAAAATATTTAATTTCAAATGCTTTCTTTTTGTTTTAGTGGAAAAAACAATCAGTCATCATGTTTTTTTAGTGAATAAAAATTTCCCCAAACAGGCTTGCTGTAAATGTTAAAATTTTAAACATTTTGGTGATGTAGTGTGCTAATTCTATATACAACAGCTAATGTGATTAAAAGTTAAGATCTTCCTTAAGACACTGAAAATCATTATAATGAATAATTCAAATTAAATAATTTTTAATTCAGTGTTTTCCTAAAAATAGCTTTATATTTTTAGAGCTTAATAGAAAAATGAAGCTACAAAGTAAAAATAAGACCATATAAGCAAGTAGGTAATTTATGATAAAATTAATTGTCCTAAATTTTTAGGTATTACATAAAAACCATAATATGTTAAAAAAATAAATGTTTACAAAGGGAGGCTTCTAGCTGTAATGATACTGCTCTATTTATTGATCTGAGTACATGCAGATATATTCCTGTGGAAAAACTCAGAAGTTGTGTCATTATAAAATGGACACCTTTCCATATGTGTGTTATTCTTCAATAAATAATATTAAAAACAAAAGAAGGGATGTGAAACAGTTGAAGTTCACAGAATTTCAGGAGGATTGAGACTAGGTTGTTGGATATTGTGAAGAATAATAATAATAAAACAAGAGCTACCATATATATGGCTAATAATTATAATGAACACTTAACCATGTGCCAAGAATTGCTCTGTGCACTTTACATATATTAATAAACTTAATCCTCCCTAATCCCTTAAGGTATGTGCTGTTACAATTCTCATGGATGAAGAAACTGATGTACAGAGTGGTTAAGTAACTTGTCCAGGGAGGTTATAAACTACTCTTTCAAGACATTTATGGTGAACAAAGACACAGGACAGTGATTCGTGCAAAAGCAGGAAGTTTGTTTTTTTTGTTGTTGTGGGTGGTGTTGAGTTCATTTATGATTAGAGGAGAGCAGCCAGAGAGAGAAGGGGAAAGAGAGCAAAAGAGCTTGATCCTCACCTGAGAAGCCAGCTGAGGGTGGATCAAGAACCCATATATGGGGCAGCCCCGGTGGCTTAGGGATTTAGAGCCGCCATCAGCCGAGGGTGTGATCCTGGAGACCAGGGATCGAGTCCCACATTGGGCTCCCTGCATGGAGCCTGCTTCTCCCTCTGCCTCTCTCTGTGTGTCTCTTATGAATAAATAAATAAAATCTTTAAAAAAAAAGAACCCATATATGTACACTTCTGCCCACGGGAAAGGTGCCTTCTAAGAGCTGAGGAAAGGAGAGGTTGTGCAGTGGAGAGCTGAGAGATCCCATACCAGGTAAAGGACATGGTGAGGACCTTTGCTGAGCCATAAGGCCAGGAGTGTTTAAAAAAAAGTGGAAAAGGGATCCCTGGGTGGCGCAGCGGTTTGGCGCCTGCCTTTGGCCCAGGGCGCGATCCTGGAGACCCGGGATCGAATCCCACATCGGGCTCCCGGTGCATGGAGCCTGCTTCTCCCTCTGCCTATGTCTCTGTCTCTCTCTCTCTCTCTCTGTGACTATCATAAATAAAATAAAATAAATTTTTAAAAAAGTGGAAAAAAACTTGAAGTGAGGATCATTCAGTGTTTATGACAGTTAAAATGATAGTAATTGCTCATTTCTGGATCCCACCCCAGGCCTACGGAGTCAGACTCTGGAGGTGTCTGTGTTTTTAACAAACTCTGAAGGCAGTTCCAATGACCCTTGAGTTTAGAAACCTACTAGTTTGTGAGATCCACAGGCCTCAGAAGATGAAGGGAAGATGAATCCACCCTGCAATATAGAGCATGAAGGGATAGTTTTCCTCAGGATTTGGAAGTTTTAAATAAGCTCCCCAAGTGATTCTGATATAGGTGGTGTGTGGATACACTGGGGGAAATTTGCCTCAAAGGTGATGGTGGCTGAGCATGTGGGCTTAGGAGCTAGACTCTACAAACTGCTTTTTTTTTTAAAGATTTTATTTATTTATTCATAAGAGACAGAGAGAGAGAGAGCAAGAGAAGCAGAGACACAGGCAGAGGGAGAAGCGGACTCCACGCAGGGAGCCTGTCGTGGGACTCGATCCTGAGACTCCAGGGTCAGGCTCCAGGCTGAAGGCAGGTGCTAAACCCACTGAGCCACTCAGGGATCCCTACATACTGCTTTTTATTTCCCATTTTACCTTTGGTAAGTTAGTTAACCTCTCTGTGCCTCAATTTCCTCATCTGAAAAATGGGGCTAATAATAGATAGTACTCACTTCATGTTGCTGTGAGGATTAAATAAATTAATGCATGTAAAGTGCTTGAAACATAGTCAACACTCAACAAATATTATCTATTAGTATTGCTGTTTATTATTCACCATAGGTGGAGGGCCCAGGGCCACTGACAGTGTAACCTATGAAAAGTCGGTTAGGCAATGGAATGTTAGAGCAGATTTGTGAAAATCACCGAGAGAGTAGAAAAGACAGTCTTGTGACCAGAGAAGAGCTCACAGGGCAAAAAGGGAGGTGGCAAAGTGAGGGCTGTACCCACTCCCTAGGGTCCCTGGTTGACAGAGATGGTCACTGACAAGGTGCACTAGAGCTACCCCCTCCAAAGGGATGGAAAACAAAGTGGGGTTGGTGGAGATAACTGCTATGTCCTCTCTACGTGGATGGGAACTGGTACTGTATCAAGGGCTAACTGTTTAAAACCTGCCTTGTTTTGCCTCTTATGGGAAGCCCAGGTTCTAAAAATGTTCTCAGTGAACAGAAGTCCTGTGTTACTCATCTGAAGAGGGTCCTGCCCTTAAATTCTAAACTGAGCCTCTTGGGCAGGTACTTGGAGCCCTGTCTCCAGCCATTGGTTCAGGCCATCGCTTAGCCTCTTATTTTCTCTTTATGCACCTTTGCACTTATTCCTACTTGTTAAGGGGAGCATGAATGAGCTGGGGAGAGAGCTAGAACCCAGGTCCCATGAGAAACAATTGAAGGAGCTAGAGCTGTTTAGCTTAGAGAACACTTGAAGGCAGTGTCGTTTCTAAACCTCTGAAAGGCTGTTACAAGACAGCAAGAGCAGATGGCGTGAGGTAGAGGGCAGAGCCAGGACCCATAAATGGATAGAAACCATGGGGAAGCATATTTCAGCTCACACAAAGAATTACCTTTCTAACGGTACTGATCAACCATGAAACAGAATAGATACCTTGTGAGGTAATGAGCTCCCTATCACTGGAGGAATGCAAGCTGCAGTTGGATGACAGCTTTATCACAGAGAACATTTAAGTGGCTGGTTGAACTTTATAGCATAGAACACATTGTTCTATGTTTTTCAGCAGCCGGGTTTTGTTTCCATAACCCTTGGCTTTCTTAGCCCTGCTCTAATATCTGGTAACCAGGTCATATTTTACATACTAGGGAATGGATTTTGGGGAGCACTCTGAGTATACCATAGGCCCTAGGAATTGGGTCTATGCATAATCTCTCCCTTCTAGCTACCATCACCTCTCCCTTCCCAGACTGCCTTACAAAGTCAAATACATTTCTCTAGTTCCCTGCTTTCTTGCTGTCTCTGAAACAACCTCAGAGGCCCTTTAGGATTTAGGGTATAGAATCACTGATGGGAGATGACAAGACAGGAAACATGGCAGGTAATCCAGAGACCCAAGAACTCTGACCAGGTTCCCACAGTGTGGTTGTCCATGGTTTACTAAACAAGTGCTTCTCAGACTTGAATGGAAGTGAATCACCTGAGGATCTTGTTAAACTGTAGATTCTGATTCAGGGGCCTGAGATGCTGCATTTCTAACAAGCTTCCAGGTGCTGCTGATGCTGCTGGTCCACGGATCTAAATTCTTATACAAATATCAGGGTTATTGCTATGGTCATATGTTCTATGGCAGAGTTGTAATAAGAGTTGCAAACTCAAATGCTTATAACGATTAATATAAATGGGCAAGTGAAGCCACTAACACAATTAATTATAAGCTGTTTGGATTGAGA
The DNA here is from genome assembly GCF_048164855.1 of Canis lupus baileyi. Lineage (NCBI taxonomy): Eukaryota > Metazoa > Chordata > Mammalia > Carnivora > Canidae > Canis > Canis lupus. The sequence goes on along the minus strand of NC_132876.1, from coordinate 70,020,417 downwards.
CCCAGCATAACAAACAATGCAGAGGGTAGATACCTAGTCTGAGAGGTCTATGAGTCTGTATCCACTCTGTGTGTGTGTGTGTGTGTGTGTGTGTGTGTGTGTGTGTGTTTAATTCTTTGTGAGAAGCCCCTCATTTTGACCTAAATTTGGTAGAGGCCCCAGGGGATCTGAGAGGAGAACAAAAGGATAAACCATTTGCTGTTCAGGTGCCTCTGGATTCCTGGGATCAAGGATCCCACACACCATTTTACCCAACTGAAGGCTTCCTTGGCACTTTCCTCAGATTTCTCCCTCTGAAACAAAGGGCTCATTCATCTTCATTCAATACAATTAGCAATGAGTATCTCTATTTCTAGCCTCCCACCATCCCCCCTTGCACACACATATTAAACAGGTTTGCTGTACTCATTTTGGCCAGTAGACTACAGGACAAACCCCCCAGTTAGAGGGGGTAGGAGGTGAACTGGGTAAAGGCTCTGGGCCAGAGGAGGATCCTACATATTAGGTCTCCCTCCAGAAAAGGGGAAAATTGGAAAAGAGAGTGGTTGTAATGATATGGAAATTTGGTGATGAAAAATATATTTTGCCACAGAGAAGGTGTTCTAATTCTAGAAATCCAGTCACAAACCTGTTCCTAGGTTTGGGGAGAGAAACTCGTTTGGGAAGGGAAAGGATGGTTTCTCAAGCTGTCATTCAAACCAGAGCAAAGCATCACTGTGAACATTTGCTTTTGCTCTGATTTTAGGGACATCCTTGACTCTCCCAGTTGGAAGAGATCTTAGAGTATGTCATTTAGTCCAGCTTGCCACTGTCACCTCCCACTTGGAAACACCTTGGTGTCTTCTCTATTCCTTAAGCAGATTTTTCAGTTGGCACTTATTTTCCCAAGTAATCTTTCTCCCCCAAACAAGAATTTTACCTGCCCAGGAAAGTATGGTTCTTAGGCTCAGTTCTTGGGTATAAGTCTTCAGTAAACATGAGTCCTTTATTTCAGGGCTCAGTATCTACTGTCAGGGTCAGATGCTGGAATCACAATGCTCAGTGAAAGCACTGTTCTTCCACAAGAGGACTGTCCAGTAAGGAAACAGACTTAAGCCCAGGTTTGTAAGCACTGATAAGACAGCTCATCTCAACCCTCTTGGGACCCTTGGGAAGTGGCATTGGAGAGGAGAACCCAGCTCATTCTACAGAAGAGACAGGATGTTGTGCATTTCCTCACACCTTCCAGCCCTTTTTCATAATGGAAATACAAATACCTCCCCAAAAGGAATTATGCTAACTTTCAAAAATGAGTAGTCCGTCATTGCACACAACCTGAGCACAGAGCCAAATGAGCTAGGAGTGGGAAACACCAAGGATCCTAAGGAGAGGAAAGAGCTCTGAGAACTAGCTACCTCTCCTGCGAGAAGGCCGAGCTGCTTGCAAAGCTCCAGAGCATTATCCCTTTCACAGTATGCTCTGGACACATAGAGGGAGTCTCACCCCCAGAGGAATCAAATGATATCCTTACAAGCCTGCCTCTTGGCACCCTCCCTGTAAGATTGCATCTCTGTGCTGGATCAAGCCTGATTAGAGTTTAGAGAAGCCAAGGACCTCTTCCAGCTGGTCCTTCACAGGTGTGATGAGAATGGTGATGGCCCCCCCAGCTGGACATGAAGTTAGGCCCCAGGATGGACAACTAACAGGACCCAGTGGGGTCTGCTCCCAGATAAACTGATGCTTGGTAGGAACACCACAGCTGTGGCAGAGGCTGTGTTGAACTGCAGGAAAACCTTGCTCTGAGAATCAACCCCATTAGGTTGGAATTCCTGCTCCCCCACGTTCTAGCCCTGTGGCCTTGGGCAAGTTACTTCACTGCTCTGTGCCTCAGTTTCCCCATCCACAAAAGCAAAGAGGTACCTACCTCTGAAGTCTCCCAGGAGGCTTTAATGAGGTGTTTGTCCAAATACTTGACCCAGGGCATGGGCTCAGTGTGCTCCTTCCTTTCCCTTGGCTTGGTAGAATATGTTTATCAAGGAAAGTTGAGATATTCTGAGGCCAGCCCTGTCCCTTGGAGTGGTGACCACCTGGAGGCTTCTAGATTCTGTGCCCAAGAAAGAAAAACATGATTAGAAAAAGGTTAAGTAAAGCTGCTCTCCACCTACTGGCCAGCGTGACAGTGTACTTGTCCATCAAATACATAGCTGATGCTCTTGGGCCACGGGCTTGCTTGAGAAGAGGGTGGTTAGATCTCTTTGCCAGGTTTGCCACTGTCTGGTCTTGTGACTAAAAGCAGTCATTTGCAAGACAGCTGGCCTGAGGTGCAGTGTTTCTATGGGAACCTAATCAGTCTGTGAAGTAATCTGAACTTTGCTCCCTCCTATGTTGAACCCTCACAAATCCCCACTCCCAGCCTTCTTTCTCCCAGCTAACTTCTCCTCCTTACTGGCCTTGACCTTAAATATGGATTCTGCAAGGGAGCCTTCCAGACTATTGAACTAGCCGAAGTACCTGTACTTGGCCTGAACCCCTTGCACCTACAAGAAATGAAATGATTGTGCATTTCTGTACCAAGACTGTCACCCCACTGCCCTGGAAGCTCCTGAGGGAGGGCCAAAGCCTATTTTGTTCAGCTCTAAAACCCCATCACCTGGCACAGTGCCTGGTACATGGTATGTGCTCAGATATTTGTTAACTGACTAGATGATGCCTGCAGTGTCTCTAAGTCTTAAGATTCTAGGGTCACACAGGCAGGTTGTTTCTCTATAATCTCCAATGACAAGGGCACAGCTGACAAGCCAGAGTCTAGTCTGGAAAGGGTTTGGGACACCCTGATATATGACATCTCTTTTTTCCCCCTCTTTTGCTCTCGTTTCTCTTCACCATCCCTATTGAGGTGGTGACAGAATCTTGAGCAGTCATTCAGCCTCCACCACAGTGGAGGGAGAGAATTAGCCAACAATCCCAATAGCTCTTTTGGGTTTTGACAAAGAACAAACCAGGAGGAACAGAGAACCAGATCCAGGTGTTTCAGATCCCAGAACAAGTTCTTAAATCCTGGGTGATAAAGACAGTCCCTAACTGCCTCAGCCTGGCATACAATTGGAAGCTGGCAGATGTGTAAGAGACGCCTAGATCAGGGAGTCACGATAGCTCAGACTCTGACTGCCAGGAGAAATGTGGTTTCTGAAGTCAGAGGGCAAGAAGCTTCCCTCCTGCTGAGTGCTGAGAAGAGTCCCAGAATGAACAGGAAGTGCAAGGAGAGAGCCAACCCTGAAGGAACCATCCATCAGAGGCTCAGATTGCAACTGCTCTTCTATGCATTGGCTTAAAAATCAAATTCCATTCTAGACAAATTTTCTTATTGCATGCAAGCTGCTCTAATTTCAAGAATGTCAAATATGCGGCCAAATGCAATTACATTTTAAGCACAGCACTCGAAATATAGCACAAATTTCTAAACCAATTTTAATCACATTACAGAGAGGGCAGACATGCTCAGCAATCTGAAATTCCACCTTATCCAGAGAGCCTTTCCTGATTAGTTAGAAGAGTGGCCAATTTGCTGGCTCTGCCCTGCCTATTCTCCTGTCCACACTCTGCTGTCAGGTATGCATTTATCCTTATTCTTGTGATAGTGTAGATATGTTTTATGGATTGTTCATTCAGCCTTGATTACCTGTTAACTTGGCTTATCACATGCCTTTTATGCCTGAACAGCCCTTTGGCTGTTTCTTTCTGGTACCCCTCTGTGAGCATAGGCCTGGCCTTGGATTTCTTTCATGTGTGGCTGGCTCATCCCTGCCCCACCCTTGTGCAGGTGCTTAATATGGGTTCTTTGAAAATGAAAGCCCAGGAAGCCAGAGGCCAAACTAGGTGGTTATAGGGACAGTATGTGGTAGGGAGTCCAAGCTCCCCCAGACCTCAGGCACAAGGGATTTTTTTTGGTCTGGTCAGTGCATTGAAGTGCCATAGCATCCCTCTGGTCTGGGGAACTGGTATACTTTTTGCAGGCCAGCATCACCAGAGATGTCTGCATATATATTCTTGCCATGGGGTAGCTGGAGAAAGCATTATCTGGCTGCTTTCTCTGTGATGCCCAGTCTATCGACCAGGACCTGAGGGAACTACATTCAGGGGGCAGCTATTAGGAGGGAGACAAGAATCTTGCTAGTTATAGGGTCTGCAGCTGACTGGCCTTTGGAGTTTCCTTGCCAGAAAATCTAGGTGGCTGATTATGTTTCCCCAAAGGCCTCAGGGCTGTCATTCACAGGAAAGGGTTCCAGATTCCACACACAGACACTGCCCAGCGCTCACTTGCTCTTGCTGGCTTAGGTGTCTCTCTCCCCCTTTCTCTTTCTCTCACTTACTCACTCTTTCTGTCTCTATGTAGATGTGTCTCAGGCTCTTTCTCCCTTCTCTCTGTCTTTTTTTTTAAGATTTTATTTATTTATTCATGAGAGACACAGAGAAGGAGAGGCAGAGACATAGGCAGAGGGAGAAGCAGGCTCCATGCAGGGAACCTGATGTGGGACTCGATCCTGGGGCTCCAGGATCACTCCCTGAGTTGAAGGCAGGCACTCAGCCGCTGAGCCACCCAGGCGTCCCCTTCTCTCTATCTTTGTGTGTGTCTTTCCTTTCTCTTGCTCTGTTTCTGTGTGTGTGTCTCTTTTGGTTTCTCTCTGTGGCTTTTCTGTCTGCCTCTCTCTGCCACTACCACTCACTACTCTTCTGTCTCTCCTCTCACCCCTTCAGCACTGCTCATTCCTCACTCCACAAGCTTAGACACAGAAACACCCATTTTGTCCCTTTGACAAACACACATTTAAAAAGGTAATTTCTCTTAGAAATGAAGGGAAAGGAAGTGATCCAGAGCAGAGATGTCGGCCTCAGTCAGGATGCCAAACCAAGCCCCTTAACTCTTCTTCTGGTGTGCGTTGAGGTCACAGGGCTCCAGCCCCCAGAGGAACTGCTGTCCTCCCAGAACCCAGCTCACTGGGATATTCATGAGATAGATGACAACTTGCTGGGGCCTGTAGCATCAGATGGAGAAGTTGGGGGATGAAGGTGGACTCTGTGGAGTAGATAAATGACTTTTAAAGTCTGTCCATAATGTGAAATTCTGGGATTCTGAGATTTTACACTTGTGATTTACTTGATCCTGGAATGAGTAGACAGTATTCAGGTCTAGGCTTCATACATTAAAGGTTACAAACTAGAATATGTTCAGGGGAGAGTAAATAGAATGGAACAGGGACTAGAGACCATGTCACTGTCTTACAGCCAACATAAATTAAATGCCTACTGTGTGCCAGACACTGGACAAAGCACTGGACATACAGAGATTAATAAGGCCCAGTCTTTTAACTTCAATGAGTGATCACATCTAGAAATACAAGTTTAAAAAAATTTTTTTTTAATTCAACTTTTACTCAGTTAACATCCAGTGCAACTTTCGTTTCTGGAGTAGAATTCAGTGACTCATCACTTACATATAACACCTGGAGCTCATCACAAAAAGCACCCTTAATGCCCATCCCCCATATAGCCCATCCCCCACCCACCTCCCTCCAACTACCCTCAGTTTGTTCTCCATTGTTAAGAGTCTCTTTGACTGGTTTCCCTCTCCCCCTTTCACCTTCCCTTCCCATATGTTCATCTGTTTTCTTTCTTAAATTCCACATATAGATGAGATTATATGATTTTTGTCTCTCTCTTGGACTTATTTCATGTAGCATAATATAATCTAGCTCCATCCACGTCATTACAAATAGAAAATAGAAATACAAGTTTATTTTTTCTAAGATTTTATTTATTTATTCATGAGAGACACAGAGAGAGAGAGATGCAGAGACATAGGCAGAGAGAAGCAGGCTACACGCAGGGAGCCCAATGTGGGACTCGATCTCGGGACTCCAGGGTCACGCCCTGGGCAGAAGGCAGGCGCTCAACTGCTGAGCCACTCAGGCATCCCAGAAATACAAGTTTAATAACAACCCACATTTACTGAATGTTTACAATATGCCACACACTGGTCTAAGCTTTTTGTATGTCTTATCTGATTTAGTCCCCATTTTACAGGAAACTGAAACACAGAGAGGTTACATTTGGTGACATTTTAGTATCATAAGAATTGATTGAAAGAGGTAGGGCTATCTAGCCTGGAGAAAAGGGGGTTCAAGAGAACGTGGATCTCTTGTCTTCAGGCTTCTGTCAGAGTCTAAAAGAACATATATATATTTGTAGCCCCAGAGAGCAGAGCTGGAACCCAAGAGTAGAAGCAGATATGGACTCCATACAAGGAAAAAAAACCTGTCTTAGGAGTCAGAACTGTCCATGGCCAGGACAGGCTTCCTGGAAAGGAAGGGAGATGGCTAAGTAGAGGATGAGCATTCAGGTAGGGGGAAGGGGAAGATGTGTCTAAAGGTCTTTTGTAGTTTTTCTCATAGGGTGTACGTCTCTATTTTCTGGCTACACACTGGCTTAGAGACCCAAACATGACCTCTTTAAAGTCCTCAGTGGATCTGCATTCCAGCTGCCATGTGTCTACCTCTGTACACAGGGAGCACTTATGGCCTGACTGTGCTCATCCTCCTTCATATATCTCCTAATTCTCTTCTCTTGTCTGCCACCAAGGGGTTTGGGGCCATGCCTTGCAAAAGAATCCCACTCATAGTCTTCCCCTCAGCTTCCTACACAGGCCTTTGTGCTAACATCATTGCTGGGGAGCTCCAGACTAAGACCCAAACAGCTCTTTCTCAAGATGGTCAAACTATAGCTAACAGGACAGTCACCACCAGCCAGGTCCATGTAGCCCACAGGCCCTCATGCCTCACACAGGGTGGACTGTGGTCACCCATTGGTCATCCCAAGAGCCCTTCTCACCACCAAGATAAATACTCAAGTCTGGCACATCACACCAGCCCTAAACAAAGCATTCAGCAGTGGAGAAGATTGCTAGAAATGGCCAAGCTCATGAGGTGGCCAGAAACCCTTGGGGTTACCCCTTTCAGGGCCTGCAAGCCATGGTAGTAAAGGTCTAGACTAGCCAAGGGAGAGCAACCAAGGCCCTTGGGACAGCTGATCATTTTGTGGTCAGGGAAGACAAGGGACTGAGCTTCTGTAGGGCAAGGAGACCATGCCTGGGAGCCTTTCATTTCATTGTCCTACAGAGAAAGCTTCCCTGAGGAGAACTGCAGGCCCTGAAAGGTCCCTGTGGTTAAGGTCAGCCCCATATTGCCCGAGAGATCCAGGGAATGAAGAGTGGCAGGAGCAGACTCTTGCACATAAGACTTTGGGCTTGTTCTTCTGTTGGCCCAAAGGCTTCACTAGGAGGAAGCTGTCCTGAAGGGCTGGGTGGAGTTCCTTTTGAGGGGCTCTTTCCCCATAGCGACATGCCTCCAAAACAGGTGCAACTCCTGGTCCCCTAAGTCCACAGCTTACAGCCTGAGCATAATCTCAAAGAACCAGCTGATAAAATACTGAATCATACTCCCCTGGATAACCAGAGATGTCAAGGACAGAAGGACAGTAGAGAAATAGGGACTGGCCTCAGAACTGGGGATGCCACGGAGCAGTGAGTTGTCACATTCTGAAGACAGTTCCAGGCCAAGCTGAGGTGTTAAAGGGCAGTAAGTGTTTTGGGAATTCTGCTTACTTTGGCCAAGTGACATATGCCAAAATGATGCTGTTTCAGTTGGATGTTATGTCGTGGCCACTCTCAGATTACCACCCAGTCATCTCTTGGTGCCACCTGGCAACCTCCTTAAGCTGGGGACAGGAGATTTAATTCTAGCAAGGCCAGGCAGTTGTCAGAGAGGTTAAAATAGTGGAGATGGTATGGGATAGGGAGAAATAGAAAGGTACACAGTCAGTTATGACTCAGGTCTAATACCTGAGACTGGTATGCCCTATCCCACTCCTTGGCTGCAGGTAACTGCAGGCCACTAGGAGCTCAAATGGAGCAGCCATAAGTTGTGGGAGCAGAGAAGCAACAAAGAACATTCCTGGCCACGGTGAGCTCCTATAGCAGGAGCAAGCCAGCAAATTTTCAGGGTGTGGTTGTTGCTCAGGTGGATGTCCAACAGCAGAGAGTCTCCAACAAGGTGCCCCAGGCCAGGCAAGTCATGTGGTTGTCTGAGAATTTTGGGCTCTTGACTGAGTGGAGTCTGGCCACCTTTTAAGCAGTCATCGTCACTGTTGAGGCAGTTGGCTGAGAGGTCCAGAACCTGAAGGTGACACAAGAACTGGAACACTTTGTCATGAACCAGATGGTTATGGGCCAGGAGGTTGGAGGCCAGGATGGGGGAGTTGGACTGATGAAGCTAGTGAAGGGCCTCTGAGGCCAGACCCCCCCCCAGCTGATTGTCCTGAAAGTACAGGCTTGGTCTGGCCTCAGTTGCACTATCCCCACCCTTAGGGCTTTTAGAAGGTTGTGAGAGAGGTTGAGTTGTCCTACACTCCATGGGAGCCCTGCCAGAAAAGTTTGGAAGCCAAGGCCCCAGCAGGAAACCTAGCCTGGCTATCAGGGTGGGGGAGAGAAAAGAGTACCCCATGAGCTACAGAGTGAAGTGGAGTCAGGAAGCAAGGGCTGGATCCCATTCATCAGAGTGCCTCCCAGGGCACTGTCACATACATGACCTTGTTCCAAGAAGTAGGGGTGGTGGTTCCTGCTTTACAGATGATGAAAGACTCTCAGAGAAGCAAAGTGACCTGCCCCGTGTACAGGATTTTAATCCAAGTCAGACTGACTGAAAGCCTGTGCTGTTTCCACTATTTATCTTGCCTCCTTGAGTGTATCTCTTTCTAGTTAAAAAGGCCTTTATTCTCTATGGCAACAGGAAATTTGTTTCTAGCCATTAATGAATCCGGGGATCCTACAGTACAGTACAATCAATACAGTCCTTGCCTGTTAGAACTGGAAGAGACTTTAGAGACCATTTCTCTCTGATAACACACTCATTTTAGAGCCGAAATGACAAAAGGCTCAGTGAGAAAAAGAGGCTTGTCTGTGGGAACAGCAAACCTGAGTGGTCCCACTCATGCCCTGCCCCAGGAGCTCACAGGGTGGGGGCAGGGGGTGATGAAGAAAGGAGAGAGGCAACAGTGAACCCATTTCTGGGTTCCTTGGGTAGATACTGCCTCCCCCTCGCTACTCTTTCTTAGAGATGGGGTACCCACCCAGGATGGGAAAACCCAATTTCTAGCCCCTTCTTCTGGGAAAAGGGTCACCTTGGGAGGTTCCTTTCCCATACCCCAACTCACTCCCATTGCCCACCCTGCCCCCAAAGACATTCCTGGGTAAAAATGAGTTGTTGGGTTTTTTTGGTTTCATTTTATATTTTTTTTCAAATAGCCTCTTTTATGGTAATTATTTTTTTGTATATATTTCTTATTGGCATTCGATATGCCAATATATAGCATAATACCCAGTGCTCATCCTGTCAGGTGTCCCCCTCAGTCCCCATCACCAAGTCACCCCAACCCCCCACCCACCTCCCTTTCCACCACCCCTTGTTCGTTTCCCAGAGTTAGGTGTCTCTCATCTTCTGTCACCCTCACTGATATTTCCCACTCATTTTCTCTCCTTTCCCCTTTATTCCCTTTCACTATTTTTTCTATTCCCCAAATGAATGAGACCATATAATGTTTGACCTTCTCCAATTGATTTACTTCACTCAGCATAATACCCTCCAGTTCCATCCAATTTGAAGCAAATGGTGGGTATTTGTCGTTTCTAATGGCTGATCAAAATACCATGGACTTTATTCACAGAGTTGGAACAAGTCATCTTAAGATTTGTGTGGAATCAGAAAAGACCCTGAATAGCCAGGGGAATATTGAAAAAGATAACCAGAGCCGGGGGCATCACAATGCCAGATTTCAGGTTGTACTACAAAGCTGTGATCATCCAGACAGTGTGGTACTGGCACAAAAACAGACACCTAGATCAATGGAACAGAATAGAGAATCCAGAAATGGGCCTCAACTCTATGGTCAACTAATATTCGGCAAAGCAGGGAAGACTATCCACTGGAAAAAGGACAGTCTCTTCAATAAATGGTGCTGAGAAAATTGGACAGCCACGTGCAGAGGAATGAAACGAGACCATTCTCTTACACCATACACAGAGATAAACTCAAAATGGATGAAAGATCTCAATGTGAGACATGAATCCATCAAAATCCTAGAAGAGAACACGGGCAACATCCTTTTTGAACTTGGCCACAGCAACTTCTTGCAAAATACATCTATGAAGGCAAGGGAAACAAAAGCAAAAATGAATTATTGGGACTTTGTCAAGATAAAAAGCTTCGGCACAGCAAAAGAAACAGTCAACAAAACTCAAAGACAACCTACAGAATGGGAGAAGATATTTGCAAATGACATATCAGATAAAGGGCTAGTATCCAAGATCTATAAAGAACTTCTTAAACTCCACACCCAAGAAACAAGCAATCCAATCATGAAATGTGCAAAAAACATGAAGAAAAGTTTCACCAAAGAAGACATACACATGGCCAACAAGCACATGAGAAAATGCTCCGCATCACTGGCCATCAGGGAAATACAAATCAAAACCACAATGAGATACCACCTCACACCAGTGAGAATGGTGAACATTAACAAGACAAGAAACAACAAATGTTGGAGAGGATGTGGAGAAAGGGGAACCCTCTTACACTGTTGGTGGGAATGTGAGCCGGTACAGCCACTGTGGAAAGCTGTGTGGAGGTTCCTCAAAGAGTTAAAAATAGAACTGCCTATGACCCAGCAATTTCACTGCTGGGGATTTACCCCAAAGATACAGATGCAGTGAAACGGCAGGACACCTGCACCCCGATGTTTATAGGAGCAATGTCCACAATAGCCAATCTGTGGAAGGAGCCTCGGTGTCCATTGAAGGATGAATGGATAAAGAAGATGTGGTCTATGTATACAATGGAATGTTACTCAGTTATTAGAAATGACAAATACCCACCATTTGCTTCAACGTGGAAAAATGAGTTTTGAGGTAAAAACAAATGAGTTCAATTCTTGGCTTTACCATCAACTAGCTTAATAAGGCAAATTCTGAAGTTTCCCTGAGTCTCAGTTTCCTGACCTGTAAAATAAAGATACTAATACCTCTCTCATAGACTTGCTGTGGAGATAAAATGCAATGACATCTATAAAGCACTTAACACAAAGTACTCATCTATAGCTATTCCTTTGTCCCTTTCCTATCCACCACAGACTCCCATATTTTCACCCCAGACTCGACCAGAAAGGCAAAAGTCCCCAGCATGGGGAAGTTAGGTGCTGTGGGGCTGCTACCCACGGGCTTCAGAAACAGCAAGGCCAGGATCAGGCTGATGTCTGGTTGGGCCTTGCTTTTGGGCTCCTTCAGTTTTTCTCCAGACCATGAACTTGGCTGGACCTTGGGTACTTTTAAATAGGCCCGTGCCAGGCAGGAAGTGCTGATGTAGGATGAAAAAAGCAAGAACCAACCAAAAAAGGAACCAAAAAAGCAACTTCTCCCTGGGGGAAACATAAGGCAAAGAAGTTGGGGAGGAGAATGAAGGCCTTCAAAAGTGAAAAGGAAATAGAGGAGAGTTGCCAGGTTTTTCTAAGATCTTGAGGTGCCAGGAAATGAACAACATGTGAACTCTTCCCTGACCAGCCTATGTTTTCCTCGGTTCTATGGGGTCATTACAGGGAAACCCCTTCAGTGGAAGAGAAATCTAAGCTCTGAGTAAATTGGCCAGCCTCTCAGCCCCTATATCATTGGACCCTGGCTCAGAGATGAAAGTCTGAGGATGGTAGCCAGGTTGGATCTGGTACCTCTGGTAAAGGTACCTGCCTCTACCACTTGGCAGGTATCCTGCTGGGTGCCCTCCATCCATCCACCCAATTCATTAGTGCCAAACCCTGTTGGGGGATAGAAGAGCTCAGGTCTCACTTGTATTGAAACACAAAAACTACTGTGATTTCCTTCTCTGGTCCTGGCTCTCCTTCCCTTTATAGGCGAGCTCTTAGAAAAACTTAGTTGCTGATTGCTCCCTCTGAAAAAAATCCCTGGACTTTATCCCTTGGTCTCCATCTCCATTTCCACTACAACTTCTCTGATTGAAGTCCGGCTCAGCTCTCACCTGCCCTCCTTCACAGCAGCTGGACTGCTAAGCCAGCAATTATAGCCATCCACTGCCTTGCTTTATGCTCTTTGATGACTCCCCATTGCCCAGCAGATCAGTGCAGCCTCCCTCCTTCACCTGGCATGTGAAGCCCTTTGTGATCTGGCCCCTGCTTATCTGTTCTTATTTCCTGTTATTCCCCCACAAGAAACCTGCATTCCAGTCATACTTAAGTAATTGCAGTTATTGGAATATGCCCATGCTGTTTCACACCTCTCTGTTTGCATATACCATTCTTTCTTCTTGGAATGCTCTTTCCAGCTTGGCTTTCTGGCAGTTTGACTTTCCTATAAGCTGCAGCTGAAATGTCATCTCTCTTTTGAAACCTTCCTTGACCTTCTACCTTTCCTTGGCTTTAGACTCCTAGTCACCTAGGTGGCACCCTCCTCATCCTCTCTGGCCAGTTCTTGTCATGTCTGGTCTTACTTATCCCCACCCCAGCCCCTGATTTTTTTCCTCTTGAGGTTTATTCTGTATCAGGAACTCTGCTAACATTGTACATACATTATCTCATTGAATCTTCACATTGCCATTATTGTCCCCATTTTACAATAAGAAAACCAAGGCTTGAGGAATCTAGGTCAGTTACCCAACATCACCCAGGATACAGGGTCAATAAGCAGCACAGTGGAGATCCAAACCCAGGCTGACTTAAAAGGCTTAACCCTGTCACTAGTTTTAACCCCTTCAAGTGCTGTAGTAATATTAGGAGAGGCTTGCTGGGTAGAAGCAGGGATGAAATTCCTTTGGGTCCATGTGCCCTGATGTCCTAGAGGCTACAGAAATGATCTTGGGGCAGCCTAATGGTCAGAATCTGTAACTTAACTTCTTCCATCTGAGACAGAAAGCAGGGTGAGACAGGAAAGAAATTAGTACCTTTCTCCTTTTTTGAGGGGAGGGGCAGAGGGAGAGAGAATCTTAAGTAGGCTCCATGTCCAGATCTCACAACCCTGAGATCATCACCTGAGCCAAAATCAAGAGACATACACCTAACCAGCTGAGTCACCCAGGCACCCCAGAAACTAGTACCTTTCTAAGAAGAAAAAGATAACAAAGCTTCAGGTACTGACACTGCTTACTTCAACAGCCCACACAATATCCCCTGGCCATGCCTAGACAGAGAAGGTCAAACAGTTCTGGGCAAGACTGACAGGTGGCAGGGAGAGGGGATCAGGAAGAGCAAATGAGGCTAGAGTTCAGGCTCCAACTGCCACCTGGTGGTCAGCCTTAAAGAGGCAAGTGGATGGGGCTGGGGTGCTGCCTTGGCCCAAGCCAAGGGGCTGAGAGGCGGCTCAAGTGGGCTGGCCCCTGGTTCACAGTATTCATTCAATCACTCATTCATTCATCCATCTTTCCACTCATTTCTTCATTCAACAAATGTGTATTATACCAGGCAAGTCAAGGCGCTGGGAATACTGCAGTGAATCAAACAAAAATGCCTGCTGTCACTGTGCTCCTATTCTAGTGGCGGGAGACAAAAAACGAGGAAGTAGATGACATGGTATGGTGGATGGTGATGAATGCTATGGAGGAAAAGCCAGGCAAGGGGTGAGCAGAACCTTTGCCATTTTAAATAAAGCCACACTGAGGTGAAAATTGAGAAAAGACCTGAAGGAGGTGAGGGAGTTAACCATGGGGTTGTCTGTGGGAAGAGGATTCTAGGATAAGAAAACAGCCCAGGAAAGACTAAGGTAGGAACAAACATATGTGATTGAGAAGCAGTCAGGAGGCCAGTGTGGCTGGCTAGAACAGAGTGAATAAGGGGGAAGAGTGATAGGAGATGAGCACAGAGAGGTAGGCAGGGGTAAGATCATGTGAGGCTCTGAAGGGCTGTTTTATATACTGAGTGAGATGGGAAGCCATTGGTATCACCCAAGCTGGCAGGTGGCACTAGGCATTCTGTCTCAAAAGCCTGTGCTATGCAGTACTACTGAGATAGAACATAGGCCAGAACAGGAATGAGATCCCAGAAATAGCCCCATACAAATATGCCCAAGTGAGTTTTGACAAAGATATAAAAATTGAGTACAGGAAGAATAGTCTTTCCAACAAAATGCTGTTGGGGCAATTGGACAACCATAGGCAAAAAAAGAAACCTTGACCTAAACGTCCTATCTTATACAAAATAGAACACAAAATGGATCATTTATGGATGACTTCAAAGGTATGACTTAAATGTAAAACATAAAATTTAAAAACTCTCAGGAAAAAATACGAGAACATATTTGGGACCTGGCGCCAGGCAAAGAATTTTTAGGCTTGACACTAAAAGCACAATTCATAAAAAGAAAAACTGATAAATTGAACCTTGTCAAAATTCAAAACTTCTGCTCTTTGAAAGAAATCTTTTATTCTCTCTCTCTCTCTCTCTCTCTCTCACACACACACACACACACAAATCAACATTCACAGCAGCTTTGTTTAGCCCAAAACTGGAAACAACCAAGATGTCCTTCACCAAGTGAATGGTCAAACAAACTGTACATCTCTGGAATACTACTCAGCAATGAAAAGGAATGAACGGGCAGCAACTTGGATGAATCCCCAGGGAATTATGCTAAGTGAAAAAAGCCAATTCAAAAAGGCTACGTACTATATAATTCTATTTGTATAGCATTCTGGAAGTTCTAGAGATGGAAAACAGATATGTGGCTGCTAGAGATGAGGGGAGGCAAGTAACCAAGTGTAGTTATAAAACGGCTACACAAGGAATCCTTGTGATGACTGAGGTACCTTTTCTGGGGCTGTGATACATGAACCTCCACATGTGACAAAACTGCACAAAACACACACACAATTAGTTCATGTAAAACTGGTGAAATCTAAATAGGCTCTGTGGATTGTCTCTATGTCAGTTGACTGGTTTTGATACTGTACTACAGTTATACAAGATGCCAGCATTGGCAGAGGTGGGATGAAGGATGCCCTACAACTTCCTATGAATTACTTCAAAATAGAAATTTCAAAACAAAAAAACCCTAGAAGAGACCTTGAAAGATTATAAACAAAACCTTGGAGTGTTTTATCAGAAAAGTTTGAGGACCTCCACTATGCCAGTTTAAAAACGACAAGAACACCCACAAGATTGACCAGCATTCATACCTAAGAAATCAATGAGAAGATCAGAGCTACTATGATCTGACATTAATAAGGGGGATATCCAAGATGACAATGAGCCCAATATTCTTATTTTACAGGTGGGGAAAATAAGTCTCGGAGATAGGAAGCTACTTGTCCAAGGCCATATAGCAAAAGAGAATGATGGAAATAAAAATCCTTTTGGTTCCCAGTTTCAGTGAGGATGATAAGGGGCTCAGTGGGAGCAACAGGCAAAGTGCCTTCATCTCTGTGAACATCTCTTCCTTAAGCTCTGCAAAATGGCTGGTGGTGAGTTCCAGTACTTAGCCCAGTGCCTGGCACATAATTGGTACTCTATAAACTGTAGGTTTAGGAAACTAAACCTCTCTTTTTGAGAGAGGGGTCACCATGCCTTCAAAGCCAGGAAAGACAGAGACAAAGACTGCGGCCACAGCAAGGAGTCGCCCCCACATTCCAGCCTTCCCTGAGTTCTAGACCTTTAGTAGAGATTGATCCTGGTACTATCCTGGGGGTAGGGCTGAGGGTCACCATGGAGATGACTGGGGAAGGGGGATGAAACTTTTAGTTTCTATGGTAACAGCCTGAGAAGCGGGATATGATTT
This sequence comes from Canis lupus baileyi, assembly GCF_048164855.1. NCBI lineage: Eukaryota > Metazoa > Chordata > Mammalia > Carnivora > Canidae > Canis > Canis lupus. The sequence continues at coordinate 70,004,564 of NC_132876.1, read as the reverse complement.
GGCAGAAAGGTTGAGGAGCATGTAATTCTTTCCACAGAGATGGGGAGGGAGCTTTCTGAGGCTCACTTAGGAGTGGAAGTAAGAGAATCAGAGAAATGAAGCCTCTCATTTCCATGGTGACAGATGGGGGAGGAATTGAGTCACCTAGGGAACCTCAGGAAGTGAACCTCTCTCTGATGCTAGAGGGCTACTGGGGATTCACTTAGACCTATTGAAATATTTTCACTGTTCTTCTATGTACCACCTCAAGTCATCTCTCATATCACCTGCATGCCCCCATACTTTGGGAAAGGCTGGACAACTATATCTACTATAGTCCCTTTCAGAGCTACTGTGGAGTTCAGTTGACACTTTATTTTAGTTCTTTCAAAATAAGTGTTATACAAATGAGCATGCAGTAGCCCCTGCTCGCCTTTCATGATCCATGAGTGCAGAGGGTTTGTTTGCCTTGTTCATTCCAGTGCCTAAGAACAGTGTCTTGCATTTAGCAGGCATTCAGTAAATAAAGTATGAATGAATAAATCACCTACCTGTTGTTGCTTTTGACTGTAAGTTCCAATCATAGGAAAATGGTTCAGGCTCCCCCCACATGCTGTCACCACTCAAGACTCAGTTTCAGCATTATCTCCTTTGAGGAGTCCTTCTATGAACCTTCTGGCTAGGCTCCCTTCCTGGGGGTTTTCCATCACACCCTCCGTGTGTCGCTATAACAGCATTTACCACATTACACTGAAATCATTTGTTATCTCTCTCTCCTTCACCTTAGCTGTTAGAGCCTTAGGAGCAAAGACTATGCATATGTGTATCACAGCAGCTAACACAGTGGCTGGCCCACTAAAATACACACAATAAATACTTAATTGAACCAGATGTCTCCCTATAGTTTTTGCCAAATCTACACTCCCCTGGCTGACTATATGTTTTCCATAACATGGACCAGCTTACTGATTCAATCTTATTTCCTTTTGCTCTTAACACAGACCGTTTACATGTTCGTGTCCTCTTTTGTTCTCCACCAGGGTCTATAAACTACCCCCTCTTCTGTAGTATAGTGTAGTGATTAAGAGCTTGAGCTCTAGAATTGGATCTAAATTCAATGAGCTGGGTTCAAATCCCAGTATAAGCCAATACCAGGGGCCAGTTACTTTAGCTTCTCTGAGCCACAGTTTCCTCTTCTGTAAAACAAGGTTGTAACAACATCTATTTCTCCTGGAAGTTGTGAGGGATTCATTGAGAAAATGCATGTAGAGTACTTTGCATAGTCACCTGGAAGAAGTGAGCACTCAGAGAAGGTTATGCATTATTATTATGGCACATGATTCTTTTAACGTTGAGTCCCTCCGTAGCAGGTAGTGAGGTCAACAAAGACAACAGGGTCTTAACTGAGCTCCACAGTAGCTCTGAAAGGGACTATTGTATAATTGTCCAGCCTTTCCCAAAGTATGGGGACATGCAAGTGATATGAGAGATGAATTGAGGTGGTACATGGAAGAACAGTGAAAATATTTCAGTGGGTCTAAGTGAATCCCCAGTAGCCCTCGAGCATCAGAGAAAGGTTCACTTCCCATGGTTCCCTATGTGACCCCACTCCTCCCCCAGCTTAATAAACTTGCCACTAGTTAGACAAATTCAGATCTCAAAAATTCTTGGTGAGGGGTGCCTGGCTGGCTCAGTCAGTAGAGCACTCAACTCTTGATCTTGAGGTTGTGAATTCGAGCCCGATGTTGGGCACAGAGATTACTTAAAAAAATATTTGGTGAAGATAGTTTGAACCCTAAGGATAAACTAATGATTCCCCAAATAATTTTTGGCAAGTTATAGCCTGCTCTTGGCTTTACCCTCTAACACAAGTTGATCTCATTTAGTGCTGTTGCTGGCATTTCAGGTCCAAATATCTGTAGAGTATTAATCAGTTGCTGGCATTTCAGATCCAAATATCTGTAGGGTATTACTCGCTTGGGACAAAACAGCAGCTGATCTCTAAAGCAGACTAAAGAAGATCTAAGATGCCAAGCACATCAATTCAGACAGGCAGGGAAAGGTCTACTTTAATGTTTCTCTCATCAATCACACAATTGGTTTTCCAAGATCACAAATCTGTATTAAGATCCACACATGACCAATGAACATCAGGGAGTCACACCAGAAAATACATGCAGTCATCTCAGTTCTACAGTCATGTATAGGTTACTTAAAATGCTTTCCACTGTTCTCCTGAACTCTAGTTTCGCCTCATCCCAACTCACTCTTTATACTGTTGCTTAGTTAATCATCTTAGCTGTGTGACCTTGGGCAAGTCACCTGACTTCTCAGTGTCTCAGGTTCTTTATCTGCAAAATGAGGGGGCTGTGCTAGATTAGTATTTTTTATACTGTGTTATTTAGAGCCCCTTGAATCCCTCAGAGGTACGTTGGTGCCTTTGGCACCACTGAGCAGGTTGGGAGAAGAGGTGGGCCAGAGGCTGAGTTGTCAGGCCTCTGTGTATCCACTTTAAAACACAGCAGCTGTTTTAGAAATTATGGGCCCCTCTCAAATCTGGTTTGGAAAATGAATTCTGCTATTACAAAAAGTTTAAGTACCATTATGTTTGCATGATTTCCAAGGGATCTTCTGGCTTCCCTAAAGTAGGATTTTTTTTTTAAATGGCTTTTAATGATAACGTGTTTATACACAGAAACACAGTAAGCAATTCATTTTTATTACTACCTTTTTTTCTAACCACTTTTTAAGCTGTTATCTCAAAATAAGATATGACACAATACTTAACATGACAATTTAAATATGCACTCTGACGTCAATTGGCAACTCCCATAAAGACTGTCATTTTGAAAGCCATAGAAAAGGGGCATACAAAAATAAATAAATAAATAAATAAATAAATAAATAAATAAATAAATAAGAAAAGGGGCATACAAAGTTGAGGAGCAAATTCAAATTCTGCATATATTTGTTTTTCTCTTAGGTAACAGCAACTGCATGGAAACTGATTATCCTTAGTCTCACAATTACTGAGTTTCCAAGTCTCCCCAAGTACTATCTTTCTTCTTTGTATTCCTGGCTGAGACTGACCTGGAAAGTTCAGTTTACTAGAGTAATTAGAGGTGCCAGACAAATCAAATAGGTAATTCATCAGAGCCACCTTTCTTCCTCAGCTTCTAAAGCTGAGGGATTGCCAGGTGAGGTTTATTAGAAGATTTATGGGTCCTTAGAAGCCACTGGCTTTGTCACAACTGGTTGGGCAAGTCGCTTACCCTTTCTGGTCTGTTTTTTCCTCTGCTTTTTGAGGTCTCTTTCCAGCTTTGAAATTCTCTGACTGCATATCATGTCTGAGAAGCTTTCTGAAGTACTCTTAGCATGGAATGACTTGTCATTGCTTAGTTTCCCAACAGCCTATGCAATACAACAGATCCCCTGGTTCTGTACTGTCCTATATTGCCCTCTAGTTGTTTTTACGTGAACTTTTTTTTCTCAACTATAATTAGTTTAAAATATATTTAGTTTAAAAAGCTTATTTTCCAAGTTAAGCAGTGTGTATTCTGCTCAATTTAAACCCCCTAGGACAATTTGGGGGCGTGTCTGGAAGTAATCCATATATATTTATATTGATCCATTCAAAGCAATGACACCCCTTTTGTCAAAGTCCTGAAATTCTATTTTTACATCAGTACTGTCCAGTAGAAATATAATATGAACTCAATATGTAATTTTAAGTTTTCTAGTGGGCATGGTAAAGTGAAAAGCCACAACTGAAATTAATTTGAGTATGTTTAACCCAACATATACAAAATATTAACATTTTAACATGTCAGTCTACAAATTGAGATAATTGATGCTCTTTTTTCCGTGATGTGTTCGAAATTGGATATTTTACATTTCCAGCATATCTCACCTCAAAACAGCCACATTCAAGGTCTCAATAGTCCCATATGGCTAGAGCTATCCTACTGAACAGCGCAGCCCTACACGTTTGGGCTGAGTCCCAACCGAACAATTATTTTTCCATGTTTAGGACACTGAGCACTAGATAAGACCCAGGCACTAGGTTAGCCGCAGGGGTGTAAGAATTAATTAGACTCATTCTGGTAAGGGAGATAGCTTGGGAAATCACTAGCTGTAACACACTGTCGTAGGTGTTCTGACAGAGATCTACAGAAAGTAAAAAGTTTCAGTGGCTTGGCGGGGTAAGGGGGCTCAAGGAAGGTCTCACAAAATAAGTAACTTTTGAGAGGAAGCTGGCTATGGAGTGACTAGAATTGCAGGTTACCAGGGGGTGTGCGTGTGTGTGGGAGGGATGACGTGAAGAGGACGGGCGAGGATTGGCTGGGAGAAGCCTGGGGCTCTCGCGGCTGCTGGATGGACGGAAGCCGGAGGGGGGCGCCACTGGCATTTGCACGCGCAGACGACCGAAGCCGGGGAGCGGCGTTGCTGCCGGATCTCTGGCTGCCCCGGCCCCTCAACCAGGGGAGCGCCTCGAGAGGTAAGGCGCGCTCCTGGCCGGCTCCCGCAGCTCGCTCTGAATTCCGCCTGGTCACGCCAGGGCTAAGCTCAGAGCCCACGGAACTTCCCAGCCTGGCGTCAGCGACCCGCAAAACAGCAGCCGGTGCTGTGCTTGTTAGTTTGCTTGCTTTTAGCAGATGCTTACTACTTGTGATAGGCAGCCGCATGCAAAAATGAATCTATGGAAACAGTTGCCAGGGTCGGCGATCGACGGCTTCCGGAAGTTCTTTGACCCTTTGGTAACAATAGAGCGACTGGACCAATACGGCCCTCCTTCCGGTTTCGTTTGCGCTCACCGAGTTCTTTTTTCCCAAGTTTGCCTTTGACCCCGGAAGTGAGGTCTTCCGCGTTCCTCCCTCTCCCAAGATGGCAACAGCCGAAGACGAGTTACTGCTACCGCGGCTCCCCGAGCTGTTCGAAACCAGCAAGCAGCTTCTAGACGAAGTGGAAGTAGCGACTGAACCCACCGGTTCCCGCATAATCCAGGATAAGGTGTCCAAGGGACTAGACCTCCTTAAGAAGGCTGCCGAAATGTTATCGCAGCTCGACTTGTTCAGGTATGGGGGACAGGGGAATAACGTCTGAGGACGGAGGTAATAATGGTTACCAAGGGTGGAACCATTGAGCCTGGGTGGAGGAGATCCTTTAAAAGGCCTAGGAACCATTTATTCCTACCTCCCACTGCGATCTTATGTAGATCGTTTATTCTCCACCTGACTTGGAGATAGTTGATATCCCACGACTCTGCTCCCTAAGTTGGCTGTTTGCATAAGCATTGGGTGTGAGTGGTCAGCTACTTTAATTCCTCCTGCCTTCTCCCGCCACACACCCACCGCAGCCCTCTCCTCCCCCTGGAAGCAAGGGCTACAGTGTGAATGCCCGTCCAGGCTTCACAGCCTCCTCTTTGCTCTTTCCAGCCGAAATGAAGATTTGGAAGAGATTGCTTCCACTGACCTGAAGTACCTGATGGTGCCAGCATTTCAAGGAGCGCTCACCATGAAACAAGTCAACCCCAGCAAGCGTCTAGATCATTTGGAGTGGGCTCGAGAACACTTTTTAAACTACCTAACTCAGTGCCAGTACTATCATGTGGCAGAGTTTGAGCTGCCCAAAACCAAGAACAACTCAACTGATAATAACACTGCTAGTTCCTCCATGGCCTATCCCAGCCTCGTTGCTATGGCATCTCAAAGACAGGCTAAAATAGAGAGGTGGGTCAATAGCTGTACCTTGAGGACTGCCCAGTGGCAGTGCTTTGGGGGTGGTGCATGTTTTTTGGGGGTGGTGAGGGCAACAGTGGTATCTGTCACTCTTGGTTCATATTGAGCATTAGGCCCTGGTGAGAGTCAACCCTCCTGAGTATTTCAAGACACCTCTGCTTTTGATAAGATGGTCATACCTAACCATCAAGCCCCTGCTACCTTGTGGTTCCCAGCAGTAGAATCTAGTTTAGCATAGCATCTCCCAGTCTTTTCCCACATCACAGCATAACATTATTCATATGTACAATGGGGTAGATCTCTCTGAAGGGCACAGCGTCTTGTAGCAATAATCCACTGATGATCCACTGAGTGAGAAGTTCTCAAAGAGTAATGGATCAGGTGTGTAACATCCTCAGCTGATCTTAATCCTAGCACAGCTTTGTTGTGTAACCTTGAACAAGTTGTTTACTCGCAGTTTTAAAAAACATTTAATGAGTGCTCAGTGTCTAGGAGCTACTCCAGGCACTGGAGCTAGAAACTGAGTATGGGTGTTTGTATGAGTATGGGTGGTCTCCACCTATACTCTGGTGAGGAAAAGCAAAGTAGCCATAAAAAATGATATGATAGAGAAATGCACAGGTACTGTGAGAGCAGACAGGAGGGGCACCTAATCAAAGAGAGTAGGAGAGAGGAGAAGGCTTCCTGGAAGAGGTAACTCCTGTGATGAATTGTTTAAGGATGAATAGGAATGTTATCTAGAGGACAAGGAGAGAAGTGCATTAGCCAGCAGAGGTAATAGCGTTAATAAAGCTACAGAGATATTAAAGATATTAAGATTACAGTGCTAGGGCGGGGTGTGTGGATAGGGAACAACTGTAAGCAATTAGATAATGCTAGAACATGTAGGCAGGTGGAGAAATGGAACGATGCTAAAGAACGTTGTGGGGTCCAGACCAAAGAGAGCTTGGGGTGTGAGGAAGGTAAAGGAACAGCCCTGCTGCTAAGAACTTGGGGAGGGATTTGAATCCCAGTTCCACCATTTAATCACTCTCACTTTGAGTAAGTTGCTTAATCTCTTGGTGCCTTAATTTCCCCAGCTGTAAAATTGGATAATAATGGATCTTTCTTCATAAACTGGTTTTGAAGATTAAAGGATTAATACATTAAAAGCACTTAGCACAGTGGCGGATGCAGTAAGTACTCAAAGTTAGCTATTGTTATATCTTTGTAGCTGAGAACAGATTGTGGTGTCAGAGACCTGGGTTTGAGCCCCAGCTTCACTTACAAGCCGTTGTAATTTGGGTGACGTATTTAACCTTTCTGAGCCTCAGGGTTCCTCATGTGTGAAATTATGTGCAAGTAATAAGGGTACCTGTCTTGTAGGATTAAGAAAAATAAGATAGACCACACAAAAACAGCATAGTATCTGGCACGTAGTTAATATTCTGTAGATGTTACTTACTAGTAGGCCTTCCTAAAGAACCTAAATTTTGGTTGGTGACTGGGATCCACTAGAGATTTTTGGGGTTTTTAAAAGAGTAGCATGGTCATGTTTGCATTTTTTAAAAATTTTTATTTATTTATTCATGAGCGATAGAGAGAATGAGGCAGAGGGAGAAGCAGGCTCCATGCAGGGAGCCCGACGTGGGACTCGATCCTGGGTCTCCAGGATCACACCCCTAACTGCAGGCGGCGCTAAACCGCTGCACCACCGGGACTGCCCTGCATTTTTATTTTTATTTTAAGATTTTACTTATCTGAAAGAGAGCGCACATGAGCAGGGGGTAGGGGCAGAGGGAGAAGCAGACTCCCCACTGAGCAGGGAACCCAATGTGGGGCTCCATCCCAGGACCCTGAGATCATGACCTGAGCCGAAGGCAGACACTTAACTGACTGAGCCACCCAGGCTCCCCTCATATTTGCATTTTAACTAGCACACACCGGCAGCAGTTAGGAAGCAGTGTAGCAGAGTTAGGTCACAAGTGATGAGGCATCACTACAGCAATGGCAAAAGAGATAAGAGGGATGTATTTATTTACAAGGGTCGACCCTTCAGAAAACCTGCTGATCAGTTGGTTCTGGAAGGTGGGGTATGGAAGCAACAAGGGATGTTTGTCATAGGTGGATGGCTTGCAGAACTCCTTAAGATGGGGAATAGAGGAGGAAGAACACATCAGGGGATAGGAGAATGTATGAATTCAGTATTGAGCCGTGTTGCATTTAAGGTGTTCTAGGAGTCATCCAGGTAGAGGTATCCGGTAGTGTGTAGCTCACAGGAGAGGTCTGGGCTAAAGAGCTGAAAATTGATTCCTTCATTTGGCAAATATGTATTGGCCTTTTCTTTTGTGCCAGAAACTATTCTAAGTAATGGAGAACCAGATGATATCCATGCCCTCGTGAAGCTTTTATTTTGGTGGAGGAGACAGACAATAAGCTAGTAAATCATGTAATTTTGGATGATATGGTCTATAAAGAATAAGAAAGTATGGTTCAGGGTTAGTTTGTGACAGTGAATAATTTTTGAGGGAGTAGGATAGACTGCTAGGAACTGGAATTCAGCATCCTGTCTTTTGTCAGAAGATAAGGGCAACCCATTGGCATATAACAGAAAGTTTCGAACAGTAAGTTTGGTATCCAAATAATTATAGTACATCCAAAAAAGGCCTGTAAATGCCATAGAGATATACAGGGTGGTAGAGAAGAAAGACCAGGAAGTAAGCACATCTGGTTGGAGGGATGAGGATGAGGTTTCAGTATGTAATAACATTTGAGATGAGCCTTGAATTGTGCTTGAAAACAGAAATTACAGATTTTCCTGAATATAAAAGTAATAATACTCATTGTGGAAAGTTGGAAAAATAATATTTTTAAAATTAAAAAGGGCTTAATCCTAGCACTCAGAGATCTTTGTTAACTTCCTGATGTATTTCCTTCCAGATATTTTAGTTAATAAATTTGGAGTAATACTGTATATATAGTTTTTTTTTTAATCCTTTTCAAACCTAACATTGTATTGTGAGCATTTCCTCATGCCTTTTGAAACCATGGTATTTAATGGTTCCATCCCATAGTTGTACCATAGTTATTTAATCTTTTAACACCAAATACTTAGACTATATACAGGTTCGGGGTTTTTTTGTTTTTGCTCTTCTAAGTAGTAGTATGAACAGACATCTATAACTGCATCTGTCACTGTTTTCTTAGGCTAGATCCCCAGAAGGACCAGTAATTAGATCAAAGCATTTGAATATTTTAAGACTGTTGATATAACAATAACAAAGTCTTAGAATATGTCCCTTTGCACTGGTCTTAGATGTTAACACTTAGAAAATCCAATTGGGAAAACCAAATAAGGTATGTCATTGTTTTTATTTGCATTTCTTTGGTTAGGAAGCTTTGTCTTTGAACATTTTTTTAAATGTCTGCCGGACAAAATAATAGTTAATCCAGGTGAAGTGCCAGCAGCCTACGCTGAGGTATGACAGTGGAGATCCAGAGAAACAGGACCTAAGATTCATCTTGTAGCTAGAATTGGCAGGCCTTGCTGGTGGACTGGATAAAGGGAACACATAAAGGGAACACTATTATATTATATTATAATGGATCCCACATTTAAATCACTAGCTCAGACCTTTCCTGACCTTCAGACTGCTACTTCCAACACCCTACATGGATGTTTCACAGACATCTCAAACTTAACATGACCTAAATTGAACCCTTAGTTATTTAACCCCTGATGTGCCCCCACACCGTGGTCTTCACCATCTTAGTGAGTAGCACTACAATTTGCCTAGGTGTTTAAGCCAGAAGCTAGGAGTTAGCCTCAGTTCTTCCCTTCTGATTCTCCACATCCAGTCCACCAGCAAGGCCTGCCAATTCTAGCTACAAGATGAATCTTAGGTCCTGTTTCTCTGGATCTCCACTGTCATACCTCAGCGTAGGCTGCTGGCACTTCAGCTGGAATAGCTAAAACACTAACTGCAAGGACCTGCGCAATCTGGCACCTGCTTCTCTTCAGTCTTCCCTCGTTCACTAGACTCCAACCATAATCGCCCTCTTTTAGTTCTTTGCACAGACCCGGCTCCTCCCCTCTATAGTCTTTGTACATGTTCTCTTTGCATGAAATGCTCTTCATTTTTCTGTCTTCCTGGGCTTTGTCTTTGAACTCTAGTAGAATGTATACTCCTTGAGGGCTGGAGCTGTTTCTTTGTTTACCGTGGTATGCCTAGCACAGGGCCTAGCATATAGGAGATGCTTAAGAAACATGTATTGTTGACAAGCAGGAGGAACAACATGAGCAAAAGCCCACAGCAGGGTAGTTTGAGGTGTATATAGGGAACACAGAATAGTTCAGCAGAAGCTAAGACTACTGTGGTCGGAGGTCTGTGGAAAGAAGCGATGTATATAGAATACTGAAAGGGAAGGGAGAGGCAGAAAGACAAATTAACATGTTACAATAGTACTTCAGCTGGAAAGAAGAGAGGAAAATGAAGTGACAGCTGTCAAAAGTATTATTTTGCAAGAAGCGTTTATATGATTAGAAAATACATTGTTGAGATCCTTGTTTATTTTCTATAAGTCCTCCCCACTGTACATACTGATAACATCCTACATAAAACATACCTAAATGGTATAACATATCCTCTCTCAAAACTCCTTTCTTCACATACCCTCTCTCTACTCTGATTCTCATTTATGAGAGTGTGAGTCTGGTTGATAAACTGCACCTCCATTCTTGTGACAGAAATAAAGAAGTAGAAGTTGGGTAAGTAATGAGTCTAGTGTTTGACCTAACTGAACTTCGATTCTGAAGTGACAACTGGGTAGCCATGTCCATAGGCAGGTGGAAATGTGACTAAAACTTAGGAGGCTGGTGACTAGTGTGAAAAAATTTAGGAGCTTTGGTGGATATGGATAGTTTACCAGGGAAAAACAGAGAGAAGAAAAGCCTAGCATAAAATCTTGGGGCAAGTTAAGGGAGAAGAAAGAGGAATCAGAGGTAAAATACCCAGCAAGGTATAGATAGAAGTGCTTATAGAAGCCTGGGGAAGAGAGAGAGCAAATGTTATGTACTCTGAAACTTCTCCCTGTCAAGCCCCCTCCCAGATACTGTAGCACTTCGTTTCTGTTACTTATCACAGTGTAACTATCATTCTCTAGATTTGAAACTCCTAAAGGTCAGAGACTTCCACTCACTGCATCTTTAGTATCCTAATTGTATCATTGTATCTTTGGGGCCCAACCCAATAAGTAGGTACTTGAAATATCTTGGGAGAGCGGATAGAGTGGTCATCAGAAAAATGGAAGCAGTATGGTGTTACACATAAAGCCTGAACTTTGGAGTCAGATGGACCTGGAGTGGCCAATCCAATTTCCTCCACTTAATAGATGGGGCATCATCTAGCCCCTGCTGGCCTTCTTTTTCCTGTCCCCTAACGGCATCTGTATTCTCTCGGCATCTGTATTCTCTCGCTGCTAATGAAGTACTTTCGTGTGTATTGTTGCATTTGATCCTCTTAACCCCAGGAAGCAGATCTTGTTACCTCCATTTTAGAGCTAAGGAAATGGGATAAGAGAATTTACTTGTCCATAGATAACACACCTCCTAAGTGTCCAGGCTAGGATTTAAACTCAGGTCTTCAAGTTCCCAGTTCGCTCCACTATAGCACAGAAAAGAGAAGAGTGGTCATTTGAAAGGAGAGAACATAGATTGAGGGAAGATGTTCTCTAGGAGAGGGAAGGGCACCAGTAGAGTGAAAAAAAAATTGCTGATGACAGGATGATTGTTAGACTGAGGCCTGGGAAAATCTGGGTAGGGAACAGGATTGATAGCAAAAGTGGAATGGTAAAGACATCACCCTGGTAAAAACAACGTTAGCTCCTTAAAGGTGAGGAAAGATGAAAGTACAGAGATTTTAAGGTCAAGAGGGAAATTGAATTCTACATTGGCTGGCTATCTGGTGACTGATGGTGGCATGGAGTCCACAAATGATGAACAAGAGGGTAGCTGAGCAAGGGTGACCACTCAGGCAGAGTTCGATCATCTGAATTTGTTGTTGATTCATGTGACACAAATCTATAATTTGTTAGCTCTCTACAGCAGCCTGAGAACAGCAAAAGGGAATGGGGAGAGTTGTCCAGAGTCAGAAGGGTGACAGGCATTCTAAGGCGGTAGGCAGTATTTCCATGTAATGGCTCACCATGGGAAATCTAGAACCGTGATAAAAGGTCTAGGACAGTGGTTTTCAATCTGTTTCTTGGAGCTCTAAGAATCCACCACACAGTGCCTGGGCATGAGTAGAGGGTATGTTAGGAACCGTCCTCTGATTAACTAAAGTGGATTTTTATCTGCTACTTACTGGATTTCCAAATAAGCTCTCATAAGAAGAAAGGGTTCTTTTGCTAGGACGAAAAGGTTTAAAAAACACTGCCCTAAAAAAAAGCAGGAGTGGAGGAGCTAAAGTTTCAAAGATGACAGGAGAGAAGTCACAGAAGGAAGGAAATGAAGAAGCCTTTGAGTGCAGTTAGACCGTGAGCTTGCAGAGAATGGGAAAGGAAGCACACGAACCTTATTCAGAGGATCAGTAGACTGACCCAGAATTTACTCTGGATTATATACATTCTAAGGCTCTGGTAGGTTTTTTCCTGTTGTAGGTACATCCAAGAAAGAGGGTGGGGGTAGGAGTGGGACCAGAATTAAACGTTCTCAAGTAATATCTGTAATAGCATTCATGAACTAGTAGTTTACCTTTGTGGTATTTTGCTCAGAGGCTACTGATGATGATGCTGTGTGACAGTTATTTGAAACATTATATAAATTACTCCACTTGTTGGGTAAAAGGAGCAAAAGAACCTAAAAAGTCTACATAATAAAAGAATGTCTCCAGAGCAGTGGTTCTTGACTTTACATGGGTCATGGACCTTGTTGATAATCTGATGAAAACTACAAACCTCTTCCAGGCCAAAAAAAAAAAAAAAGTAAAATTCTGCATAAAATTCCAGGGAATTCATGACCCATCTCCCCCTAAACTGTATCCATACACCTCAGGTTAAGAACTCTAGATTTGGGTGAACACCTGCAGAGGAGCATCTGATTCTGGAGATCTAGAGTGGGGTTCCAGTCATAGATATATCAAAAGACTTTTCTTGGAAATCATGGAACTTTTCCTTGACTTCTCTCGCCTTTGCCCTCTCCCTCTCCCCTCTCAAGCCCTTACACCCAGTAAATCTTTTATATTTTAAATACATGCAGATCTCCCCACCTCCATATTTCAAGTCACTGTCTCATCTAGTTTGTAGCACTATATCAGTTGATTTCCGTGCTTCCATCCTTGCCTCTCCCCTCCTCCTCCCATAGTCTGCATTCCACACAACAGCCAGAGTGGCCCATATAAAAAAAGTTTTCATGTCACTCTATTCATGTCATGTATTCTATTCAAAAGCCTCCAGTGGCTTTCCTGTCTCAAAATATCATGGCATTTGATATTTGGGGTCTTACTGCCTACAGGGTTCTACAAGTTGTAGCCCTGGCTCTCTCACTTCATTTCACTATCATTCTTCTTCACTCTATGCCAGCCACACTGGCCTACTTTCTATTTCTCAAACACTTCAAACCAAGCTTTCTTCCACTCCAGGATCATCATATTTGTTACCTCATAGAACCTCTTGCAAATATTAGCATGGCTTGTTTCCTTATTGAAGTCTTTGCTCCAATGTCACCTCCTCCTGATCACCTTGTATATAATAGCACTTCTACTTTTGTACCATCATTCTGTCCACTTTACTTTGCTTTTTGCTTCTTCATGGCACTTACCACCACCCAACTCATCATCTCTGTTCTTTTGTCTGCTTCCACTAGAACGAGAGCTTCAGGAGAGCAAGGACTTTCTTGTATCCACTGCTGTGTGTCCAGCACTGAGAATAGTGCCTGCCACACAATAGGTACTCAGTAAATACTTGGCAAATGAATGATAGATGACGTATTAGAATACATCCTGAAAAAGGCAGGCAGGATGGCTTTGAGTCTTCAAGGGGCAGCTCAGTCAGTAGAGCCTCTGTCTCTTGATCGCAGGGTTATGCGTTTAAGTCCCATATTGGGTGTAAAGTTTACTTTTAAAATGTGATTGTATAGACAAAAAGCACTGAGTATAGCACCTTGTACTTGAGAAAAATAAAAGAGAGTGTTTCCTTGGTTCAAACAATATGATGCCCTTAGTAGAAGGATGACCCAGAAGAGCTAAGATTATTTTGCCCTGAAGAAGAAATGACCAATTTTTTTAGGCTATTTCCCAAGGAATTCCTGTGTCAGTGGCAGGTAAACAACCCCTAAGAATATGTGACTCTTTGAAGTGGCAGGTCCCAAATGGACATTGTGTGATACTAAGTATCCAACTTAGTAAGGATTAATGTAATAAAATTACTGAGGGACTTCCATCTCTAAAGATGAGGAGAGAGGGGTTGCTCAGATCAGGTTACTTCTGTATTTTTCTGGCTTTAGAATTTATTTCTCAGCCCCTACTGATCCCTACCTTGTCTTGGCAATCTTGAGGACTTGCAGCCTTGGTGGTGAATTCTGGGGTATTTTTGCCAAAGTGGACACCGGCTTACTTACTGCCTGGTCACTTGCAAAGGTAAACTCTTAATGTGGCCTTCTTTGAAGGAATACCTCTTTATTTTTAAGTTCATGGGTAATGCTTTTCTGTGGAACAGATACAAGCAGAAGAAGGAGGTGGAGCATAGGTTGTCTGCACTGAAATCTGCTGTGGAAAGTGGTCAAGCAGATGATGAGCGTGTTCGTGAATATTACCTTCTTCACCTTCGAAGGTGGATTGGTATCAGCTTAGAAGAGATTGAGAGCATTGACCAGGAGATAAAGATCCTGAGAGAAAAAGACTCCTCAAAAGAGGTAAGCCTGGTCACTGCTTAAATAGCTCAAAAAGCTACTATCAGAGATTTGAATGTCCTACAGGAGAGTAATCAAAATAAAATCCTTTTAAGTCTCCATAAAATCATTGTTCTTGTTAAGATTAGTGGAGGAAGGCTGAAGGTTCATCAGGGTAGCCTTCTCTCTAGCTTACAGTAGTGCTCCCCAGTGCTTTCTCACCTGTAACACACTTCTAGCCATGTATAATTTCGTGACATGCCACAGGGAAGGAGACTTCTTAGAAGTAAAAATTGGTTTTGGCTGGGGGTGCCTGGGTGGCTCAGTCGGTTAAGAGCCTGCCTTCGGCTCAGGTCATGATCCCAGGGTCCTGGGACCAAGCCTTGTGGCAGACTCCCTGTTCAGTGGGGTGCCTGCTTCTACCTCTGCCTCTCCCCACCGGCTCGTGGTCTCTCTCACTCTCCCTGTCAAATAAATCAAACCTTTAAAAAATTGGTTTTGGCTGTGGGAAGTAATAATTGTTGAAGGAATGCACAGGAACGTGAGCCTTTAAAATTTGTCCTTGACTTTGATAAAGGAGAAGAGGAATGGGATAGGAATGGAGAAGAAGAGTAACACTGGAGGAGAGTGAGAAAACAGTAGAAAGAAGATAAAAGGAAAGATTGAGTATTTAGGTTGGGGGAGGAATCAGAATTTAATCTTACACAATGATGCACTCTCACATTCTTAGATCCTCCAAGTATGAGATACAGAAGTACTTTCCCATGCACAAAATGTTAGATATACTGATAATAAAATCTGGTGAGACGCAGCTTTGGTTGTCTTTGAAAATCATCATCCTGTTTTGGAGCTGCTGCTTCAGAAGTTTAGGCTCTGCTGCCACTTATTTTTTGGTGCAAGATTCAAACATGGATTGAGTTGAATTTATCAGCTCACCACAGGCATTTATTTAAGACCTCAGAGAAGCTTTTCTGCTCCTTTTTCTTTTCATTTTACTTATTTATTTGAGAGCGCACATGCAAACACGAGCAGGGAGAGGGGCAGAGGAGAAGTAGACTCCCCGCAGAACAGGGAACCCAATTCAGGGCTCGATCCTGGGACCTCAGGCTCATGACCTGAGCCAAAAGCAGATGCTTCACTGACTGAGCCACCCAGGTACCCCAGACAAACCTCTTCCTAATTTGATCCATACTAATTAAGCCCAGGAACTCAGGCCTTTTGGTAATATCAACTTTGTTCCTCATGTTAATGAGGATCAAAGAACAAACAATTCTAAGGCCATAAGGCCCCTAGAGCATATCTGGATGAATGGCTTTCAGGCGTTTTGAGGCTGGACTCTTCTGGGTCTTCTCCTGTCCTGTTTGTTGTTGTTGTTGTTGTTGTTGTTGTTGTTGTTGTTTAATGCTCTCTTATTTGGTTTTGGGATTGGCTCTGGAAAGTGATGAACCTAGAACCAAGTAAGCACCTTTACTTTGACCATACTTTGTTTCTGTATGCCCCTGGATAGCCAAGGTTCCTTCACACATTTCCGTATGCCGTGATATGAACACTACTTACCCCATTCTTTCCCTCTTGCATTTAGGAATACCCTCTTCTAAAAACCTAGGGGTTCATGACAATCAATTGCATAGTTACATCAGAAGGGGTTTTAGAAGGGTCTTAATAATTCAGCTTTAGCACTGAAGGCCTGGCGGTTCAGGAAAGGGACTTCAAATTCAGCTCAAGGGATTTAGCTGGACCGTGGAAAAAGCCTTTGGAATCTCCTTCTTTGGAGAGAAATGTTTTAAAACCGAGCGATCATTTTACCTTTCATGAGATGATTTCTGGGAGAGCTTTCTCCTCCCTTTTCAGCAGTATACTCAGACCTCCTTAGGAGAGATGAGCAGCCTCCACCAATAGTATTCAATTGCTGTCTCTGAGAGAATGATAAATAAGGAGTGGGCAAAGTTTGTATCCAGGGCTTGTCAAGCACCTGAAGACTTAAGAGCCTGCAGAGTGGGGTAGTCAAAATGGCAAATGCACTTCTGATAACTTAATTTCCTTTCCAGGAATCAACTTCTTACTCCTCTCATCAGGACCGGCCTCCAATGAAACCCTTCGTTCTCACTCGGAATGTGGCCCAAGCCAAGTAGGTAGTACTAAAAAGTGGGTTGCCTTTGTAGGTCCCCTGCTTTTATGGCTCAGTTACAGTGCATGAGTAACAGACAGAATGGGCATTGTAAAAAGGCCATACCCTCACCTGTGGTGGTTTTTCTTTCATCAAAAGGGTATTTTTTCTAATACTTTATACATTTGTCTTTTTTTTATATGTCTTCATCAGACATTTCCCTCACAAACTCAAGCCGAAAAATAGGCTCAAAAGAAAACCAACAAAAATAAATCATAAAGAGGAAGGAAATCTAATGGAGAATTACATACATCAGTTGTTTCTCATTATTGCCTTCAGCTACAATTCTCAAAAGGACAGATTTGCCTGTTTAGGATTTAATTCTGAGCTCTTGAGATGCTTTTCTGTTGGGTGGCAGGAAAGGCTCCTTCCTCTGTACCTTTTAGACCCACCAACTATAAATACCCCTTCCACATTGTCATCACTGCTTTGTGTGGGACATTGGCCTCTGGGATTGCTTTCTGGGCAATGATCCTGAGCTATTTATTTTCTCATGAAAGCTCTTGACTTTAATGTACCTTCCTGGATGCCTCTTTTTACATATCCTCACAGGAGTTTACAAAACTCAGAAGATAGCTGGACAAGGGAACAAGGATGAAACAGACACAGGTTTTGTCACTAAATAAAAGAGACTAAAAAAAATTTTTAAAAATAAAGAAAAGAGGCTTTTTAATAGTGCTATTAATGTTTAGTTTTCTAAATGTAATGTGATTCTTGCAGAGTATTTGGAGCAGGTTATCCAAGTCTGGCATCTATGACGGTGAATGACTGGTACGATCAGCATCAGAAATATGGAGTATTACCAGATCAGGGCGTAGCCAAGACAACACCAGGTATGAAGGGGTAGAAGGAAAGTAATTATACTATTGGTTCCTTACTCCCTAGAAATTAAATTCAGACCAAGTATTCTTGCCCCTTAGGAGCAGAAATCTGGACAAAGATTCTAGGCAGTGTTTTTTTTTTTTCATTTATTTTTAAGATAAATAGCAGATGATTCTGGGAGGATGGGGATGCAGCAGCTTCATGATTTTGGAATCCTTTCAGATGTCGTGGCATTAAAAACAGACTCAGCAGCTAGATAGCAAAAGCAAAAATCCATGGACAGCAGTTCCACTTCTGGTAATGGCAGAGTAGGTTGTATCAGGCCAGTCCCTCCTACTGATAACAATTACAAACTGAAGATAATAAAACAGCTATCCAAAGGAACTAGAGAGGAACACCTGGGTCGCTTAGTGGTTGAGCATCTGCCTTTGGCTCAGGGCATGATCCCAGTTCGGGGATTGAGTCCCACCCTCATCAGGCTCCCTGTAAGGAACCTGTTTCTCCCTCTGTCTATGTCTCTGCCTCTCTCTGTGTCACTCATGAATGAATGAATGAACAAACGAACTAGAGAATGACCAAGAGCAGACACAGACTGGAGGGTAGTCAACACTTAGAAGAAGGGAATGATTGGAATTTCTCAAGGGCACGGACTTTGATTTAACTGTATTCCTGGTGCCCAACTTGGTAATTAGATCATGGTACATACTTGGAGGCATCTTTGGAAGGGAAAGGTGGAGAGGGTGGCCATTATAAAGATGGAAGCAATATGGTATGTTAAAAAAAAGCATGGACAGACCTGAGGTAACCAATTAATAGGTAAGACATCATCTAGTCCCCCCTGAGCCTCTGTTTCCTTATCTTGTGTATTATTTCATTTGATCCTCTTAACAACCCTATGAAGCAAACATTCTTATCCTCATATTAGGATGAGGAAATGGTGTCTGAGAACTGACTTACACAAAGTCTACATAGCTAGAAAGTGGCCATGCTAGGAGTTGAATTAAGGTCTTAAAATTCCCAATTCCAGAGCTATTTCCACTGTAGCACAGAGAGGAGTGGTCATTTGAAAGGGCTTCCTATTTCTTACAGCTTCTCCCCCATTGGCAGTCTGCAATTGTGGTGATGTGGGGGTAGGTGACACTTGGATAGAAATG
Organism: Canis lupus baileyi; assembly: GCF_048164855.1. Lineage (NCBI taxonomy): Eukaryota > Metazoa > Chordata > Mammalia > Carnivora > Canidae > Canis > Canis lupus. The sequence continues at coordinate 69,985,841 of NC_132876.1, read as the reverse complement.
TACACTGTTACTGATTGAGAAATGAGTTCGGGGTGACTTTGGCAACTGAAAAATGAGACGGTGTCCCATAAAAGAAAAAACCACAGAGGAGGAGCCTTCATTCTCTATATACACCTTTCCTAAATCTCAGGCTGACACCTAAGCTATGTATGCCTGAGATAGACTCGAAGTGTCCTAGATAGGGCTAAAATAGCCGAATGGAGGATTCAGCTGCTGCCCAATGCAGAGGAAAGAGAATTTGGAATTTTGGTTCTAGACAAATGAATTACCTGCTAAAATGAAAACTCAGGGATGCCTGGGTGGCTCAGTGGTTGAGCATCTGACTTTGGCTCAGGCCCTGATCCCAAGGTGTTGGGATCAAGTCCAGCATTGGGCTCCCTATAGGGATCCTGCTTCTCCCTCTGCCTATGTCTCTGCCTCTCTCTGTGTTTCTCATGAATAAACAAACAAACCTTAAAAAAATAAACATCAGTACTCTATAGAGGAATGAAACAATTCAGAATGTCTGCAACATAACATGCACAAAGTCTAGGATTTCATCCTAACTACTCTATATATGGGGGAAAGAAAAATAGGAAAATGTGACTTATACTCAAGAGGAAAAGCAGTCAATGGAGACCAGTCCCAGATGACACATATGTTGAAATTCACAAAGAAGGACTTTAAAGCAACTTATTTGCATGCTCAAGAGCAGAGGGGAAAATATGCTTGATATGAATGAAAAAATAAGAAATCTCAGCAGGTAATGTCTAATATAATTTTACATTTATAAACATACCTGCTACCCAGAGGCAAGTATTATTTTAGTCCATATGAACTATTGACCCTTTCTGAGATTACAACATACACATTCTTAAATCATTGTGGGTAGACTTTCAAGTACCTTGTTTCTGGACATGTAACATGTTTATAAACCTCTTAATTTTTAGCAACAGTTAGACAATACCTCCTATTAAAAACACTTCACAAGTTCTATGTAGTAGTGTCAGCCATTGCTGGCATTCTGTCACTAGAGAATACAGCAATATCTGGTATGTTGCAGGCTTTCAAGATAGTCTGAACTTGAAAAAGTTGGCCCATTAGTTGTATCTGTTGGATGTAAATTTGCCTCCTCATTCACTTTGAGTCAAGAATTAAAACTGTGAACCTCACTTTCTCTTATTGGTGGGTAATAACTAAAAATAAAGATTCTATTTTCATGCACAAAAGAAGAAAAAGGAAAAAATAGCAAAGTAGGAACTATACACAAAAAATTCTGTAACTGAAAAATACAATATCTCAAGTTTGGAAACCATTGGATGAGGTTAACTGCAAATTGGCAGTGACAGAAGAAGGTATCATTTAACTCGAAGATAGAGGAGTACAAATTAGCCTGAGAAACAAAAACAATTGGAAAAAAAGTAAACAGAGCCTCTGTGACCTGTGGAACAAGGTAAAAAGGTCTATCGTATGTATGTACAATTAAAATACTAGTAGAAAAGGGGAGAGAGAAGGGGCCAGAAAAAAAAAATTGAAGAAACTATGGCTGAAATGTTCCCTAAATCAGTGAAACACAAATATACAGCTTCAGAAATCTAATCAAGCCCCAAGCAAGTTAAATAGAAAGAAAACCACATATAGGCACATCATAGACTGTTGAAAACCAAAGGAAAAGAGAAAATCTTAAAAGCATCTAGGAATAAAGTACACATTACATTTAGAAAAACAATGGTATGAGTTGTTCTGACTTACCATTAGAAACAGTGGGAGCCAGAGACAGTGGAATGAACACCTAAATAAGTGTTGGGGGTGGGGAAGACCTGTCACCCCAGAATTTTATACCCAGTGGAAATACCCATAAAAACAAAGTCATAATGAGGACATTTTAGATAAAGCGGAAGGAAGTCTTCACCCTGAAACTGGCATTATGAGAATTCTGAAGGAAGTTCTTTAGGCCGAAGGGAACAATGCCAGATGGAAACCTGGATAATCCAGAAATGAGGAGCAGCAGAAATGGTGATTACATGGGTAAATACAAAAGACTATCTCCCTCCCACCTTTTCAAAACTACATAAGGCTTCTTAAGGTAAAAATTATAATATCGTCCAGTGGAGATTATAACATATGTAGATGTAATACATGATAGCTATAGCAAAAAAGACAGACTAGATGGAACCATTTTTGTGAGATTATTTTGTTTTATATAAAGTAGTGCATAATATCTATTGCTTTGTAACAAATTACTCCAAAATTTAGCAACTTAAAATAATAAATATTTATTGTCTCACATATTTTCTGAGAGCAAGGAATCCAGGATCAACTTAACTGGGTGATTCTGAGTAGGGGCAGCAGTCTTCTGAAAGCTGGAGGATCTGCTTCCAGCTCATTGGCTCATTCATGTGGCTATTGACAGGAGGCCTCTCCTTGTGGGTCTCTTCATGGGACTGCACACAGCTAGGAGCTTCCTTTCACCCAAGTGAATGATTGGAGTGAGAATGATCAGCATAGAAGCCTTGGTTATCTTTTAGAACCTAACATTGGAAATGACATACCATGACTTCTGCCATATTCTGTTGGTCATGTGGTGTGGGAGGGGACTCTGTAAAAGCATGAATACCAGGAGGCTGAGATAGTTGGGGTCCATCTTTGAGGCTGCCTCCCACATGGTTCAAAATTAATTCTAAGTAGACTGGAAAGTTAGGAGGGAATATTGTATTACCTAGAGCAACCACTTAAAAAATAATGCATCAAGGGGCACCTGGGTGGCTCGGTTGAGCATCCAACTCTTGATTTCAGCTCAGGTCATGATTTCCAGGTCATTAGATCAAGGCCTGCATTGGGCTCACACTCATCATGAAGTCTGCTTGGGATGTGCTCTCGCTCTCTTGCTCTCTCTCTCTCTCTCTCTCTCCCCCTCCCTCCCTCCCTCCCCCTCCCCCACTCTCCCCTCTCTCCTTTTCCTCCCTCCCCCCAACTCACTCTCCCTCTCCAAATAAAATTATATAAATAAATAAAATCTTTTAAAAATGTATCAAGAGAATGAGAAGACAAGCCACAGGCTAGCAGAAAATATTTGCAAAGAACACATCTGATAAATGACTCTTACCCAAAACATACAGAGAATTCTTAAAACTCAACTTAAGGAAACAAGTACCCCTCAATTGAAAGATAGGCAGAAGACCTGAATGGACACCTCACCAAAGAAGATATATAGAGGGCAAATAAGCATATGGAAAAGAAGCCCAACATCATATGTCATATAAGAACAGCCGGAATCCAACACCGACAATACCAGATGCTGGCACATATATGGAGCAGCAGGGACTCACACTCCCTGCTGATCGGGATGCCAGGTGGTACAGCCACTCTGGAAGACAGTTTCTTACAAAGCTAAACATACTCTTACCATAAGATCCATCAGTCCTGCTCCTTGACATTTACCCAAATAAGCTGAGAACTGAGTGTACAAAAACCTGCACACAAGTGGTTATGGTAGCTTTATTCATAATTGCCAAAACTTGGAAGCAACCAAGATGTCCTCAGTAGGTTGAATGGATAAACCATGGTACATCCAGACCATAGTATAGTATTCATTGCTTTTATTTTTTTTTTTGAAAATATTTTTTTTAATTTTTATTTATTTGTGATAGTCACAGAGAGAGAGAGAGAATGAGGCAGAGACACAGGCAGAGGGAGAAGCAGGCTCCATGCACCGGGAGCCCGACGTGGGACTCGATCCTGGGTCTCCAGGATCGCGCCCTGGGCCAAAGGCAGGCGCCAAACCGCTGTGCCACCCAGGGATTCCCTTCATTGCTTTTATTAAAAAGGGGGGGCTGTCAAGCCACAAAAAGACACAGGAAAGCCTTAAATACATATTACTAAGTGAAAGAACCTGGTCCGGGAACGGTACATGCTCCATGATTACAACTATAGGACTTTCTGGAAACCACAAAACTGGAGAGACCATAAACAGATCAGTGATTGCCAGAGGTTGGAGAAGGGGCAAATAGGTGGAGAATGGAGGATTTTTAGGGCAATGAAACTCTTCTGTATGAGAGCATAATAGTGGATACATGTCATTATGTACATTTTTCCAAACCCATAGAATGTACAATACCAAGAACCCTGTTGTAAACTGGACTTTGGACAATACTGATGTGTCAGTTTGTTGATTGTAAGAAATGTACTACTCTGGTACAAGATGTTGATAGTGGGGGAAGCTGTGCATCTGTGGGGGCAGGGAGTGTATGGCAGCACTGCGTAATTTCCATTCAGTTTTACTGTGAACCTAAAACCATTTGAAAAAATAGTCTATTTTTAAAACTAATGCAAAGAGACAAAGCTTTATAGTCAATAGTGAAAATAAGAAGAAAGCAACCAGGAATGATGAGGCAAAAAATAAATAAATAAAACAGATAAAGTGAACAGAAAACCAATAGCAAAATGGTAGATCCCATTCCAATCATAACGGTAATTATCCTAAATGTAAGAGGAATAAACCTTCAAATTAGAAATCAGAGATTGATTTCAGACTCAGCTGTATGCTGTCTACAAGAGATGCATTTTAAATATAAAAGCACAGAATTGGTTGAAAGTAAAAAGATGAAAAAGGATATACCATGCTGACAGTAAGCATAAGAAAGCTGTAGTAGCTATAGTAACATCAGATAAAGTAGACTTCAAGACAGAAGGTGTTACTGGATATAAACAAGGGCATTTCATACCAACAAAAGGAGCAGTTTATCTGGAAGACTTAGCAGTGATAAACATGTCTGTATCTAATAACAAGCTTTAAGTTACATGAATTAAAAACTGACAGACTTAAATGAAGAAACAGACAAATCTACAAGCACGGTTGGAAAGTTTGATACTTCTCTTTCACTAAGAAAGCATTACTAGACAGAAAATCAGTAAGGGTATGGATTATCTGGACAATACTAGCTAGCAGCCACCTTAACCTCTTTTACACTTATAGAACAATGTATCCAACAACCGGAAATTATACCTTTTTTCAAATGCACATGGCACATTCACCAAGAGAGATGATATTCTGAGCCATCAAATAAGTCTCAATAAGTTTGCAAGATTGAAATCATGCTAAATATGTTTTCTGGCCACAGTGGAATTAAATTAGCAATCAACAACATACCTAGGAAGTCTTCAAATATTTTTAAATTAAACAACATGCTTGTAAGTAACTCATGGGTCAAAAAGAGAAAATATTTTTAACTGAATGACAAAATATATTAAAATTTGTGGCATACAACTAAAGCCGTGCTGACAGGGAAATGTATAATTTCCAATACTTACATGTATAATATTCAATACTTCTATTAGGAAGAAGAGAAAGGTAAAATTAATTACCTAAGATTCTATTTTAAGAAGTTGGGGGAAACAAAATAAACCCAAAGTAAACTGAATAAAGGAAGCAATAAAGATGTAGAGAATCCTGGGATGGTGGTGGTGGTGATGCACAAAAGTTGCACATATGTGTACCCTCCTGACCTGGTAGTTTCATTCCTAGGTTTATACCTAAGAGTAATGAGACCATTTGTCCACAGAAGGCTTATACAAGAATGTCCAAAGCAGCATTATCTGTAATAACCCAAGCTGGACGCTACTCAGATGCCTATATAGGATAAAATAGATAAAGTAGTTTTGGTGTGTTCACAGAATAAAATACTATTTAGCAGTAAGGTTGAACTACCTCTAGTTCTTGAGCTATCAGTGGCAAAGATAGAATTTTGCAAACCTAATTATGAGTGAGAAAAGCCAGATACAACAGAACATGCACTATACGATTCCATTCATAGGAAGTGCCCAAACAGGTGAAACTTGTATATGCTGGTATAGTGGGACGCCTGGGTGGCTCAGCGGTTGAGCATCTGCCTTTGGCTCAGGGCGTGATCCCTGAGTCTGAGGATCGAGTCCTACATCAGGCTCCCTGCATGGGGCCTGCTTCCCCCTCTGCCTCTCACTCTGTGTCTTTCATGAATAAATAAATAATTTTTTTAAAAAAAGACCAGTATAGTGTTCACCTTTAGTGGGGGATCATGAATGAAATTGGACTTGAAGGGGACTTCTGTGGAATTAGTGTTTTGCATCTGATTTGAGTGCTGATTACATGGATGTGTTCAGATGTGGAAATTCATTGAGCTGTGCCACGTTTATGTATACGTTTACATGTATGTTTCAGTAATAACACAAAAGAAAAAAATCTGGGCAACATTTTTCAACAAACTAGGTGACCGCATATCCCCCTGAACTTCAAAATAAAAACAAATAAGAGCAAGTAACTCATAACCACAAGATCAACAAGTGATTGGCATCTGTGTAGGAGAAAGCAGAAAGTGTTGACAGACCATCTGAGAGAACTGACAAACAGCAGAATTCCAAAACAGCAAACAGGTATTCCCTTAAAAGTGTGGCAGTACCAATTTAAGGACAGCAGTTGAAATGGGAGGGGTTTTGCCCTCCAACAAAAACTGAGTTCAGGGAACCCTGTGGTCAGAGTCTGAAAGAGATGGAGAAGTCTAATCTTTAAAGAACTCTTAAAAAGGACCCACCAGATCTTGCTTCCAGGACAGGGTCCCACACTGAGGAGAATATGCTGAGAATGGAATTGAAATTGAGTAGAACAGGGACCATAAAGAAGAAGGAAAGAGAAGATTCAAATAAAAGTGGGAGAGAGGACCAGAGCCAAGAACTCCAATGAAGCAAGTCATAGTATTTCTTTAACAGACATAAAAGCAGCAGAAAGGGGAGCCTCTTTGACGTTTGAAGAGCCACCCTGAACCATACTTTCTAAAAGTTCAGGAAAACCTACTGTGCATAAGAATGAACAACAGATGGCAGTGATGGTTGCACATCTCTGAATATACTAAACCACTGAACTGTACACTTTAAATGGGTGGATTTTATGGTATGTGAAATATATCTCAAGCTGTGAAAAAATTTAATGTAAAATTATCAAGGTTACATCCCACACAAAATTATTATAAAGGGGGGAAAGGGGAGAATCAAAAACTTTCCAGAAAGTTACACTCAAAAACCAATAAATCTAAAATATATATACTGTTTTTAAAAATTTGATGAAGTTAAAAAAAATAAAAATAAAAAAATTTTGATGAAGTTAATATGTTCATTGCTAAAAAATATATAGTTCAAAATTAGTTGGAAGGCATTAAGAAAACTGTTTAAGACATGGACAAACAATATAAAGCAGGATTCATAAAACAGAAATGTGGTGACAACTTGTGAGAAATGAGAATTATTTCAGAAGTAAAAACTAAACCAGAAGAAAACAAGAATTGAACAAAACAAAAAGCCTTGCTAAGGTAAAAAAGGAAACTTTTATTGTTTCTTTTTTAAATTTTTAAAAAGATTTTGTTTATTTATTCATGAGAGACACAGAGAGGGAGGCAAAGACATAGGCTGAGGGAGAGAGAAGCAGGCTCCCTGTAGGGAGCCCAATGCAGTACTCGATCCTCGGACCCTGGTATCACACTTTAAAAAAATTTTTTTAAAGGAAACTTTTAAATAAAAAACACAACTCGAGAAAAAGTGTCAAGTACTAAAAGATAGCTAAGAATATCTGATTTACAGATAACAGGATTATCTGCAGAAGAAAACCAAAGCAAGGAAAAAGAATAAATGCTAAAAGCTAGTGTTAAGGAAACTTTCCTGGAATTAAAAAAGAAATTTACTTTGATAAAGCACACCGTGTACCTGAGACCAACCACAAGACACATTGTAATAAAATTACTAGACTTTAAAGAAGAGGGAAAAATACTTTGACATTTCGGCAAAAACAGTAGATGATTTATAAAGGAAAGAAAATTCTACATCACCCTCCAACTTTTGTAACATTAATGCTTTGTGCCAGAATAAAATGGAGAGTAACATATTTAAGATACTCAGGGGGAGGAATGTGAGCCAAGAATATTATATCCGGTAAAACGAGCTGTTAAGTATAAAGGGTACAGACATTTAGCAACATACAGGAGCTCAGGAAATATTGTTCCCACGATCCCCTCCTAAGGAATTTGCTAGAGAATGAGCTTCAGACAACCAAAATGATGAGAAGGACATCAACTGGTGGCGAGCACTATAGTCACTTGTAGAACTAAAACTAAGTGGGATAAAAAGGGAGAGAGCAGAGTATGTAATGTTTATATGCCTTGGTGCTCAGATACTGGAGATACAGTACAACTATTTTTGAAAATGGCAAATTGGGGAAAGCGTATGTAAGGAAAAAAACCTGATCTCAGTCATTATATTGGTGGAATTGTTAGTGTTATTCCAAGGCTGTGTGTAATGTGAGATAATATACGTAATTATTCTAATCCTATCCTCTGTCTTTGAGAAGTAAGACTTTTAGTGTGGAAAAATACAGATGTAATTTCAAAAACGTTTAAGTTAGAAATAAACCTGTAGTGCTGAATAGGAACTCATGAGAAATTTTATTTATTCATTCATTCATTTATTTATTTTGAGAAATTTTATTGAAAAGTAAACGCACAGCTTGTGGTCTTGAAAGACCATTCCCATTAAAAGAAACCAGGATGCCTTAAAGAAATAGCTAATTCCAAGTCTGGGGCAGGAAATGGACAAGATGAACTAGGAACATCTTGTTACGGAGACAGGGAAGACGTTTTCAAAGCTAACTAGGGTCATATCAATAGGACTCAGAAGCTAATTTGAAAATGTCTCCACTGGCCAGAGACATTGTGGCTTTAAAAAGGGTAATAGGCAATAGCAATGAGCACAGCCAGAGGCTACATCTGGGTTTCTAATATCATTCCCCCCCCCAAAAAAAAGAAAAAAAAAAAGGCCACTTAGGGAAATGGCTGCTTTTAGGCTGGGGCAGAGAGTATACAAGATGAGCCTAAAGCATCTTTTGTACTAGAAATAAAGAAGCACTCAATAAATAAATAATCTTATAAAGGATGCCTGGGTGGCTCAGTGGTTGAGCGTCTGCCTTCTGCTCAGGGAGTAATCCCGGGACCCTGGGATCAAGTCCCTCATCGAGCTCCCCGCAGGGAGCCTGCTTCTCTCTGCCTGTGTCTGTGTGTGTCTCATGAATCAATAAATTAAACCTTTAAAAAAAACCCCACAATTTAAGTATGTTAATGAGACACAGGCCAGCTAAAAGAATTCTTGCCAAAACTGGAAGAATTTCAAAAGGAAAATAACAGTATTGGATTACAATACAAAAAAATCAAACATCCATGGGTCTATAGTGAAAGAGATAAATGATCAAATAAATACATGGACGAGGAGAGACAAAGCTCCCCTACAGAAAAATTTCTCAATAATTTGTGAATATACTCTTGACTCAAGGACTTGGAGCATAACTCCTCACCCTTGAAGTGTGGGCTGTTCAGTGACTTCTAAAGACAACAGTATGGAAGTGGAAGGGGGCAGGGGGAGTAACATCACCATTGGGAACCTTAAAAACACTCTCTTAGTCGGATGATCTAGGTTAACATCAGCATTGAGAAGTGATGTTGACGGTATGTTGCCTTGATTGGATGAGAAAGGCAAAAAAAAAAAAAAAAAAAAAAAAAAGAGAAAGGCAAAGCCCTTCAGCCTTTGTGATAACTCTTCCAAAACCCATAACCCTGGTCTAATTTTGAGAGAATATCAGGCAACCCTAAATTGAGGGATATTCTATAAAAATACCTGATCAGTACTCACCCAAACTGCCCAGGTCCTCAAAAACAAGGAATATCTGAGAAATTGTCACAGCCAAGAGGAGACTAAAGAGATAAAGAGACAGGGCACCAGATATAATGTGGCATTCTGGATGGGATCCTGGAGCCAAAAAGGACGTTAGGTAAAATCTCAAGGAAAAAGTAGAAGATGCTCACAATAGGTGAAACTGGGTACAGATAGAAGGGAAATTTATACTGTTCAATTTTTTCTATAAATTTAAAACTATTCTAAAATGTAAAAGCTTATTTACATATTTTTTTAGAAAACCTTGTGGTTGGTTAAAACTCATCAGATACATTTAAATCCGTAAGTCATATTTAAAAACAAAAATTGTTCAGTTTCAGAGAACAAGGAACCCATTGATTACCTTAGTAAGTGGTAAATAAAGTGAAAGAATCAAGCATTGATCTTGTATTTTTTCCCCCTGGGTAACTATATAGGAGTGGTTGAGGGGAAGCCTCTCTTTAGAAAAGCATTCTAGTTAATAAAAAATAAATGTTAAAATTAGGAGTATCAACATTTTGAAACCCCCAGAAAATCCGTGAACCCAGCCATCAAGCATCAAAAGCTGCTAACAGCACCTGAGACACAGATGTTACTCATACACCTGACGAGGGAGCACAGCACCAGCTAGAGTCATGCCAGAGGGATCAGCCCTGAGTCAGATCAGGCCTTTGTATCCACTTGCCAGTCTGCAGAAATACAGAAGACCCTATTGAAACAGCAGCATGACTATGCAGTCAGCAAGATCCAGATTTGGGGAAACTCTACATGTCAAATGTTCTAATTCCTTCAATAGAGAACTTGGAAGAAAGGGATGGAATTGAAGCCTGTAGGTTAAGAAGATACTAAAATATTTTTAAATGAGGAAGACTAGCCTTAAAAACTTTATGCTAGGGACACCTGAGTGTCTCAGAGGTTGAGTGCCTGCCTTCAGCTCAGGGCATGATCCTGGAGTTTCGAGATCACGTCCCACATCGGGCTTCCTCTGCCTTCTGTGTCTCATGAATAAATAAAATCCTGGGCAGCCCTGGTGGCTCAGCAGTTTAGCTCCACCTTTGGTCCGGGGCATGATCCCAGAGACCTGGGATCGAGTCCCACATCTGGCTTCCTGCATGGAGCCTGTTTCTCCTCCTGCTTGTGTCTCTGACTGACTCTCTCTCTCTCTCTCTCTCTCTCTCAATAAAATCTTTTTTAAAAATAAATGAAAATAAAATCCTTAAAAAAAATAAAAACTTTATGCTAAGTGAAAGAAGTCAGGCCCAAAGACCATATATTGTTTGATGCCATTAATAGGAAATTTCCAGAACTGGCACATCTTTGAGAGACAGAGGTACCTTGCTGGCAGCCAGGGGCTAGGGGTATGGAAGGAATGGGAATCAGCAGTATGTGGGCACAAGGATGTGTCTTTGGGGTAATGGAAATTATTTTTCATTGGTGATGGTTTCACAACTCTATTAAAAATCATCAAGTAAAAAAAGGTATAAATGGACATCTCTGGCATCTAGGGATGTGCATTTGGGGTCATAAAGCTACAATAAACTTCAGGAAGTTACTACTATAAAATTTGGCATAATGGTTGCCTTTTGGGAGGGGAAGGGAGGAGTTCTGATTTGGAAAATGTTTGGAGAAGCTTTTGGTATAGGTACAGAAGCTCTATTTCTTGGCCCAAATGGAGACTACAGACATCTAGCCTCCTCATAAAAACATATATATTTTTGTGTGATCTCCAGTATCTCTTATTTTACCATAAATGTTTAAAAAAAAGGTTAGCTGTTGGAAGAGCTCAGATCCTGTGCATTTCATTTTTCTTTATCATAGTAATGAGATTTTTTTTCTCATGGGCACATTCAGGGTAGCCAGGAAAAGGCTCCTTTACCTCACAAAGGGAAATACAAAATTAATGCAGAAGAGGGATGTAGCAGTTGTTTTAATTTCTTTTGGGTGTACATGGCATAACAAGTGCCATTTGGACTTCAGACCCTGTTCTAAACCAGTGTCAAATAGCAGATATTCTTTTCTGGTAGGTTCAACTGCCCTGTGATTTACAGTTTGACACACACACACAGAAGTGAATAACTAATAAAGGAACTGGATGGAGGAGAAAAGTCACCTGCAGTCCCTCCTTCCTGACATACCACAAATCATTAAATATTTCTTTACTTGAGCCTTTTTGGCCTGATGTAAGTTCTGTTGGGCAGTTGGTGTTTTTGGTGTGTGTGTGTACACGCACATACAAGAGGTGGTATTTGGCCTTTTTAGAGGGAAATCTTTCCCCAAATAGAATTCATTCTGCGAATTCAACTTTTATGTTCTTGCCTTCTTGTGAAAATCACTCAGAGCATCGTTTCTTAACTATTATTTAACACATCAGGTATTAAACAATGTAAGTACTCTCCATGACTCTTCCGGCCCCCGGGGTAGGTAGCTACCTGTCTTCCTTGTTCTCCTTTTTTGCAGCTCTGTTCAGAATGGAGCTGAGGCCCCTGACAGTCCTTCCATTTCTCACCCTTGCTTTCTCATTTTTCCACTGTGGCAGAGCTCAAAAGAGGTACGCAGCAACAGGAAGATCAGGAACAAAAGGAGGACGAGGATGATGAGCAAATGCTCCACAGAGCTCGGGAGTGGGATGACTGGAAGGACACCCATCCTCGTGGCTACGGCAACCGACAGAACATGGGTTAGTCTTCCCACAACAAGATGGAACTACAGGGGCTCACATCTTCCCTGCCAAGGAAAGCTGTGCAGTCTTCCCTGGGCTCCTGCTTCAGCTGTGTACAACGAGGGCAAAGATGCTTAATCTTGCTTTGCGTTCAATAAAGTGTCAAGCAATTAAGTGTGTGTTTGTACCCTAGGTGATGAGCCAGCAATCTTGTTTTGGCATTCTTCTCCTCATCATGGCATATTCCAATTTCTTAAGTGGAAAGAAAAAAGTACTGAGAAGTGGCTCTGTATAATCAATGGCTGTATGAATTATCTTAAAAATATAATAAAAGTCCCTTCTATTACATGACCCTGTGCAGAAATTTGGGTATCAGCTGCTTTGTTTTTGAGGGGGAGGGGTCAGCTGTGGGTCCCCTCAAGCTTACGGGGAGATCCCTGTCATCTCTCTTTGATGTGGGCAGTAAATTTCCCAACATCCGAGCTGCCCAGAGGAGCTGGAGCTTGCTTTCTCCTTCCTGCCCTAGCACTGTGGAATGACCTAACACTCTGCTTTATAAGGGACAGGTGCGAAAGCCAGGACTCTTCCTGCCACACAGCACTAATTTCGGGAAATAGAGCTGCAAATGAATGAACCGTTAAGAATCCTCTCTCCTTGGTCTGCCTTGGCCAGGAGAAATGAGAGAAATAGGTAAGGTGCTGTGTGAGAGTCATCCTTGTGTGTGCAACTGGGGCTAGGACCTTGACTCTCCTGGGACTATTTGCCTTAGCCCTTAGGGTGAAGAGCAGCTCAGGCTGTAGTCCAGCTCTTAACTGGGCTATCCTAAGACCATTCTGACCCTGCTTGCCTATGCTGCACGATACCTGGCATGGTCTGTAGTGGTAAATGTGCCATGGCAGTCACTTTGCTGTTAGTACGTGTTTGCAGCCATGCCCATAACTGGGTGCAGAGTGAGGAGGGTGGCACAGATGACATGGAAGGGTACCTACTCTCTGGTAGAAGTCCTCAGCTCTTGGGTTGATTCCTTAAAACAGCAGCCATGTGTTGAAACATGATCTGTGTAGAAAACATTCTTGTTCTATGTGACAGGCACACAGGTTTGGGTTTTGTTTTTTTTTAAGATTTTATTTGAGAGCAAGACAGAACAAGTGGAGTGGGGAGCAGGGGGAGAGGGACAAGCAGACCGCCTGTTGTGGGGCTTGATCTCAGGACCCGTAGATCATGACCTAAGCCAAAGTTAGATGCCCAACCAACTGAGCCACCCAGGCGCTCCTTAGGTTTGCTTTTAAGAGGAAGATGACTCCGCCTTCCTATTCTAGCTTCTTCAGTCTAGCTTAGGTTTGAATAGGAGACTGAAGTCCCTCTTGTTTATGGGGTGAGGGGTGGGAGTGGAGGGCTGTGGGGCCATGAGTAAGGGGTAGAGTTTAGTGAGAGAGGACAGAAGACTACCAGTAATATCAGTAATATATTTGTATACAGTTTAATAAAGGACTCACCTCCCCCTCACAACAGAAAACTCCGGAAACTGGTAGAGCACATTTTAAGTTTCCCCAAGGCCTGGGGAAGCAAGCGTTCATTTTTAGCTCTCTCCCAATTACTGCGAGGTTTCCTGTAGCGATGGCCTATTTCCTGCCCTTGAAACTCCACTCGGAGTTCATTCTCAAAATGGGTCAGGTTGGGGTTACCCCCTTGGTCTGAGTCTATTTAAAGACAGGCCTTCCAGAAGATCCAACTTAATTAAGCCCCCTCACACATTCTGATACCTAAGAGGTAAACTAGACAAGGCGAGTTTGAATCCTGGCTTTACAAATTGCAACCTGTGTGATCTCCGGCGATACAATTTCTTTGAACTGCTCCTGTTGCCTCAGTTGTAGCAGGGGGGTGTTCAATAGTGACAGCCATTAGAAAAGACGAGCCGCCGAGGAAGAAGTGCCTTCCATTGGAGCTCTGTGATTACAGTCTGTTCACCAAGAAGGGAATGGAAACAGACAGGTCCAGGGCGCCCAACCCAGCACTCCCACGCAACTAGGAATGCAATGACCCTGTGAAATAGGTATCGCCGTCCCCGTTTGACAGAAGAGAGAACAACAGGCCGGAGAAGCTGACTTCTTCAAGTTCCTACTAGTAAGCCGTGCTTCCTTCAATTTCCTTTTGCTTCCCAGTCGCTGGTGCTGGTTTGTGTCTTAAAGCTGCTGATCCAGGGCAGCCCGGGTGGCTCAGCGGTTTAGCGCCGCCTTCAGCCCGGGGCCTGATCCTGGAGACCCTGGATCGAGTCCCACGTCGGGCTCCCTGCATGGAGCCTGCTTCTCCCTCTGCCTGTGTCTCTGCCTCTCCCTCTCTCTGCGTCTCTCATGAATAAATAAATAAAATCTTAAAAAAAAAGAAAAGCTCTGATCCAGAGGGAGCAGCTTTTAAAACGGCAAACCCAAAGCACCACTTATACATCATTGGAGCTCTAGAAATTCCTTCTAGGCTGACTCACCAAAGAAAAGGTTATGCCAGCTCCCCCGCCAGGACCCCCCCTCAGCTGGGGGGTGAGGGGCAGTAGGAAGACAGAGGCGGTGAGCGGGCCCATCTTCCTCCATCTTCCTCCCGAGTACAGCCAGCCTGAAAAAAGAACCACCTTCTCTACTCCCACCGTGGCTGGGTCTTTCAGGGTCCTAGAGAGAGCCGGGTTTGGTGGGCTCCCGGAAGCATTCACCAGCTAGTAAACCTTTCGCATATGCTGCTTCTTTCATCCTAACAACCTGTCAGGCTGGAGATGATATCTTCATTTGATGAAGGAGGGAGCGGGCTCAGGAAAAACGGTGCAGTCACGCAGCTGATAAGTAGAAAGAAGGTGCAAACCTATCAGTGTGACCAAAATGTTTGCCCTCAATAGCGGTCCCTTGGTGGCCAGTTGGATTTTTAAAAGGTGAACGCTGGGCAGCCCGCGTGGCTCAGCGGTTTAGCGCCACCTTCAGCCCAGGGCGTGATCCTGGACACCCGGGATCCAGGCCCACATGTGGGGCTCCCTGCCTGCTTCTCCCTCTGCCTGTGTCTCTGCCTCTCTCTCTCTCTCATAAATAAATAAAATCTTTTAAAAAAGGTGAATGCTGAGCACCATCTTTTCGTGCAGTTCCTCAGTGATTTGTTGCTTCCACTCTTGTCCCTCCCAGCATCCCTGTGAGGGCAGGGGACTGAATGAGCTGCTTGCAGGCCCCAGAGGTTGGTGTCAAGAGTCCTGAGCCACTCCAAGCAGAGCAGAGCAGAGCAGAGTGACTCCAGGCCACCCTGGTCACTTCTGTCATTTAAAACAACTTGCAGGGGCACCTGGGTGGTTCAGTGGGTTAAGCATCTGCCTTCGGCTCAGGTCATTAACCCCAGAGTCCTGGGATCAAGTCTGTGGGGCTCTCTGCTCAGTGAGGAGCCTGCTTCTCCCTCTCTCTCTGCCTCCCCCCACCAGCCGCTCATGCTGTCTCTCTCTCAAATAAAATCTTTTAAAAATAATGATAAAAAATAAAACAACCTGCAAAGGGGGAAACTATGGGAACTAAATCCACCTGTATCACCTGAACCCTACGGTCCTCCTCTGCTCACTCTGGGCCTCCAGCTTGCTCATCAACACAAGACACATGGCCTTCCATTTCTGTTGGATGCTCTACAGTAAGATAGTATTGTTGCCATTGCCTCCTTGCCAAAACAGCTCCTGGACACCTGCATGTTGTTTCCTCACAGTTTGTTTTTAACCCATTCATTGAAGGTACAGCTTAACCTGACACACAGTTTGCTCCTATGCCATAACAAGGAGATGTGGGTTCTAATCCCAACTCTGTGCCCCTTCCAGATGCAGGCAGCCTCTGCCCTACTTAACCTGACAGGCCCAGGTAAGGAGCAAATGAAATCAAATCTGTAACCACACTTGGAACAGTTATAAAACATGGCACAAGAGCATGGAATGAGAGCCAGAGGCTGCTGGTGAGGGAAGGGGACAGAGGAGGGGATGCATTTTTTTTAATCCAAAGTTTCACAACTCTCTTTTAACCCCTGCCTCTCTAACGCTTTCTCAACCTATTGTCCATATATCACCACCAGCAAGAGGGTTTGTGAAATGCTTTTCTTTGTGTGCTGAAATGACCAGCCAAGGAGAGAATGGTTATGTGCAGTGGAAACTGAGAACCAGTTTTTACAGATCTGCTGGCCAGGCCGCCTTTGCCAAATGTGTGTGACAGCATGGTGAACAAAGTCTTCGATTTCAGCTTCTTGTCCTAACTGGCAATAAGTCCCTCAAAGATAGAGTACAAATCAGCAGTCACTGCGGCTAGCCTCCTCCTATGTGGTATCACGAATCACAAATAATAGCTACTATGCTATGCTATATGCTAGGAGATATACCTTCTTTCTAGTCCTCAGAACAACAGCCCAAATAAGATGTTATTAGAACCTCGATTTAGAAATGAGGAAACTGAGGCTCAGAGATGTGATTTCCCAAAAATCACTCAGCCCTAAGTGGTACAGCTAGGCCTGGATTCCAGGTCGACCAGACTCCAAAGGCCACACAGTCTTCCAGTCCACTGCAGTGCCTCCCTGGGAAGCGCAGAGCCCAGGGGACATATGAAGGTGGCAATAACACCCCAGTGGCACACCACTCTGGGAATAACCCCTCCCCCTTCTCTAAGTTCTGAGCAACAATTCCATCAGTTTTGCCCAACAGGCCCTCCAAGGGCACATCAGAGACCTGCTCATTAGAGGGAAACCCCTACTCAGAAACCTAACCTCCCCTCCCCTCCCTGGGGCCCCCACCATCCCTCAACCTGCAGGGGAACATTCCTGCTCCCAGTGCCAGGCCTACCTGCTCTCCCCCTCCAGTCCTTGCTGATCATTAATCTGTTTTTGCTGTTTTAAAATTTAAAGATTTACTTATTAGAAAGAGGAGGGGCAGAGGGAGAGGTAGAGAGAGAATCTCCAGCAGGTTCTGTGCCCAGCACGGAGCCCAACTCAGGGCTCTATCTCAAGACTGCGAGATCATGACCTGAGACAAAATCAAGAGTCAGACACGTAACTGACTGAGCCACCCAGGTGCTCCTCTCCGGATCTTTAATCATTTAAACCCTCTACCCCAGCCTCTTACTTAGGGGCCCCTATATATTTTTAAGCCAGTTGAAGACCCCCTTGGTCCAAGGCCTTCCTAGACAACTAAAACCAGACCCAGGTGATGAACGCATGAGGCAGGTGCCTGGGTGGCTCAGTCTGTTAAGTGCCTGCCTTTGGCTCAGGTCATGATCCCGGAGTCCTGGGATCGAGCCCCGTGTCAGGCTCCCTGCTCAGGGTTAGCCTGCTTCCCCATCTCCTGCTCCCCCTGCTTGTGCTCTTGGCCCTGGCTCAGAGAGATTGAGAGATCTGCAGAATGACCTCTCGCTACTTTATGTAACCTATCTTCTCCTTACCTGCTCACCTCCCTGGGTGAGCTCTGGCTTCCCTAACTTCAGGGACCCTGATGGCCAGCACTAGCTCTGACCTTTCCGCTCAGCACCCAGACCTAGATCCTACCATCCACTACACAGGTCCTCTTCATGCACACACAGAACTCAAACTCAACAGTCTTGAAATGAACTCATCACACTCCCCACCTGTGTCACTGTCTCAGAGCTTCCTAGGTCCCCAGAGCCTGCTTAGTGCTCATCCTGAGCAGCTCGGCATTGTTTCCGGCTCTTTCCTCCTGACAAAGCAAGCATTCAGTGTTTGTGGAATGCATTACTGATTGAATGAGTCCCAGCATGAATCACACTTCTTCATCAGGCAGATTCACAACAATCCAGCCTCTCTCTTTTCATATTCAAACAACTTTACATAAAAGACAACCCAGAATCTCTTCACCTTAAAGCTGCAATCATTTCTCTCTCAGACATCCTTTCATCCTATCACTGAAAAGACCACATTTTTACAAAGTGCATTCAATGGAGAGGTCTGTTTTTACAGCTTAACGTATGGTACACTACAGAGTCTGCCTTACAATAATTTTAATGACATTTTAAAAAAAGATTTCATGTATGTATTTATTTGTTTGAGAGAAAGCAAGGCCGGGGTCGGGGGCAGGGACAGAGGCAGGGACAGAATCTCCAGCAGCTCTGCACTGAGAGTGGAGCCCGACTGGGGGCTCAATCCCAGATCGCAGGATCCCGAGATCAGGACCTGAGCCCAAACCAAGAGTTGGATGTTTAACCCACTGCGCCCCCCAGGAGCTTCTAATCTTCATGATTTTGAAGGACTGCAGATTCATCTATAATGTTGCTATGCAAGAGCTTCCTTAGCCAGCTCCAGATTGTGAGCATTTGTATTGTTTCTGAGTCTCCCCTGTTTATTCCTGTGTTCATTTAACAAAGTAAAGTACCTTATTTTCTGCGTGCATGGAGGGAGAAAAGTGTGGGAGTGCTTAGAGGCCAGGAGTGGGAAGGAGACTTTTCACTGAATTCCTTATGGTCCCTTTTGAATTTTGAATCGCACGAATATACTGACTATTCAAAATAAATATACCAAAAGCTTATCAAGCATTGCACTAGAAACTGGGCGTAGAAGTGGGGTCCGTGATCCCAAACTAACTCCTGATATGCACTCTCCCAAAAGCAGGCATAATGTACCTTGGGAAGCCAGAGGTGAGAGCAGGGGAGAGAAAGCAAGGGTAGGAATTAGTCAGGCTGGTAGGAGACAATCAGGGGCAAAGGCCCAGAAGAGGAAGGGGGCACTTCTTGTTTGGGGAAGGAGGCCATATCTACTGGGGGGTGCAAGTAATGGGAAAGAAGACAATCATGGAAGGCAAAACCCACTGTAGAAGGGTTCTGGATGCCAGGTTCTGGGGTTTGAACTTGATTCCAGAGACCACGGGAGACTTGGGAGGGCTTCAAACAGGGCAGTGGCAAAGAGCTGTGTTTGACAGCAATCCTGCAGCATGGAGGCCAGAAAGGAAGGGAGACCTGCAGGGAGCAGCCTGCTGAAGTCCAGGAGAGAGTAACAGTCACCTGAACTAGGGGACAAACTGTCCCGGTTTACCTGAGACCATTTTCTTGGTTTCAGCACTGAAAAATCCCATGTCCTCAGTCCCTGGCACACAGACACAGTTGGTCACTTTTGCCTGAATCAAGACACCAGATGCCACTGTTCCCCAGGGCCTGCCTGCCCTGAGAAGTGATCCAGGGACTCCCAGGGGATTTTGAAATACCCACCCCATTTTGCCCTGACTCCACGTCCATAGGCCCCTCCTCAGAACCACCTGTCCAGGGTCTACTTTCACTAGACCACCAGGCATGAAGAGGTTTGTAAGGAAAACACCCCCACTTACAGTGGCCAGCCTTCCGTGCTTCTACTCCCCTCCACAAAGCTAAGGCTCCCGAAACACCAAAACCAGTCCTTGTGCCAGAGCAAACCTCCAGATTTCTGCATCTACTGGGTGCCATGGGGGAGGGGTGTTATAGTCCCTCCTTCTCTACCTGTTGGAGCCCATTGCAAACACCACCTCCCTACAGCCGAATACCAGTCCCATCAAGGGGCTCCTGGGTGTCAGACACTGACTGCCCAAGGAAGGAGCTTTTCAAAACTTACCACTAATCCTCACAGTGAATAAATATGATTAGTCCCATTTTCCAGATGAGGAAACCGAGACTCAGAGAAGACAAGTATCTTGTCCAGGGTCACACATCTACTAGCCTTCCCCTCTGTCTTCTTTGTGATTCTCTGATGGCCCCAATCCCTGTATTGATGCTGTATGCACTTCTTTGACTCTCTGCCTGCCCCCCCACCCCACCCCCACACACAGTTGTCAACCTAGAATAGTACCAGTCTTATAGAAGGACCTCAGGAAAAATTTAGTGAGTGAAAGACTAGGTAGGTACCTTCTGTAGTACCTCACCTGATGCTTGGCATTAAGTAGGTTCTCCATAAATACTTTTATTTTTTTAAAGATTTTATTTATTTACTCATGAGAGACACAGAAAGGAAAAGGCAGAGACATAGGCAGAGGGAGAAGCAGGCTACCCGTAGGGATCCCTATGCAGGAACCCATCCCCACACCCCAGGGTCACTCCCTGAGCTGAAAGCAGATGCTCAACCACTGAGCCACCCAGGCACCCTGCATAAATATTTTTAATTGATATGAAATTGCAGTAATTAACCCAATAAGAGTATGGCAGAAGGGGAAAGATCAGAAGATAACTCATTATGGCAAAACCCCAGCTATCCAAAAGCTTTCTGAAACTGAGTCAGTCTGAGGGCTGAGGGTGGACCTTCGAATCCAGGAATAAGAATCCTGGGGCTGCTTCTGTCCCTGAGCTTCCCTCACTTCCACCATTCCTTCTGAGCTCCCCAGCCCCCGTGATCTTTTCCTTCCATTTTTCTCCTTTCTTTGTTTTTCTGTTGCTCCTTAGAAACTCCTTAGTTTGCCAGCTTATATCAGATCCCCATTCCTTTTGGTCCGGTGAACTAGTGGCAGTCTTTCCTGGAGGGTCCTTCATGCCTTTTGTGCCTAGTCCCCGCCTCTCCCCGTTGCATCCCCTCTCCCATAAAGCCCTCCCTCATCTCCTCAGGTCACTGGGTGCTTCTCTCTTCTGCACACCTCACAGTCCCCCAAAGGTGTCAATGATTACATCTGGACTGTTTCCTGAGGGAAATCACGTCAGCCTTCAATGTTGATGAATGGAATTGGCAGACCTTTGTGCTTCTTGGCCACCTTTCTCTTGGTACCGCTTACTCGAAGGCAGGTAGGCTTTTGTTGGTTGGCTAAATGAACTGTAATTGGGAAATCCTGAGTGTTGGCTGCTCAAGTTTGTCTACTGGCCTACTTCGCTTCTTCCTGCTCTTTCCACATTCCCTGGCATCTATGTGATGCTTGTCCATGTGGCTGTAGAAACCTCCAGCTTGGAAGCACACTCTCTGCTTTGGGAAGAAGAGGGTGACTAGTCAGGGCCTTGGCCCAGCCATGCCTGTCCATTTTGCCTGAGGAACCCGGAGACCAGATCTCCTTCATTTGTTCCACAAACATTTACTTGGGTATCTACTCTGTACCAGGCTCTGACCTGGACATTAGGGAGACAGAAATAAAAATCCATCTGTTCTTGCCCTGTCTCTAGCTCCCAGTGTGACTTTGAGTCCTTTCTAGGTCTCTACCGTTTACCTATCTGAAAGTGAAGGAGGGTAGAGACCTGATCTATAAGGGGACATGGAGCTCTCAATATTGTGGATCTTGTCCATTCCAGATACTCCAGCTCTCCACATCTGCACTCTCCCCTAACAGAACCAGGCTTGCCTCCTCTATGTCTCTCTCTCCTCTCATGAAAATTCTGAGCAGACATGTCCCAATACATCTCATCCTGTATGTGGCCAAGTATCCCCAATAAGTAGCTTGAGAACCCCAGGTAGTGAGAAGAAGAAAGGAAAGAGGAAGTGGACAAATAGGGTTATATGCTGGGTGGCCATCTAGGGTACACTAGGTAATGAAAGCACACCCCTGCAACATACCAAGAAATTTCCCTAAGCTTAACTCTGAAAAATCTCATTAGTCTAGTCAGGGAGCTCTGAACCAGAGTGGGGTTTAGGGAAGAAGCCAGAATTCTGCTAACCTCCTGGAAAAGGCTAAGGAATCAATATTTCCTTGCACTTGTAGGATACTTGATACCGTTTTTGTATTTGGTTTTCCTAGCTACCTTTCTGATTACATTCAAAAGATTTTTTGGAGCACCTTCTATATTCAAGGACTTTAAGATGCTTATCTGGGCTGTTTTTGTGCATAGATATTTTTGTGCTTTTCCTTTGCTTAATGTCTGTCTCCTCCCCTGGACTATACATTCAATGAAGACAGAAATCATGTCCATCTTCTTCCCCACCAAATCTTCAGTAACTATAACAGTACCTGGCAAACAGCAGTCACTCAATAGATAGTTACAGAAAAAAATAATAAATCCAGAGGGCTGGGACCTGGGGACAATCTTTAATTTTGTAAAGGCAATGTGTAGAAGCAGGCCTCTTAGCCTGAAACATAGTAGATGTTCAATAGCCATTAACCAAACTAAATAGACAGGAAACACTTACACAGTGCCTAATGTGTGCCAGGCACTATGTTAAGCACTTTACATTCATTCAGTCATCTAATCCTCAGAAAAGCCATATGAAGTAGGTACTGTCCCTGTTTTATAGATGGGGAAACTGAGGCACAGATGTTTGCCAACTTATAAGTGGCAGAGCTGAGAAATTTAACCCCAGCTATCCAGCTCTAAAATCCATGTCCCTAAACACTATACTGCTTCCAACAATGAATGCTCCAGCTGAGCTCTAGAGAGATGGAGCAATTAACAAAGGTGTCATGGGAATAACATGGTGGAAGTCGGCCTGGAAGCCAGGTGTGCTCTCTCTATAATGCTTCTCCCACTCTATCATATGATATCTGGCTGCTGATACAGAGCCTCTGGGAATAGAGGCACCAGGACAGATCCAGGAAGTCTAGAAAGCAGTGTAGAAAAAGGCCCAAGTTGACTAGGTAGTTCTCAGTAGAAGACAAGAGGAGCCATAGAGCAGCCACTTAAGGCAGAAGCAAGTATAGTCACCAGGTCTCCTTTCTTAAGCAGGAAAGTATGTTGCTTTTCAGAGGTCCTATCGGAGGCCTTAATCATTCTCTTTTCCAGTACTCATTTATCGGGGACATCCCCACACACAGCAAAAATCACCCCACGGCTATATCTGCCTCATTGCAATTGAGCACACCTGGAGAAAGGATATATGTTAGAGAGATTAGATAGGATGATCTGAAACCTGATGTGTGTAGGAAGCTGGGGCAGGGCCAGGGCTGACAACAGGGAAGACTGGAGTAAAGGTTCAGTCAAACCTAAAACCTTCAGCAGCAAAAAGGACTCAGTGATAAGAGATTAGAGCAAAGCACCTATAATCAGCTCAGCTTTAGAAGTGCTGGCCTTCTGTTTGGGCTTCTTGCTGCAATAGAAGAGCACCACAGCCATGGCCTTCCTCTTCAGACTAGATCTTCAGGAATGCCTCCAAACTCTGGCTGTTTTGCAATGGATCCCAGTCTACATATTTTTGGGTGAGTGAATCCCAGGGGCTGGAGAGTACATGGGAACACACCAAGAAAGAGGCCAGGGATCCCCACATGAGGAAGGCTCTAAAGAGATTATCTGGTCAGTCCCCTTCCCCTGGAAAGGACTGTGCCTCCCCACCTAGGGAGAGGGCTACCATTGAGTTCATTAGATTTCTCTCTTTCCAACTGAGGGGTATGAAGGCCATGAGTGAGTCTGTGGTTGTTCTGGTTTAAAGATCATCACAGTCTTCTCAGGACTGCCCCCTCTTTTTTTCTTTTCAAGTCTTTATTTAAATTCCCGTTAGTTAGCATATAGTGTAATATTAGTTTCAGGAGTAGAATTTAGTGATTCATCACTTACATATAACACCAGTACTCATGGCAACAAATGCTCTCCTTGATACCCATCACCCATTTAGCCCATCCCTCTGACCACCCTCCTCTGAACTAAGCTGAAAAGTCATATTCAGGGATGGGAGCAGAGGTGGTGATGACTTGCAGAGTTGGTGTTACTAGATAGGTAGAATGTGATTTTCCAGTATAAAACTATGGTGAGAAAATTCTGGAAAGTCTGAGAGCTGCCTGAGTGATTCATTAGATAGAATTTTAATAAAATGCCAATTGTGCAGTGGATTCAAGGCATGGCAATCATCAGTGCTGGGCAAATGGGTTGAAAGCTCTAAGCTTAGAAACTAGGACTTCATGCGCAGCCAATTACAGGACCAAGCTTGAGAACTGTATGGGAAGAAATGTCATCCTGAAGGCAGTCAATGCCAATCTATGGGAGGCTATATGACCCCTTAGAACAGAGGGTCTTAACCAAAGGCCTATAGACCTAGAACTTGAGGTGGGGTGGGGGGACAGCTTTGAATTTGGATAGAAAAAGTCACCTTAATTTTCACTAACCTCGAATTGAAGTAATGAACGTAGGCAACAAACCACAGAAGCGTTAGCAGTACCAGTGAATTTGTCAATAATAGACATCACAGGTTTGCATTTCATATGCCAGTTGTTGCAGGCGTCTCGAAATTTCATTTATGCTTGTGACTACCTCTAAATTCCAGTAGTTATTGGAACTACCATTAGGTCTGGTTATTTAAAGCATAAACCAAGAGGCCCATGTTACTATATCACATTTTTTGTAATGTTTTGAGAATTGTGTTATAATATGATTCATTTCCTTTGTAAGTCTGTATATTTTATTTTGTGTATTTAAAATATTATTCAGAGAAGGGGTCCCTGGGCTTCACCAGACTGCCAGTGGGGTCCATGACCCCCAAAAGATGATGACGTATTAAGCCTCATTGAAATCAAGTCATGCTGAGCTCTTAGTCTATCAGTGGCCTGACTCTAGTTGTATTAAGGGGAAAAAAGCTATTTTTCTATAAACTTGTTTTTAGTCTTTTATATTTTCTTTTTGTCTCTCTGTGCCTTTATCTTAACTTCCTCAAACAGACCCCTTTGACAACTTCCAGCCCTTAGTTCAGAAAGTGAGGGACAGGGGAATGTCCTAAAAGACTTGGTTGGCATTGTGGTGACAGCCACCATTTCAAGTCTGGATCCCAGAGAGAGTGGGAAAAGATAGGTTTTAGAGAGGAGAGAAAAGAAGTCAAGAGAAGAAGAACTATTTAAGCTGATCCCTTTAAGTGTGGGGTCTGCCACACTTTGACTATTTTTTTAAATACCAGCCTTTGTGTGGTATTTAAACACAAGTGCCCAAAATGTTCTGGCTCTTCTGGGAGCTCTTTTCAATGAAATGTTTTCATTTTTCAACCAGAAAATTATTTGTTTTAAAGTATTTTTTTCTCTCTTTTCCCCATCTCAAAGGATGCTGTCTCTAGACAGGGATGAGGATTTTTTTTTTAATTTGTATTTATTTATGATAGTCACAGAGAGAGAGAGAGAGAGAGAGGCAGAGACATAGGCAGAGGGAGAAGCAGGCTCCAAGCACCGGGAGCCCGACATGGGATTCAATCCCGGGTCTCCAGGATCGCGCCCTGGGCCAAAGGCAGGCGCCAAACCGCTGCGCCACCCAGGGATCCCAGGGATGAGGATTAAAAGCATATCCATCACTGAATATGTAAGGGCTCAGAGGTGAGGGTTAGCCTCCTAGTAATGCCCACCCCAGACCCCCATTTTACTAGTTTCCAGTTTTCCTGGAAGAGCTGGAGGTGTGGAGTAGGGATGTTAGGGACAAATGATGTCACTTACGTGTCTTCAGTGAAAACACTAATAATAAATGTGAATGTTTTCTTTCTCCCGTATTTTTGAGTTTTTTTTTTAAATTGTGGTAAAATACACATAACATCAACTATTTTTAAGTGTACATTCTAGCAGCATTAAATACATCTAGTGTTGTACAACCATCACTACCATCCACCTCCAGAACTCTTTTCATCTTGTAAAACTGAAACTCTCTACCCATTAAATAAGAACTCACCATTTCCCCTTCCCCCAGCCCCTGGAAAACACCATTCTACTTTCCATCTCTGATTTTGACTACTCTGGGTACTTCATATAAGTAGAATTATGCACTATTTGTCCTTTTGCAACTGGCTTATTTCATTTACCATGTCTTTAGGTTTCACCTGTGTTGTATCATGTGACAGGATTTCCTTCCTTGTTAAGGATGAACAATATTCCACTGTGTGGATATTGCAAATAATGCTTCATTGCAAATAATGCTTCTATAAACATGGATGTTCAAATATATCTTTGAGGTCCTGTTTTCAATTCCTTTTTTTAAAAGATTTTATTTATTTATTCATGAGAGAGAGAGAGACAGAAGCAGGCTCCATGCAGGAAGCCCCGACACGGGACTTGATCCCAGGTCTCCAAGATCAGGCCCTGGGCTGAAGGTGGCGCTAAACCGCTGAGCCACCCGGGCTGCCCCCTGTTTTCAATTCTTTTGGATATATTCCCAGAAGGGGGATTGCTAGATCATATGGAAATTCCATTTTAAATTTTTTTGAGGAACTGCTATACTGTTCTCCAAGCAGCTGTGCCATTTTACATTACCACCAACAATGCATGAGGGGTCCGATTTCTCCACATTCCCTCCAACACTTTTTTATTTTCTGAGGTTCTTTAAACAAGAACCATCCTAATGAATGTGATGATGTCTCATTGTGATTTTGATTTGTGTTTTCCTAATGATTAGTGGAGTTGAGCATCTTTTAGTATGCTTGTTTACTTGTTGGCTATTTGTCTTGACTTTTTTTTTAAGATTTTATTTTATTTATTCATGAGAGACACAGAGGCAGAGAGAGAAGCAGGCTCCATGCAGGGAGCCCAACGTGGGACTCGATCCCAGGTCTCCAGGATCACACCTCTGACTGCAGGCGGCGCTAAACCGCTGCGCCACCAGGACTGCCCTGTCTTGACTTTTTAAATTGATTACCTTTATCATTCCTTTTGGCTTCCTCTACTAGTTTAGATGTTATACATCCTGTTTCTATTATTTTAGTGATTATACTAGAAGTTAAAACATGAATCCTGGGTCTTGGAGTTTACTAAGGTACCTGTAGCATCTAACAATGTGAGATGCCCACAGAGGTGCCAAAATATTCAAATCTGTTCAATTGTTGTAGAGCAGATACTAATTACAAGACAATGACTGTCCTTGTCAAGACTACAATGAGTCAGGGGGATCCCTGGATGGCTCAGCGGTTTAGTGCCTGCCTTTGGCCCAGG
Organism: Canis lupus baileyi; assembly: GCF_048164855.1. Taxonomy (NCBI): domain Eukaryota; kingdom Metazoa; phylum Chordata; class Mammalia; order Carnivora; family Canidae; genus Canis; species Canis lupus. The sequence continues at coordinate 69,958,737 of NC_132876.1, read as the reverse complement.
GCGTAGTCCTGGAGTCCCGGGATCGTCGAGTCCCGGGATCCCGGGATTGAGTCCCACATCGGGCTCCCTGTGTGGAGCCTGCTTCTCTCTCTGCCTCTCTCTCTCTCTCTGTCTCCCATGAATAAATAAATAATATTTTTTTTTAAAAGACTACAATGAGTCAAGTACCAACTCCTTACTATCTAGCTACAAAGACAAAGCAACCATTAATTCCACCATTGTACACAGTTTATGTATCATGCTGGACACATACACAAGTCACTACAATTTAAAAAACAGTGTAGTAAGTGAAAGAGTCACAATGAAATGATATTCAGGCGTCAGGGGAAAAAATATTACACAAAGTTGAGGGAATTGGGGAAGGCAGAGAAGAGAAATAGTGAAACATGGTGAATAGGACGTGGATTCTGGAATTTGTCAAACTTTAATAAGTAGCTGTGTGACTTCCAGCAAGTATTGTGACCTCTCTAAGTCTCAGTATCTCCATCCTCTCAGCTTGGCCTACAGTGAATGCTCCATACAGAAAAGTGTCCCTCCCTCTCTCTCCCCCTTTCTTCCAAGATTTATTTATTTATTCAGAGAGAGATTGAGAGAGAGAGGCAGAGGCAGAGACACAGGCAGAGGGAGAAGAAGCAGGCTCCACGCAGGGAGCCCGATGTGGGGTCTCGATCCTGGGTCTCCAGGATCAAACCCTGGGCTGCAGGTGGCGCTAAACCGCTGCACCACCGGGGCTGCCCTCTTCCTCTCTTCTTAATTTCCTTCCTTCTTCTCTTTCACACCCACCTTCCTTCATTTCCTGCTCAGAGCCTCCCTCAATGCCTCTCCTTCTCAAATGATGTTCAGAATCATGGCTGATTACTGAGGATCACTGAAAATAATGGGAGACAAAATAAGGGAAAAGGGGAGATAAAAAAAAGGCACAGGGACAAGAAGGAGGAAAAAAATGAGAAGAGAGGAATGGAAAGACAGTTTGAGGGAGATGTGAAATACAAATACTCATGAGCCTTAGAATTACTCAATGTCCCTGACAGTCCTCCTGAGGGCCAGCTTCCATTAGAGGATGGCTTTCCATCAGTCTCTTCTTTTCTGTGCTTGTATCACTATCTACCTAAATTGTTGCAATATCCTCTTTCATGGTCCTCTACCTTCTACTCTCCACCCTCTCCAAGCCATTCCACTGCTTGCTCCCAGTAGAGTCTTAGTTATTCATAAGAGACACAGAGAGAGAGGCAGAGACACAGGCAGACAGAGAAGCAGGCTGCATGCAGGGAGCCCGATGTGGGACTCTATCCCAGGACTCCAGGATCATGCCCTGAGCTGAAGGCAGGCACTCAACCGCTGAGCCACCCAGGCGTCCCTGAAAACATCTTTGATTACAGCCTTCTCCTGCTCAAATATAGTCAGTGTTTTCCTACTGCCTACTTAGTGAAGTACAAATGTATTAGCTTGGGCATTCAAGGCCCCCCTCTACTCTCTGGCTCTAATCTTTTTACCAGCTCATCCCCCTATGCTTCCTCTATACGAAGCTTGTGTTCTAGGCAGTCTATTCACAGACAAATGTAAAGGGTACTCTCCCACTTCTTCATCTCTGCTCTGACTATTCCCTCCACTAGAAAGATGCTTTGATCACTCTTGCTGACCTAATCATGGGCAAACCCTCCTTTGAGATATTGCTCAGTCATGGCTTCTCTGCAACATTTCCTAGACAACCCAAGACTACATCACGACTACATCACCTCTGAAAGTCTAAAGCACTTTGTAAAAATAGGTTAGGTAGCAGCCCTTATATCCTTTGCCCCCATCAGGAGTCATGTCTTGTCATGGTTATTATAGTTCTCACAAGACCAGGCGTGACACTAAATTGATGATTCTTCTGGATTTCTTCTTCCTCAGTAGAGACCTTAAGAACTCTCTTGTTCTTTTTCCTCTCTCCTGGTCATTCTTTTGTGTGTGTGTGTGTGTGTGTGTGTGTGTTTTGTTTTTTGTTTTTTGTTTTTTGTTTTTTGTAAGCCTTCCTTCTTTCTCTGGCTTCTGATACTACATGAAATGGAAAATAGTCTTGGGGGTCAGAAAGGCCAGGTCTGCCATTTGCTTGCTATGTGACCTTGTGCAAGTAAGTCACTTTTATTTTTTATGTGACCTTCATGAGTTAAGTCATTCACTCTTACCATTGTAGAAACAGAGCAAAGTATCTCCCTCTAAAGACCATACTGAAGACCAAAGAGCAAAAAATATCCTCAACAGATGTTCATTTTCTTCCTTTCTGTTATAGAAATTGACATTACTTGGAGCCCAGCCCCCCACCTTGTAAGACACTGTCAAATCTTGCCGTTTGATCAACAGAGGACTGACAACCACTTCTGAGACAGGCACCCTAGGTTCTGATTTCATTGTACCTTCAGGAAGAATAACACGCAGCTAGATCCTAGATTATTAGGCAAAAAGAGACAATGACACATTCCTAGCATTCCCACAGGCTCCTTTAAAGCATCATTCATTCACCCCTTACATCCAATCAACTGCCAAACTCTGAAAATTCTCCCTCCATAGTATCTTTCAAATTCGGTTGACAAATAGTAACCTGCTTCAGGTTCCCATTGCCTCTCATCTCATCTAAATTACTGGAACTCTTAGCTGATTCCCTGCCAACAATTTCTCTTGCTACCACAGTTATTGCAAATTATCTTCCTGATACACAGATATGATCATGCTGCTCATCTGCTTAAGAACTTTCACTGGCTTCATCTTCCCTCTAGTATCACGCCTAATTGCCCCAGCTTCCTTCCCAGTTCCACTCCTACTCCATGGCTTTTTATCCTCCCTGTTATGGTGTTATGGGCCTTGGACTCCATCGACAGGTCTTTGAGTTCTTCCTCATGCATGGAAGATCCTTTCTCCACTAATCTTTCTGTCAAAATCCTACTCTCCTTCCAAAATTTAACTTATATCTTACCTTCTAGAAGAATCCTTTCTAGATTCCCCAGTAGTAAGGAATGGTCTTTTGCCTGGGTTCCCATGGGTTCGCAGAATGACATTTGAACCCTGACTATATTTTTTGTTCATTTTTTTATTGGAGTTTGATTTGCCAACATATAGCATAACACCCCAGTGCTCATCCCGTGAAGTGCCCCCCTCAGTGCCCATCACCCATTCACTCCCACCCCCGCTCCCTCCTCCCCTTCTACCACCCCTAGTTCGTTTCCCAGAGTTAGGAGTCTTCATGTTCTGTCTCCCTTTCTGATATTTCCCACACATTTCTTCTCCCTTCCCTTATATTCCCTTTCACTATTATTTATATTCCCCAAATGAATGAGACCATATAATGTTTGTCCTTCTCCGATTGACTTATTTCACTCAGCATAATACCCTCCAGTTCCATCCATGTCAAAGCAAATGATGGGTATTTGTCGTTTCTAATGGCTGAGTAATATTCCATTGTATACATAGACCACATCTTCTTTATCCATTCATCTGTTGATGGACATCGAGACTCCTTCCACAGTTTGACTATTGTGGACATTGCTGCTATAAACATTAGGGTGCAGGTATCTCGGTATTTTTTGTATATTTTTTATTGGAGTTCAATTTGCCAACATATAGTATAATACCCACTGCTCATCCTGTCAAGTTACCCCCTCAGTGCCCATCACCCAGTCACCCCATCCCCCTGCGCACCTCCCCTTGTTTGTTTTTCAGAGTTAGGAGTCTCTCATGTTTTGTCACCCTCTCTGATATTTCCCACTCTTTTTCTCTCCTTTTCCCTTTAATCTCCTTCACTATTTTTTATATTCCCTGAATGAATGAAACCATATAATGTTTGTCTTTCTCCAATTGACTTACTTCACTCAGCATAATACCCTCCAGTTCTGGATAGAAGCAAATGATGGGTATTTGTCATTTCTAATGGCTGAGTAATATTCCATTGTATATAGAGACCACATCTTCTTTATTCACTCATCTTTCAGTGGACACTGAGGCTCTTTCCACAGTTTGGCTATTGTGGACATTGCTGCTAGAAACATCGGGGTGCAGATGTCTTGGTTTTTCACTGCATCTGTATCTTTGGGGTAAATCCCCAGTAGTGCAATTGCTGGGTCGTAGGGTAGCTCTATTTTTAACTCTTTGAGGAACTTCCACACAGTTTTCCAGAGTGGCTGTACCAGTTCACATTCCCACCAATAGTGCAAGAGGATTCCCCTTTCTCCACATCCTCTCCAACATTTGTTGTTTCCTGTCTTGTTAATTTCACCATTCTCACTGGTGTGAGGTGGTATCTCATTGTGGTTTGGATTTGTATTTCCCTGATGGCCAGTGATGCGGAGCATTTCCTCATGTGTTTGTTGGCCATGTCTATGTCTTCTTTGGTAAAATTTCTGTTCATGTGTTTTGCCCATTTCATGATTGGATTGCTTGTTTCTTGGGTGTGGAGTTTAAGAAGTTATTTATAGATCTTGGATACTAGCCTTTTTTCTGATATGTCATTTGTAAATGTCTTCTCCCATTCAGTAGGTTGTCTTTGAGTTTTGTTGACTGTTTCTTTTGCTGTGCAGAAGCTTTTTATCTTGATGAAGTCCCAATAGTTCATTTTTGCTTTTGTTTCCCTTGCCTTCATAGATGTATCTTGCAAGAAGTTGCTGTGGCCAAGTTCAAAAAGGGTGTTGCCTGTGTTCTCCTCTAGGATTTTGATGGATTCATGTCTCACATTGAGATCTTTCATCCATTTTGAGTTTATTTTTGTGTATGGTGTAGGAAAATGGTCTAGTTTCATTCTTCTGCACATGGCTGTCCAATTTTCCCAGCACCATTTATAGAAGAGACTGTCTTTTTTTTCCAGTGGATAGTGTTTTCTGCTCTGTTGAATATTAGTTGACCATAGAGTTGAAGGCCCATTTCTGGGTTCTCTGTTCTGTTCCATTGATCTTTGTGTCTGTTTTTGTGCCAGTACCACACTGTCTTGATGATCACAGCTTTGAACTACAACCTGATATCTGGCATTGCGATGCACCCATTGTGATGCTCTGGTTTTCTTTTTAAATATTCCCCTGGCTATTCAGGGTCTTTTCTGATTCACACAAAACTTAAGATTATTTGTTCCAACTCTCTGAAGAAAGTCCGTGGTATTTTCTTTTTTTAATATTTTATTTATTTATTCATGAGAGACAGAGAGAGAGAGAGAGAGAGAGAAGCAGAGACACAGGCAGAGGGAGAAGCAGGCTCTATGCAGGGAGCCTGGTGGGACTTGATCCCAGGTCTCCAGGATCAGGCCCTGGACTGAAGGCAGCGCTAAACCGCTGAGCCACCCGGGCTGCCACCCCCCTCCCCGCCCTTGGTATTTTCATAGGGATTGCATTGAACATTTAAATTGCCCTGAGTAGCATTGACATTTTCACACTATTAATTCTTCTAATCCATGAGCATGGAATATTTTTCCATCTCTTTGTGTCTTCCTCAATTTCTTTCAGAAGTGTTCTCTAGTTTTTAGGGTATAGATCCTTTACCTCTTTGGTTAGGTTTATTGCTAGGTATCTTATGCTTTTGGGGGCCATTGTAAATGGGATTGACTCCTTAATTTCTCTTTCTTCAGTCTCATTGTTAGTGTGTACAAATGCTACTGACTTCTGGGCATTGATTTTGTATCCTGCCACACTGCCAAATTGCTGTATGAGTTCTAGCAATCTTGGGGTGGAGTCTTTTGGGTTTTCTACGTACAGTATCATGTCATCTGCGAAGAGGGAGAGTTTGACTTCTTCTTCGCCAATTTGAATACCTTTTATTTCTTTTTGTTGCCTGATTGCTGAGGCTAGGACTTCTAGTACTATGTTGAATAGCAGTGGTGAGAGTGGACATCCCTGTCTTGTTACTGATCTTAGTGGAAAGGCTCCCAGTGTTTCTCCATTGAGAACGATATTTGCTGTGGGCTTTTCATAGATGGCTTTTAAGATGCCGAGGAAAAGTTCCCTCTATCCCTACACTCTGAAGAGTTTTGATCAGGAATGGATGCTGTGTTTTGTCAAATGCTTTCTCTGCATCTATTGAGAGGGTCATATGGTTCTTGTTTTTCTCTTGTTGATATGATCTAACACGTTGATTGCTTTACATGTATTGAACCAGCCTTGCATCCTGGGGATAAATCCCACTTGGTCATGGTGAATAATCTTCTTAATGTATTGTTGGATCCTATTGGCTAGTATCTTGTTGAGAATTGTTGCATCTGTGTTCATCAGGGATATTGGTATATAATTCTCCTTTTTGGTGGGGTCTTTGTCTGGTTTTGGAATTAAGGTGATGCTAGCCTCATTGAATAAGTTTGGAACTACTCCATCCCTTTCTATCTTTAGTGGAACAGCTTTAGTGGAATAGGTATTGTTTCTTCTTTAAACATTTGATAGAATTCCCCTGGGAAGCCATCTGGCCCTGGACTTTTGTGTCTTGGGAGGTTTTTGATGACTGCTTCAATTTCCTCCCTGGTTATTGGCCTGTTCAGGTTTTCTAGTTCTTCCTGTTCCAGTTTTGGTAATTTGTTTTCCAGAAATGTGTCCATTTCTTGTAGATTGTCTAATTTATTGGTGTATAGCTGCTCATAATAAGTTTTTAAAATCATTTGTATTTCTTGGTATTGGTTGTGATCTCTCCTCTTTCATTCATGATTTTATTAGTCTTTTTTCTTTTTAATAAGTCTGTTTAATGGTTTATCTATCTTATTAATTCTTTTTTTTAAGATTTTATTTATTTATTCATGAGAGACACACAGAGAGAGAGAGAGAGAGTCAGAGACACAAGCAGAGGGAGAAGCAGGCTCCATGCAGGGAGCCCGACATAGAACTCTATTCCAGGTCTCCAGGATCAGGCCCTGGGCTGAAGGCAGCACTAAACCACTGAGCCACCCACACTGCCCCTATCTTATTAATTCTTTCAAAGAACCAACTCCTGGTTTTGTTGATATGTTCTACAGTTCTTCTGGTCTCTTTTCATTGAGTTCTGCTCTAATCTTTATTATCTCTCTTCTTCTGCTTGGTGTAGTTTTTTTTTTTTTCTGTTCTTTCTCCAGTTCCTTTAGGTGCGAGGTTAGCTTGTGCATTTGAGTTTTTTCCAATTTTTTGAGGGATGTTTATATTGCAATATATTTCCATCTTAGGACCACTTTTGCTGTATCCCAAAGATTTTTTAAATAGTGTATCTTCATTTTTATTAGTTTCCATGAATCTTTTTAATTTTTCTCTAATTTACTTGTTGACCCATTTATCTTTTAGCAAGATGCTCTTTAATCTCCATGTGTTTTAGTTTCTTCCAAATTCCTTTTTGTTCTAGTTTCATAGGATTGTGGTCTGAAAATATGCAGGGGACAATCCCAATCTTTTGGTATCTGTTGAGACCTGATTTGTGACCCAGTAAGTGGTCTATTCTGGAGAAAGTTCCATGTGCACTTGAGAAGAATGTGTATTCAGTTGCATTTGGATGCATAGTTCTGTATATATCTGTGAAACCCATCTGGTCCAGTGTATCATTTATAGCTCTTATTTCGTTGGTGATGTTGTTCTTAGAAGATCTGTCATTTGCAGAACGTGCCGTGTTGAAGTCTCTTACTATTAGTGTATTATTTTCTAAGTATGTCTTTACTTTGGTTATTAATTGATTGATATACTTGGCAGCTCCCACATTATGGGCATAAATATTCATGATTATTAGGTCTTCTTGTTGGATAGACCCTTTAAGTATGATATATTGTTCCTCTTCATCTCTTACTACAGTCTTTGGGATAAACTTTAATTTATCTGATATGAGGATTGCTACCCCGGCTTTCTTTTGAGGACCATTTGAATGGTAAATTGTTCTCCACTCTTTCATTTTTAGTCTGGAGGTGTCCTTAGGTCTAAAATGAGTCTTGAACTCGGAGTATATAGTTTTCACCCTGTGGAATGTATTTAGTATTTATGGTATCAATCTTCCCAATAGAATATGAGTTCCTGGAATGAAGAAATTATCCTTTCTACATGTATTAATATGAGTTAATACACAGAAAGTGCCTAATATAGCTCCTGGCACATAGTAAAGACTCAACAAACACTTCCTACTTTTTTCCTAAAGCTTGGAGGTTTTTTTCCCTAAAGCTTGACCACTCTGAGCCTAACTTTTTTCATATGTAAAATGAGGATAATAAAATTATCTACCAGGATGCCTGGGTGGCTCAGTGGTTGAGCATCTGCCTTCAGCTCAGGGCATGATCCTAGATTCCCAGGACAAGTCCCACATCGGGCTTCCTGCATGGAGCCTACTTCTCCCTTTGCCTATGTCTCTGCCTCTCTGTGTGTGTGTCTCTCATGAATAATTAAGTAAAATCTAAAAATATAATAAAATAAAAGAACTGCTTGCCTATAGCCTTATACACACATGTACACCTTGGATCCCCAGAAGGCCTTTCCTTGTTGGAATAAGAGCATTAGTGGTTTTTGTCCCTGTTAGCTTTCATCTGCTGCTTGGTGAATTTTGAAATCAAAACTTCCGGATGTGTTATAATTTCATGTAACAAATATTTATCAGGAGTCATCTCCCTGTGCTTGGCACTGTGATAAAGGCTGTTTTCAAGACGCTTACTGTCTAATAGGGAGAGGGCCAGACATATGAGGTACTAAGTACACAAGCAGCAGAATGAAACTGGCCTAGATAGAAGCATAAGTAATGTGCCATGTGTGGGGAAGAGAATCCTTAATTCTGAGCAGAGAATCACCAAAAATATCATCAAGAGGGTATCATTTCTTTTTTTTTAATTTATTTTTTATTGGTGTTCAATTACTAACATACAGAATAACCCCCAGTGCCCGTCACCCATTCACTCCCACCCCCCGCCCTCCTCCCCTTCCACCACCCCTAGTTCGTTTCCCAGAGTTAGGAGTCTTTACGTTCTGTCTCCCTTTCTGATATTTCCCACACATTTCTTCTCCCTTCCCTTATATTCCCTTTCACTATTATTTATATTCCCCAAATGAATGAGAACATATAATGTTTGTCCTTCTCCGACTGACTTACTTCACTCAGCATAAAGAGGGTATCATTTCAGCTAATCCTTGAAGGCTGAAAGAATTTTGATAGGCAGAAAGTTGAAAGAGGGTATTCAGAATAAAGGAACAGCATCACCAAAGGTATAGAGATATGAAATTGTATGGTGAGTTAAGGGAATGGGAAGTAGACTAAGGTAGTTGGGCTTCTGTTTCCTATATTTCAGCCATTCACATCCCATCCTCTATTTTTTTTTCTATAGCTGAGAACTGCTTGTGCTATTATGACTTAACATTTTTTCCAAATTGACTCATTGCTGTTACCTAAATTAATACATTTTATTTTTTGAAAAGATCCATCTATTTATTTGAGAGACAAAGAGAGGAGCATAAGTGGGAGGGTCAGAGGGATGGGGAGAGAGAATCTCAAGCAGAATCTGCACTCAGCATGGAGCCTGGGGCAGGGCTCCATCCCTGGACCCGGAGATCATGACCTGAGCCAAAACCAAGAAGAGTTGGACGCTTAACGGACTGAGCTACCCAAACATCCCCAAATTAATCTATTTTAACAGAAATTTTATATTACTACCATAAATTCAATTTTATTCATTGTACATTAAAATAATTTTCCATCCAAACACCACCCGAGACCATCTAGCATACCTACAGTGGTATGGGGACAACACTTTGAGAAATCCTGGGCTAGAGCATAAGCAATGTCACTGCAGATAGTGAGAGATGAGGCTAGGAAGCTGTGTGTGGATAGTCCATGGGGGGCCTTACACATCAGGATAGCATGTGTACACTTTTTCCTGTCAGCAGTGGGAAAATACTGAAGGTTTCAGAGGCAAACATCATTATGACTGTGCTTTCTTTTTTTTTTTTTTTTTTTTTTTTTTTTAAATATTTTATTTATTATTTATTTATTTAAGTCACAGACAGAGAGAGAGAGAGAGGCAGAGACACAGGCAGAGAGAGAAGCAGGCTCCATGCACCAGGAGCCCGATGTGGGATTCGATCCCGGGTCTCCAGGATCGCGCCCTGGGCCAAAGGCAGGCGCCAAACCGCTGCGCCACCCAGGGATCCCCATGACCGTGCTTTCAAAAAAAAAAAAATCTTGCAGTAGCATGGTAAATGGACCAGAAGGAAAGACACCAGCAGGCAAAAAGAGTAGACAAAGACTGCAGTCCAGACCAGGGGAGATAGAGCCTTAATCCGTAACAGGAGCAATGGAGATAGAACAGGAGAATGAATGGGAGAGAGATCTTTTGGAAAGGGAAAGAAGTCAAAGAGAACTCCAAAATTTTGAGGCCTAAAAGATGAATAGAAGCTAGCCAGGAAAGAGCTGAGGAAAGATTCTTCCAGGTAAAAGGGACAGCATGCACAGAAGCCCAGAGGCTAGAGCGCAGAATGAGTTGAAGGAACTGACAGAACAGTATGGTGGAATGCAGAAAACAGGGGGGTGGCCGGAGCCTCCACCACAGAGTGCCTTCGAAACCAAGATTACAAGACCTGACCTTAGGAGTCTTCACCTAAGAGTCATAGGAAGCCACATTAGATGCTGAATTATTAAATTACCATTTGCTCCCACACGTTCTCATATTTACAGATAATTTAGACCCAATAAGTAAATACAAAGCCACAGAAATGCTTCTTTGACAAGCCAGCTATGTTCTTGGTTATATGTTGTACAGTGACAGAGTCAGATTTGCATTTAGCATGCTAGCTGCATCAGGGCTTAAATAGAAGTGGGGAGCCTAGTTAGAAGACATTGAGGGTCATCTAGGAGAGAGATAATGGTGGCTTGGACTGGGTGGTAGCATGGACATGGGGAATAGAATAATTTGAAAGGTGTTTGAAAGACAGAACTGCCAGGAATTGATAACTGACTAAAGGGAAAAATAATTAGAGCTTAGCAGTTAAAGGTGCAGTCTCTGGAGTAAAACAGTCTGAGTTCTCAACCCTTGCTCACCACAAGCTTGCTTTGTGGTCTCAGATAGTTATTTAACCTCTTTAAACCTGGGCTCCTCATCTACAAAATAAGATTAATTGCTGTCTTAATGGAGTCTTTATGAAGATAAATAAAATACGCATGTAAAGCACTTAGTTTTCCGTAATGAGTATACAGTAAATATTGGCTATTACTATATGGGAAAGTGAGCAAGTAAGATGAACCAAAGATGTTTTGAAGAAAGGACCCACTTAGATTCATATTGGTGCCATCTTTAGCTTAAGCTAGTATTCATTAGTAATTTGAGGCTGTACAAGTTTAAATTTATGTTTTTAAGTCAGGAACAGGGTTAAAAGGGTCAGTTTACCAAGGAGACATAACTATGCAAATATAGATGCACCTAACAATAGAGCTTCAATATATATGAAGCAAAAGGTGACAGAACTGAAAAGAAAAATAGACAAATTAACAATGATGTTTGGGGACTTCCTCAAAAACCACAAACAGCCAAAACTCACACAAGATAAAATAGATAATCCATAACCATTAATTAAATTAAATATTTAATTTTGTTTTTTTTAAATATTTAATTTTGTATAATTAGATACCTTCCAAAACAGCAAACTGCAGGCCCAGATGGTTTCAATGGCAAATTCTACCAAACATTTTAAAGAAGATATATCACAGATTCTACACAATCTTTCCCAGAAAATAAAAGAGAAAAGAACAGGGATGCTTGAGTGGTTCAGCAGTTGAGCATCTGCCTTCAGTCCAGGGCGTGATCCTGGAGTCCCAGGATCGAATCCTGTGTTGAGCTCCTGAAGTGGAGCCTGCTTCTCCCTCTACGTGTGTGTGTGTGTGTGTGTGTCATGAATAAATATATAAAATCTTTTTACAAAAAAGAGGAAGGAACACTTGTCAATTCATTTATGAAGCCAGACCTTGATACCAAAACTAGACAAAGACAGTATAAGAAAGAAAACTATAGACCAATATTCCTCATGAATATAAATGCAAAAATCCTCAATAAAATACTAGCAAATTGAATCCAGCAATACAAAGCATAATATATCATGGCCAAGTGGCCTTTATCCCAGGAATGCAAGTGAAAATATTTGAAAATCAATGTAAACTACCACATTAACAAAGGAAAACACATGATCATATTAACTGATGTAAAGAAAGCATTTGACAAACTTCCATTTCAATCATGATAAAACCTCTCAGTAAACTAGGAATAGAAAGAAACTTCCTCAACCTGATACAGAGCACCTATAAAAAACACTGCAGCTAACATCATATTTTATGAAAGCCTGAAAGCTTTCTCCCTAAGATGGCAGCAAAACAAGGGTGTCCACTCTCACCATTTGTATTCAACATTGTACTAAAAGTCATAGCAAGTGCAATAAGACAGGGAGAAGAAGAAGAAAAAAAGATTGAAAAATAAGAAAAAAAACCTGCCCAATTTACAGATGACATGATTGGCTGTAGAAAATACCAAGGAAATCTTTTTTTATAAAAGGTTTTATTTATTTATTTATTCATGAGAGCTACAGAGAGAGAGGCAGAGACATAGGCAGAGGGAGAAGCAGGGTCCCCACGGGGAGCCTGACACGGGGCTCAATCTCAGGACCAGGGATCATGACCCAAGCCAAAGGCAGATGCTCAACCACTGAGCCACCCAGGTGCCCCAGGAAATCTATTAAAAAAGAAGAAAAAAACCTTCAAGAACTAGCAAAGGAGTTTAGCCAAGCTACAGGATACAAGATCACATATTTCTATATACTAGTAGAAATCAGTTGAAAATAGAAATTTAAGGGGCACCTTGGTGGCTCAGTTGGCTCTTGATTTTGATTCAGGTCATGATCTCAGGCTCCTGGGATCGAGCCCCATATCAGGCTCTGCCTTGGGCATGAAGCCTGCTTAAGATTCTCTTTCTCCCTCTCTCTGAGCCCCTCCCTCCCTTCTAAAAAGAAAAAAATAAGAAAATAGAAATTTTAAGACAATGCTATTTAAATGCCCTCTCCAGAAATGAAAGATTTATGAATAAGTTTAACAAAACCTGTACAGCATCTGTAGGCTGAAAACTAAAGTACTAATGCATAAAATTAAAGATCTAAATAGTTAGAGACATACTGTGTTCATGGATTGGAAAATTCAATATAATAAAGATGCCATTTATCCCTAAATTTATCTATAAATGTAACATAATTCAAATAAAAATCCCAGCAGGTATATTAGATAACACTTTTGCATAAATATTGAATTCCCCAAACTTGATAATAGCACTGTGGATGTGATACAGGAAGAGAATGTCTTTGTTTTTAGAAAATATGTGCTTAGATATTTAGGGGCAAAGGGTTATGATCTCTGCAATGTACTTTCAAATACAAACACAGATGTATAGACATATTTAAAGATAAATTAAACGTAGAATATTTTCAATAGGAAGATATAGGTGAAGGTTATATGGGATTTTATTAAAACATTCTTGCAAATTTTCTATCAATCTAAAGTTTTTTTCAAAATAAAAAATTTTTAAAACTCCCACCAGGAAGTTATGTAGACATAGGCAAGTTGATTCTAAAACTTATATAGAAAAACAAAGGAATTACAATAACTAAAACAGTTTTGAAAAAGAATAAAATTGGAGGAATCACACTATCTGACCTTAAGAATTGGCATACAACTACAGTAATCAAGACAGTGATGTATTAGCAAGGGATAGATCAATGGAACAGAAAAAAGAGTCCAGAAATAGACCTACACAAATATGACCAATTGATTTTTTTATATTGACATAAAATCAGTGTATAACATTGTATAAGTTTCAAGGTATAACATTATAATTCACCATTTGTATGCACTATAAAATGATAACCATCCTAAGTCTAGTTACCATCTATCACCATACAATTGAGCCCTTTCACTCACTTTGCCCACCTCCCAACCCCATTCCCCTCTGGTAACCACCAATCTTTATGAGTTTATTTTTGCTGTGTTTCTTTGTTTTGGTTTTTAGATTCTACATGTAAATGAAATCATATGGTATTTGTCTTTCACTGTTGGACTTATTTCACTTAGCATAATACCCTCTAGGTCCATCCATGTTGATGCAACTAGCAAGATTTCCTTCTTTCTATGGCTGAGTAGAATTCCATCATATATATATGCTGCATCATTATCCATTCATCTTTCCATAGACACTTAGGTTGTTCCCATATCTTGGCTATTGTGAATATTGCTGCAACAAACATTGGGGGGTGCATATATCTTTTTAAATTACTGTTTCGTATTCTTCAAATAAATACCCAGGAGTGGAATAGCTGGATCATATGTGTAGTTCTATTGTTAATATGAGGAATCCTCATACTGTTTGCTATAGTGGATCCACAAATTTACATTCTCACCAACAATGTACAAGTGTTTCCTTTTCTCCACATCTTCTCCAACATTTGTTATTTCTTGTCTTTTTGATAATAGCCATTTTAACATGTATGAGGTGGTTTCTCATCGTGGTTTTGATTTGCATTTCCCTGATGATTGGTGATGCTGAGCATCTTTTCATGTATCTATTGGCCATCTGTATGTTTTCTTTGGAAAAATGTCTTTTCATATCCCCTGCTCCTATTTATATCAGGTTGTTGGTTTTTTGTTAAGTTGTATGACTTCTTTATATATTTTGAATATTAACCCCTTATATCAGATTTATGATTTGTAAATATCTTTTATATTTTACAAACATATTTGTAAATATCTTCTCCCATTCAGCAGGTTACCTTTTTGTTTTATGGATGGTTTTCTTAACTGTGCAGAATATTTTTAACTTAATCTAGTCCCATTTGTTTATTTCTTCTTTTATTTCCCTTGTTTTCAGAGTCAGATAAAAAAATTGCTAAGAACAATGTCAAGGAACTTACTACCTATGTTTTTTTCTTCTAGGAATTTTATGGCTTTAGATCTTACATTCAAGTCCGTAATCCATTTTAAGTTTTGGGTATGGCGTAAGGTCTAGTTTCATTCTTTTGCATGTGGCTGCCCAGTTTTCCTTACATTATTTATTGAAAAGACTTCCCCTTTCTCATTATATATTCTTGACTCTTCTGTCATAAATTAATTGATCATATTATGTGTGGGTTTATTTCTCGGCTCTCTATCCTCTTCCATTGATCTATATGTTTTTATGCCAATACAATACTGTCTTGGTTACTATAACTTTGTAGTATAGTCTGAAATCAGGAGTTTGATACCTCCAGCTTTATTCTACTTTCTCAGGATTGCTTTGACTATTTAAGATTTTTTGCAGTTCCATACAAATTTTAGAATTATTTGTTCTAATTCTGTGAAAAATGCCATTGGGATTTTGATAAAGATTGAATTGAATTTGCAGATTGCTTTGGGTAGTATGAACATTTTAACAATGTTAATTCTTCCAATCTATGAGCACAGACTATCTTTCCACTTATTTGTGTCTTCTTCAATTTCCTTTATCAGTGTCTCATAGTTTTCAGTGTACATGTCTTTCACTTCCTTGGATAAATTTATTCCTAGGAATTTTTTTTGAAGCAGTTGTAAATGGGATTGTTTTCTTACTTTCTCTTTGTGATGGTTTGTTCTTGGTGTATAAAAATGCAACAGATTTCTGTATATTGATTTTGTTTCCTGCAACTTTAGTGAATTCATTTATTGGTTCTAACAGCTTTTCGTGGTCTTTAGGGTTTTCTATGTATAGTATCATGTGAGCTGCAAATAGAGTTTTACATTCTCCTTTCTTTTTTTAAAAAAAAAGAATATTTATTTATTTATTTATTCGAGAGAGACACAGAGAGAGAGGGAGAGACATAGGCAGAGGGAGAGGCAGGATCCCCTTGGGGAGCCCGAAGTGGGACTCGATCCCAGGACCGAAGGCAGATGCTCAACCATTGAGCCACCCAGGCATCCCTACTTCTTTCTTTCTGATTTGGATCCCTTCCCTTTTATTTCTTTTTCTGGTCTAAGTGCTGTAGCTAGGACTTCCAATATTATGTTGAATAAAAGTGGTGAGAATGGGCATCTCTGTCTTTTTCCTGATCTTAGCAACTTTCAGCTTTTCACTGTTGAATATTATGTTAGTTGTGGGTTAGTCATATATGGCCTTTATTATATTGAGGTACATTCCCTCCATACTCACTTTGTTGAGAGTTTTTATTATAAATGAATGTTGAATTTTGTCAAGTCATTTTTCTGGATCTATTGAGATGATTGTGTGATCTTTATCCATTTTGTTAGTGTGATATATCATGTTGTTTGATTAGTGGATGCTAAACTAAACCATCCTTGCATCTCTGAAATAAATCCCACTTGATCATAGTATCTGATCCTTTAATGTATTGTTGAATTTGGTCTGCTAATATTTTGTTGAGGATTTTTGTGTCTTGTTCATTAGGGAAATTGGCTTGTAATTTTTTCCTTTTTCTTTCTTTCTTTCTTTCTTTCTTTCTTTCTTTCTTTCTTCTTCTACCTTTCTTCTTTCTTTCTTTTGTTCATTTATTCATTCTTTTTGCAGTGTTCTTGTCTGGTTTGAGTGTCAGGTTAATTCTAGTCTCACAAAATGAGTTTGAAGTATTCTCTCTTCTTTAAATTTTTGGAAGACTTTGAGAAAGATAGGTATTAAATGTCCTGTGAATGTTTGGTAGAATTCACCAGCAAAGCCGTCTGATCCTAGTTGTCTTTCTGTAATTGACTTCTAGTTTCATACCGTTGTGACTGGGAAAAATGCTTGATATGATTTCAATCTGTAAATTTATTGAGACCTGTTTTGTGGCCTAACATGATCTATCCTGGAGAATGTGAACTTGAGGAGAATGTGTATTCTGCTGCTTTGGGAAGTTCTGTATATATCTATTAAGTCCATCTGGTCTCGTGTGTCATTTAAGGCTGTCTCCTTATTGCTTTTCTGTCAGGATGGTCTACCCATGATGTAAGCGAGGTATTAAAGTCCCCTACTGGGGCATCTGGTTGGTTAGGTTGGTTAGTTGGTTAGGTGACTGACTCTTGGTTTCAGCTCTGGGTGTGATTTCAAGGTCATGAGATTGAGCCCCACTTAACCGACTGAGCCACCCAAGCACTCTTATAAATATTTCTTTATCAATAGATTCTTAATTTAAATATGTTTAAATATTTTTAATAATTTTCAATCACTAAGAGCTGCAGACAACATGTGCTACTATATTCTGGAATGCCCTCTCAGGAACCTGCAGCCACAGCTGGCAGATCTCACTGGTACTGTGGGCCACTCCTGCAGCAGAGGTTGGTCAGAGACAATTCAGGGCTGTCCTTACTGGGCCATCATAATCAGGCCACATTCCAGAGCTCCCCACTCTGCATATCAATCAGGTGGACATTCTCTACTAGTGGCCTTTTAAAGATCTACCTACCTGTAGTATTCAGCAGGGCCAGGACCCCCATTTTAGAAATGGGAATTCAGATGACCTATGAAATGCAATTAATTCCCAGGACAACTATGGTGATCCAAAAACCCAGGGTTAGGCAGAATGGATATATTCTTATTCATAAAAAAGTAACAAAGACAGTGGTTGTGGTGGCAGAATACACTTGTATGCATCTCAAGTCAAGCTCCAGCTGTTCCAGGCCCCGTCGCTGGGCTTTGATCTTTTGCAATACTTTAAAAAATACTCCATGCAGTGTGCTGAGCAGCTGAAGTACTTCTCATATATTTGCTCTTAACAGAAAAAAAATCTTTTAACTTCATATTAGCTTTTTAAGAGGTTAATCCGCTACCTTTATTATACATTTGCACTTATCAGTAGATTTTTATGTTTGTATGTCTTCATGTTCCTAGTTAGTGCCTTTCTTTTCAGCTTAAAGAAATCCCTTTAACATTTCTTGTAAGGCCAGTTTAGTAGTGATCAAATCTTTTAATTTTGCTTGTGTAAAAAACTCTCTATCGCTCCTTTAAATCTGAATGATAACCTTGCCAGGTAGAGTTTTCTTGGTTGGATGTTTCTTCCTTTCAGCACTTTGGTTTCTTTTATTTACTTTTCTCTTTTCACTGAAGAATAATTAACATTCAGTGTTACATTAGTTTCAGGTGTACAATAGAATGATTCAACAATTCTATACATTATTCAGTGCTCATCAAGATAAATGTATTCTTGATCCTTTTTAAAAAAAATTCTTGATCCTTTTTATCTATTTCATCCCACTCCCTGCCCATCTCCCCTCTGGCAACCACCATTTTTTCTCTGTATTTAAGAGTCTCTTTTTTGTTGGTATCTTTTTGTTTGTTTGTTCATTTGTTTTGTTTCTTAAATTCCACATATGAGTGAGATTATATATTTGTCTTTCTCTGACTAACTTATTTCTTTTAGCACTATACCTTCCAGGTCCAGCTATGTTACAAATGGCAAGATCATGTATATATACACATATACATATAACATCTTCTTTATCCATTCATCTATGGATAGACACTTGGGTTACTTCTATTATCTTGCCTATTGCAAATAATGCTGTGGTAAACAAAGGAGTGTATATATCTTTTCAAATTAGTGTTTCTCATTTTTTGGGGGGGGGTAAATGCCTAGTGGTGGAATTACTGATCATATGGTAATTTTATTTTTAATTTTCTTTTTAAAAAAGATTTTATTTATTTAATTGAGAGTCAGCAGAGCTAGAGAGAGAACACAAATGCTGGGGGGAGTGTGGCAGGACAGAGGGAGAGGGAGAAGCATACTCCCCACTGAGCAGGGATCCTGATGCAGGGCTCAATCCCAGGACCCTGGGATCTGACCTGAGCTGAAGATAGCCACTTAGCCAAGTGAGCCACCCAGGAGCCCCTATTTTTAATTTTCTAAGAAACCTCCATGCTGTTTTCCACAGTGGCTGCACTAATTTGCATTCCCACCAACAGTGCACAAAGGCTCCTTTTTCTCTACATCTTTGCCAGCACTTTCTAATTCTTGTCTTCTGGATTCGAGCCATTCTGACTGGTATAGGGTGATATCTCATTGCGGTTTTGATTTGCATTTCCCTGATTTTTAGTGATGTTGAGCATCTGTTTATGTGTCTATTGGCCATCTGTATGTCTTCAGAAAGATGTCTGTTCATGTCCTCTGCTCATTTTTTTATTTGGGTTATTTTTTTGGTACTATATGAGATTTTTATATATTTTGGATATTAACTTCTTATCAGATACATCATTTGCAAACCTCTCATTCAGTAGGTTGTCTTTTTGTTTTATTGATGGTTTCCTTTGCTGTGAAAAAGTTTTTTATTTTGATGTAGTTCCAATAGTTTATTTTTGCTTTTGTTTCCCTGGCTTTTGTTTCCCTAATATGGTGTATCCATGTCCATGTTCCCTAGGGGGTGCCTCTGTATCCTCAGCATGTATGACATGCAGAAGAAGACAGATCTAGAAAAATGTTTCTGTGACTCATGTCAGAGACATTATTGCCTGTGTTCTCTTCTAGGACTTTGATGGTCATGTCTCACATTTAGGTCTTTAATCCATTTTGAGTTTATTTTTGTGTATGGTGTAAGAAAGTGGTCCAGTTTCATTCTTTTGCATGTAGCTGTCCGGTTTTCCCAGAACCATTTGTTGATGAGACACTTTTCCTCCTTATATATTCTTGCCCCCCGTGTCATAGATTAACTGACCAAATAGACATAGATTTATTTCTGGGCTCTCTATCCTATTCCATTGATCGATGTGTCTATTTTTGTGTCAGAACGATACTGTTTTGATTACCACACTGTTGTAGTATATCTGGAATTGTGATATCTCCAGCTTTTTTTCTTCTTTTAAAGATTACTTTGGCTATTCTGTCTGCTTTTAATATTCTCTCTTTATTTTTTGGCATTTGAATTATAATGTGTCTTGGTACACATCTCTTTGAAATAGATAAAAAGGATCAAGAATTTTTTTTAAAAAGGATCAAGAATACATTTATCTTGATGAGCACTGAATAATGTATAGAATTGTTGAATCATTCTATTGTACACCTGAAACTAATGTAACACTGAATGTTAATTATTCTTCAGTGAAAAGAGAAAAGTAAATAAAAGAAACCAAAGTGCTGAAAGGAAGAAACATCCAACCAAGAAAACTCTACCTGGCAAGGTTATCATTCAGATTTAAAGGAGCGATAGAGAGTTATCTTATTAGGAACTCTGCTTCTTGAAGCTGTCTGTTTTCCTCCCTAGGTTATGGAATATTTCAGCCATTGTTTTCTCTAATAAGTTTTCTACTGCTTTCTCTTTCTCTTCTCCTTTTGGGACCCATTTAATACAAATGTTAGTCTGCTTGATATTGTCCCATCAATCCCTTAAGCTATATTCACTTATTTTCATTTTTTTCTCTTTGCTGCTTGATGTTAGTTTTTCTGCCCTGCGAAATTGACTGATCCTTTATTCTGCTTTACCTAGACTGCTATTGAACCACTCTACTGTATTTTCCAGTTTAGATACTATATTCTCCAGCTGCATGACTTCTATTTGGTACTTTATTGTTTTCTATCTCATTGTTGAAGCTCTGTGTTTGTTCTTACTTCTCAAGTTCAGTGAACATCTTTATGGCCATTACTTTGAATTCTTTATCAGGTAGATTATCTCCATTTTTAAGGTTTCTTTTCTTGAGGTTTTTTTTCTTGTTCTTTCAGTTGGAACATATCCCTCTATTTTCAATTTGCTTGACCCTCTATGATTGTTACTATGTAACAGCTATTTCTCCCAGTCTTGAAAGAGTGGCTTTGTGTAGGAGATTAAATTTATCATTTAGCTTTTCTCTATCTTTTGGTTGTTTCTCAGACCTTTGTAATTGTTTAAGTAGCCTGAGTTGTTCTCCATAGATTCCATTTGTTGAGGGTATGCAACACCTGTTAGTGTTCAAGAGAGAGATATCTCAAACAGTTTAGTTTCAGGCTAATTATAAGCCAGATCCTCAGGCAACAGTTTTTAAGGTAGGTAAATATATACAGTCTTGTGAGTCTACAGTATAAATCCTGCTGACATCCAGACAAGATGCTCTGGAGGTGTCCCCTGGGCAATAGTTGCAAAAATTGTGGCTTTAGACTTTAAGCTCCTTTCTGAGTGGTATTAGCCAGCTGTGGGGAGGACAAGGGAGGCCACTAATACGGTGTCTCCCTGTCCATATTCCCTGGGGTGTGCCTCTGTAGCCTCTGGATGTATGGCAAACCTAAAGCCTGTCTCTCAGGCTGAAGCTTCAGGACAAGGAAATAAAACTTCTTCACATGAAAAGTAGGAGTTTGTTTCAGTCTGCTGTTTGTGCAGTGCCTTGTGGGTGGTAGCCTGCCAAAGACTATCTCCCCAATTGATTTGGACTCATGGGACCCATAAATACATTCCCCTTGGCCACCAGAGCCAGGTACTCAAGAGGTGTCCTTTGTATGGGCTGCATGTGCTTGTTGGCTATAGCTTGGTGGGCCACGACTATAGCACATTGGGGTGGGGCACTTGGCCAGCCCAGCTGCAGTGAGATAGTCTGCACTTGCAGTGCATGGGGCGAGGGTGGCAGTCCTACTGGAGCTAGCAGGCTAGGGATAGGGTGTGAAAAAGTCACCTGCTAGTGCCAATACCAACAGAGCAGAAGAACTAAAAAATGACACCCACAGGTGCCTCCATCTTTGAAGAGCATCCAAACAGGTTTCTGTTTCTCTAGCAGATGCTTTAAGATTAATAAATGAGTTTCCAAGTGACTTTCAAATGATTGCTTTTGTGTTGGGTCCTAGGGCAAGTGGATCTGTGTGCAAGCTCTTTTAAGTGTGAATTTTCTATTTCCTAGTCCTATGGTTCTCCTTGAAGTAAACCCTGTTGGTTTTCAAGACCAGACACTTCTGGTGCAGTTCCCAAGGATTGGGAGGCCTGAAAGGAGGGACAAACTCCTCACTCCTCAGGGACGAGCTCCAGATTATGAGACACCCTCCCAAATGTGGGTTACTGTTCCTGAATGTGAGAGTTTCTTGCTAGACTGTGTCTCCACCTCTCCTACTTATATCAATGTGACTTTTTATCCTTTGTTGTGGAGGCTCTGCTCAGGTATCTTTCAGGGCCTTTTCAGAGGAAATTGTTCCTTGTGTAACTGTAGAGTTGCTGTGTTCATGGGAGAAGATGAGTTTAAGATCTTTCTATACCACATCTTGAACCCTCCTATGGCCAATGGATCTTTGAGAAAGATGCAAAAGCAATTCAATGGAGAAGGGCAGTCTTTTATTTTTTAAAAAGATTTTGTTTATTTATTTCAGGAAAGAACATGCACACAAGCAGGGGGAGGGGCAGAGGAGAAGAAGAAGCAGACTCCCCACTGAGCAGGGAGCCCAGATGCAGGGCTTGATCCCAAGACCTTGAGATCATGACCTGAGCTGAAGGTAGTCACTTAACCAACTTCAGGCACGGCTGAAGGGTAGTCTTTTAAACAAATGTTGGAACAACCAGATATCCATATGTAGTATGTGAACCTTGGTCAAAACCTCACATCTTATTTAAATAATTAACTCAACATGAATCACAGACATAAATGTAAAACACAAACTGTAGGGATCCCTGGGTGGCGCAGCGGTTTGGCGCCTGCCTTTGGCCCAGGGCACGATCCCGGAGACCTGGGATCGAATCCCACATCGGGCTCCCGGTGCATGGAGCCTGCTTCTCCCTCTGCCTGTGTCTCTGCCTCTCTCTCTCTCTCTCTGTGACTATCATAAATAAATAAAAAATTAAAAAAAAACCTGTAAAACTTTTAGTAAAAAACTTAGAAGAAAACCTTCATGACCTGAAGTGAGGTAAAAGGTTCTTAGATTTTTAGATTAAAAATATATAGGGCAGCCTGGGTGGCTCAGCGGTTTAGTGCCGCCTTCAGCCCAGGGCCTAATCCTGGAGACCCAGGATTGAGTCCCACATCTGGCTCCCTGCATGGAGCCTGCTTCTCCCTCTGCCTGTGTCTCTGCCTCTGTGTGTGTGTGTATCTCTCATGAATAAATAAATACAATCTTTAATTAAAAAAAGCACAATATATAAAGGGAAAAATAATAAATTTGACTTCATCAAAATTAGAAGCTTTTGCTCTGAGAAAGACCGTGTTAAGAGAATGAAAAAATAGATACAAACTGGGAGAAAATGTTTGCAAATCACATATCCAACATAGAACTTGTATCCAGAATGTATAAAGAACTCCTAAAACTCACCAGTAAGAAAACTCAAACGACCCAATTGAAAAATGAACCAAAGTGAAATAGACACCTCCCCAAAGAGGATACAGAAGGCAGATAAGCACATAGAAAGCTGTTAAGCATCATTAGATATTTGGGAAATTAAAATTAAAATTTGAGATGCCACACCACACATCTATTAGAATGGCTTGGCCATCTTCAATACAAACTAAATTAAGAGCCTGCCTTATGTGAACCTCTTCCTTGATAATCCACACTAAGATTTCTCACTTGAACACAGACAAATTTTTGGAAGCATCTCCTGGTGTCAAGGCCGTAATATCTAAGGGAGGGTCACATATACATATGCACAAAAGGTTGTTCTTTATCATTCTTGCCTCAGATAACTTTGCTTTCTGTCATAGAATTCCTTGTTCCATGAGATTTAGCTCTTCCACCTTTGGCCTCCGTTTCCCTTATCTCTTTATTTTTTAAAAAATATTTATTTACTTATTTATTCAGAGAGAGCAAGAGACACAGGCAGAGGGCGAAGCAGGCTCCATGCAGGGAGCCCGACGTGGGACTCAATCCCAGATCTCCAGGATCACACCCCGGGCTGCAGGCGGCGCTAAACCGCTGCGCCACCGGGGCTGTCCTCCCTTATCTCTTTAAATCACCCTTCTGTCACTGTGAGTGATACCAGTGACACTCAAACAGGCTGCATCTGGCAGGCTGGTCCTCAAAGGACATTTATGGTCTTCTGAGGTGTCACACCTGCAGTTCAAATAGATTCCACAAGGGGGATGGTGTTTATGGAAGTATAGCTCTTGGCTAGACTACCCTTAGAACTTGTGTATAACTGAAAGAGACCAGATATTAGGTACATAATCCATCTATGATTTTTAAATAGCATCTATTTAAAAATAACACAAATGTTGCCTAAACACTAATAATTTAAGTTAACCAATTATTGAAAAGAGAAAACATTTATTTTTCAGTCAATCTGTAGATGTTTGCTAAACACCTACTGTGTGCAAGGCACTGTTCTAAATACTGGGGATACAAACTAAATTTATTTGGAGCAAGATATAAAAGAAATGATACATTTAGACTACCTTTAATTATTAATGATTCTTGCTGAGTTTTGTTCTGAAGCTTACCTGGCAAATTTACTCTCATCTTTTATGAGGGTCAGAGGTAGCAGGATGTTTATCAGTGGTAAGCTTCCTGCGAAATTCCTCCCACCACTATTTCCTATTTAATTAGCATGATTATAACAACCATCTCAACTAGTTCTTGCAAAGAGAATTCAGCCGATCACTAAGGTTTCTTCTACTCCATAACATGATTTTTTAAAGAAAGGCCCATTCCATCTTTTTTCCTGTTTTTTTTTTTTTTCATCTATGTCCAAAATGCAAGAAACAAACCTGCTGCTAAATAACTCTTGAGTTTCTTCCCCTTCTTTGGAAATTTCATCTACCTAATGTGGTTACCTGGCCAAATAAGTCATTCCTTTAGCTGGGTCTTTTTTCATTCACATGTGTACTTAGCCCCTCTTTCCCATTAGTGCAGATTATTTTATTTTTTAAGATCTTATTTATTTATTTATGAGAGACACAGAAAGAAAGGCAAAGACATAGACAGAGGGAGAAGTAGGCTTCCTGTGGGAGCCCAATGTGGAACTCCATCAAAGGACCCCAGGATCAGGACCTGAGCCAAAGGCAGATGCTTAACCACTGAGCCACCCAGGTATCCCATGAATGTAGGTTTTAAAATGGGATTTAATTCCTTACTGCTGTGAGATGTATCATGTTTACATT
Source organism: Canis lupus baileyi (assembly GCF_048164855.1). Lineage (NCBI taxonomy): Eukaryota > Metazoa > Chordata > Mammalia > Carnivora > Canidae > Canis > Canis lupus. Next base: position 69,933,815 of record NC_132876.1, on the reverse strand, counting down.
TCAAAGTCTACTGTGACCCTTTGCTAACAGAAATAATGTTACCCTTTCTAGATTTTTGAGACATTCTGAATGTGACAAAACTGAACATAGGAAAGTGCTTTCTAAATATGTGTTTTCTTCTCAGCATCAGCCTATATACGACAGGCAGCCCTCTTCACTAGTATGTACTGACTTAGCAGTTCCACAAAGAAAGGAGGGTCAAGGGACACCTGGGTGGCTCAGTGGTTGAGCATCTGCCTTTGGCTCAGGTAGTGATCCCGGGGTCCTGGGATCAATTCCCTCATTGGGCTCCCCGCAGGGAGCCTGCTTCTCCCTCTGCCTGTATCTCTGCCTCTCTCTGTGTGTCTCTTATGAATGAATGAATGAATGAATGAATGAATAAATAAATAAATAAATTCTCCAAAAAAAGAAAGAAAGGAGGGTCAAGCTTTTAGAAAGGAATTCCTGAAGTCTCAGAAATGGGATGTCAGCCACTGGTTCAAGGTGCTGTTCTTGCCAAGCAGTGCTGTCATTTGACCCCAGCTGAGGGCCTGCTCTGAGAATATCATGGTTATGTTGTTTCCTCAGTTAAGATCTCAGCCATCAAAAAGGGACCCAGGTCCAGGGACTCAGAGTACAGCCTGAACTACAGCAGAGCTGGAAGAGGTTGTGACGGGAAAGGGAGAGAAGGGTCTCACATCAGCCTTGACCTGCTCCTTCTGTATAGAGTGGAGATGGCAGTTAGAGTTATATTAAACTTGAAAGAAACCAAAGGAAACTGATTTTATTTCCCCTCAGGAGCGATTCCTGTTTTGCTTATACCCTACTTTCTGGTGTTCACTAAATTATGGATCTTGTCTGTGCTCACCTTAGCCTGGCTCGCCTATGATTGGAATACCCACAGTCAAGGTATGAGACAAAGGAAGTGTGATGGTCCCTGTCTGTGCAAAAGATGGAACCAAAGGGAGAGGGAAATGGAGGGAGAGAGTGGGAGAAGAAGAGGGAGAAAGGCTGAGTGAAGTAAGTCAGTCGGAGAAGGACAAACATTATATGTTCTCATTCATTTGGGGAATATAAATAATAGTGAAAGGGAATATAAGGGAAGGGAGAAGAAATGTGTGGGAAATATCAGAAAGGGAGACAGAACGTAAAGACTCCTAACTCTGGGAAACGAACTAGGGGTGGTGGAAGGGGAGGAGGGCGGGGGGTGGGAGTGAATGGGTGACGGGCACTGGGGGTTATTCTGTATGTTGGTAAATTGAACACCAATAAAAAATAAATTAAAAAAAAGAAGAGGGAGATAGGATAGGAAGGGGAAAGAAGGGGAAAGGGAAAGGAAAAGAGTTAGGAAGGTGGAGGGCTGGAAAGATGGAAAGAAGCAAATAGGTGTACAGGGAAGGAGACAGAGAGAGGAGAGCAAAGCTCAGCAAGGAAAAGAGATCTCATCTCTCCCAGGCTTCTGAGGAAGAATTAAGAGGTTTCAGGGCAGGTGCCCTCAGTTTTGGGACATTTACCTATCACTTTCCTGGCTGGCTCCAGGGAAGCAGGGGTCTCCTATATCTTCTTGGGGGTTGGACTCAGGGACAGTGCCTACAGCACTACGTTCTAGAGATACGGAAATGTGAAAAGGGGACTTCCTCTGTGACCTGAGGACTATAGGAAGAACCTTCTACCTCTAAGAGATGTTTGAGGGATTGTAGCTCATCAGCTCTTTCCTTCCCTTCTGTACCCACAGGTGGTAGGCGTTCAGCTTGGGTACGTAATTGGACCCTCTGGAAGTATTTTCAAAATTATTTCCCAATAAAGGTAACCACTCTTCCTTTTGGTGCTCTTGGGTCCTGTTGCCCAGACTTTCCCTCCCCACTCAGCGCCATGTTTTCAAAGGCTTTAGTGGCCAGCAGTGAAAGTCAAGTCCCAGAAGCATAATGCAGAGTAGGCATATAAGATAGATGGGCAGGTGGGGAGATGAATGGATAGCAGCCTTTCTTCACAGTGGCAAACTCTCTGAGCATCATAACCCCTGGCAATCCTCTGACAGTGATGACATCCCAATGAACAGAGATTTGGGGCTCCCCAAGGGAAACACAGGCTATCTGCTGGTATCTGGGTCCACATGTCCTCTCTTCCTTCTTCCTATCCACCACTCTGACTCAATCTCTCTCTAACAGCTGGTGAAGACTCATGACCTCCCTCCCAAACACAACTATATTATTGCCAATCACCCCCATGGGATTGTTTCTTATGGTGTGTTCATCAACTTTGCTACTGAGGCCACTGGCTTTGCTCAAATTTTTCCAGCCATCACTCCTTCCATAGGGACCTTGGAATGGATTTTCTGGATCCCCATTGTGCGAGACTATGTGATGTCAATGGGTGAGTATAAGAAATCATCCCATTCTCTGGCCTACCTCAGACCTCCAACCCCAGTAAGCACTGACAGTCCACATCTCATATCTTGATGGAAGAAGACTTGTAAAAAATGAGTCCAGAACACATAAAGCCAGTAACAAGAGTATGTGGCCATGCATCAGGTTCTGTCTAAGATCTGGGAGGCAGGGTTTAGTTAGACAGTAGGATAAGTTACAGGCATTTATAAGAGTTGCCAAGAATTCTTTCAGAGGAGGAAGCAGAAGTCGAGTTCAGGATCAAAGCCAAAGTGTAAAACAGAAGGTTAGTGGTGGCTAGTGGCTAGTCCTGATCACTCTTGAGGGAGAGAACTCTGGACAGTTTCTAGAGCTGTAAGACTGGGGAGAGTGGATAGTATTGATCTAAGAGGCAGCAGGTATAGGAATTCAATGTAGTATCACAGATTCCCCACAAGACAAGCAGCTGACCCTAAGGACCAACCTCAGGCTAGGGCTAACCCAGGATGTGGAGGTCAAAGACAGAAGAGTGGAAACAATAGTCAGGAAACAGAACTCTCTTCAGCATGAAGAGCCCAGAGGAACCCCTTTCCCAAATCTCAGGCACCAAGTTTGTTATGCCACTTGACTCTTTGGTTTCACAGGTGTGTGCCCAGTGAGTGGCTTGGCCTTGAAGTATTTGCTGACCCAGAAAGACTCAGGCAATGCTGTGGTTATTGTGGTGGGTGGAGCTGCTGAAGCCCTCTTGTGCCGACCGGGAGTCTCTACCATCTACCTTAAAGAACGTAAAGGTTTTGTGAAGTTGGCACTGAAGACAGGGTGGGTCCCCAGGTTCTGGTGCCCTATTGTCAGAGTGCCATAGGTACTCTGTAGCACCTCTCCAGAATGGCTCCCTCCTTTGGAAACCTGTTAGAGGGGGCTCTCTCTTTACTCTGATTGCTTCCCTCTGCTCCTTTGCCCCGTCTTAATGGTGTTTGGGCCTCCAGATAACATTTGTAGGCATTTTTTTTATTTGAAGTTGGAGAAAGAACAATGGGAAAAGACTTTTATCTTCTGCCCATTAGTCTAGTAGGCTAGGGGTCAGGGGAAGTGGAGCTTTGCTTTCAACTCACTAACTGAGAGGTCCAGAGAACCTACCCAGGACAAGGAAGGCATTGGGCTGGGGGCTGGGAGGATTGCAAAAATAAATAAGACATGGTTATTGCCTCCAAACAGCATATAATCTGGTTTGATAAATAGAATGCATTTGTTCAGCAGTTAGTGAACAACTACTGTGTGTCAGGCATAGTACTAGGCATTGAGGATATAAAAATAAATGAAACCTGATCCTTGCCTTTAAGAAACTGACAGTCCCATGGGAACAATAGATATGCACACATATAATTACAAAATATATCCAGAAGCCAACGACTTACATCTCAGCTGTAAACCCCCTGGTTTAAATTAGCATAATCTCTCCCCTCATTATTACAGTCTCCTAACGCTCTGCCTGCTTCTTTCCCTGCCTCCCCCACATCCAAGAGTCTACTCTCAACTGTAGCCAGGATGACTTCATTAAATGTGAGATTGTGTCACTACTCCAAATGCTCCAATGGCTCCAATTTCACTCTGAGCAAAATCCAAAGTCTTTACAAGGGCCTGCAAAACCCTGAATAATCTAGTCCTTAGCAACCCCTCATCACCCACTGCTCTCCCCCTTACTCATTCTATTAGGGCTACAGTGATCTTGCTGTCCCTCAAACAAGCCACATGCTCCTGCCTTAGGGTGCTCTAGCTGTTCCCTCTGCCTGGAACACTATTCCTCCAAATAACTGTTTGGGTCATTCCCTTACTTACTCCAGGTATTTGCTCAAATGTTTCTTCTCAGGAAGTTCTATCCTGACCATCTTGCTCTATTTTTTCCCTGTTGTATTCATCATCTTTTTATATATCATTGATTTTATTTATATATCTGTTTTGTTTGTTATTATTTACTGTCTTCCCCCAAGAAAAAATGCAAGGTATTTTAAAAATCTATTTTGTTCACGGATGTGTGACAGTGAACAGGGCTAGGGCTTTATACAGTGCTGACACACAGAAAGAGCTCAATAAACATTTGTTGAATGTATAATGTGCTATAATAGAGTTATGTACAAAGTGCTATGGGAACAACAACTGATGGGAAAACTTTCACTCCAAGTAGAAGTTTCATGAGTGAGTGACATTTGAATTATGAGCTAAAATATTAGTAGGAGTTGCCAGCCAGACCAAAAGGGAGAAAGGACTCAGGAAACCTACAACGTATCAGGCACTATGTGAGGCCCTAAAGATCCAAAGATGAATGACAGATTTCCCACCTTTGATCAGCTTGACAGGCAACTAGGAAGTCAGATAGGTAAGGGGATGACTGTAATAACTGAATTAGAATAGTGTTAGTGCGGAGAAAGATGAGCACTAGATAAAGAGTACCTAATTCACATTGTGGGGGAGGGAATTGGAGGTAGTCAAAAAAGTTTTCTTCAAGAGATTGAAATTGGAGCTAAGCATTGAAGGGCAAAATAGAATTAGCCATGTGAAGACAGAAGGAAGGCATTTCTGGCAGAGGGAGCAGAATGTACAAAGAATCATAGACAAGAAACAACTTGGCACACTTAGTATGGCTAAGCAGATTGCAAGAAAGGAGTGGGGAGAGGAGAAGCTAGCACAAAAGCTAGAGCACAAAAGCCATGGCAAGCAGCATGATATAAAGTGAGGATCTCTGGAAGAGCTTTAAAGAGAGGAATGACAGGTCCAGATATGCAGTTAAGGAAGATCACTCTGGATGCTGGGTGTAATGACGGCAGTTAGATTGCCTAAGATTAGTTTCTTTCTATCATAAGACAAGGTACAGCAGCTCCCCCTTCCCCCCCCCCGCCCCCCAAAGGGTTCAGTTAAAAGGGTGGGGCATGGCAAGAATGAAACAAAAGCTGAAGATGTTTGGGTACTTGGGTTCTTGTCCTATAATAGGCAGATTGGAAAGGTTTCACACCTTGGAGAGGATTTTGCTGGGGGGGAGCTCCCTGGAAGAGTTAATACTTCTCCTTTCTTTGCAGAGCATACCTTGTCCCTTCTTATTCCTTTGGAGAGAATGAGGTTCACAATCAAGAGACCTTCCCTGAAGGCACATGGATAAGGTTCTTCCAAAAAACCTTCCAGGCCACATTCAAAAAAATCCTGGGATTAAATTTCTGTACCTTCCATGGTCGGGGCCTCACTCGAGACTCCTGGGGCTTCCTTCCTTTCAATCGGCCCATTACCACTGTTGGTGAGCTTTCCAATACCTTTGGACCACCCTCGTTGTTGATTCACCTCACCCAGGTCATCCATCAGTCCAGGAGGCCTAGCAAACAGCTGGGATGGGCAATGGGAATTCCAGTAGGATTGGCTGAGGGCAGGGTGGGCAGGACAACTAAACAGTAAGAATTGTGGCCATTTAATAGCTCCCATGAAACCATTTTTATTCACAAACATTCCTTCATCATTCTTCTGAGCCTTCTTCTCATTCTCATCAGCATGCATGAGATAAGGTATTTGGAGAATGTGGGATGGAAAGGAGCTAGAGCAGCAGGGAAAAAAAGGAAAGGGAGGGGACACAGATACTGAGTTTGATTGAGTATGTGGCTCCCTCTGAAGGATGGGTAATTTGAGTTGGGGAGGGGAGGCTCTGATGCTTATCTCTTCTCCTGTCCCATAGTTGGGGAGCCCCTGCCAATCCCCAAGATTAAGAGGCCAAACAAGAAGACAGTGGACAAGTACCATGCACTCTACATCAGTGCCCTGCGCAAGCTGTTTGACCAGCACAAAGTTCAATATGGCCTTCCTGAGACCCAGGAGCTGACAATCATATAACAGGAGCTATATATCCCCCACTTTAGAAATCAGAGTCTTGGGATGCCTGGGTGGCTCAGCGGTTGGGCTTCTGCCTTCGGCCCAGGGTATGATCCTGGAGTCCCGGGATCGGGTCCCGTATCGGGCTTCCTGCATGGAGCCTGCTTCTCCCTCTGCCTATGTCTCTGCCTCTCTCTCCCTGTATCTCTCATAAATAAAATCTTTTTAAAAAAGGAGAAGAAATCGGAGTCTTGTGAATCCACAAGTCTTTTTTTGTCCCCTGACTCCAACCAGCTCTCTGATCAAAGGAATGAGAAGCCAAAGAGCACCAGGGCTCCTTCCTCCCAAGCCTTAGCAGCACCATCAGTATGTAGATTTAGGCTTAGAAGACTTGTTGAGAATAGGAATGATTTGTTTCCTCCACCTCCTTACAATTTGGGAAATACAACAAGGTAAACCAGGAACCTGACCTGTAGTTCCTGATCCAAGTTGAAAGGATTCCCTCAGTTGTGACCCAGTTCTACACTGGCAAAAATTTTTACATGTAGTTATGCTGTCTCTTCTATAAATATAAAGGTCTACTCCTGAAACCAGTATTACACTATATGTTAACTAACTATAAATTAAATAAAATTTTGGGGCATTTGGGTGGCTCAGTTGATTAAGCATCTGCCTTCGGCTTAGGTCATGATCCAAGGATTCTGGGATCAAGCCCCTTGTCAGGCTCTCTGCTTGGCAGGGAGTCTGCTTGTCCCTCTACCTCCCCCTGCTTGTGCTTTCTCTCTCACTCTCTCTCTCTCTCAAATAAATAAAATTTAAAATAAATAAAATTTTGAAAAAAATAATAAAGGTCTAGATACATAAAACAGGCTTTGACTAGTTTCTTTTTTGGGGGGAGGGCTGGATACGTTATACTTTATTGATGGTACATGACAAGGTAGGGCTCCCCAAGCCCCTTCCTTTCCTCAGGGGTTCTGGATGTAAATTGGAGGTCAGGAGATTCTCAGTATGTTGGGGGATTAAGTCGGGGCAGGGACTCCCCAGCAGCTGAGGGCCTCTCTCTTCCTCTTGTTCTTGCTAGGGCTGATGGTCCAGGAGGCCTTGGACCATGAGGCCCACCACCCGATTGCTGTAGCTGAATTCATTGTCATACCAGGAAATGAATGAGCTTGACGAAGTGGTCATTGAGGGAAATGCCAGCCCCGGCATTGAAGGTGGAAGAGTGGGTGTCACTGTTGAAGTCGCATGAGACAACCAGGTCCTCAGTGTAGTCCAGGATGCCCTTGAGGGGACCCTCCGATGCCTGCTTCACCACCTTCTTGATGTCGTCATATGACTAGTTTCTAATTACTGTAGTTCACTACTGGTCTTCCCTCAAACCCTGCCAGGAAGCTGGTCTGTGGAGAGCCATTTTCCTCTTCTTCATCCATCCTTTATACTTCCTCTGACAAAAAAGGTGAGGAAGAAGGACTGTTATACAGTGTAGGAGACAGCAAAACTGTGAAAATTGACATAGATATCCACTGAGTAGTCCATCTCTCCTAGACTCACGTACTCCTAGACTCATGTAACAATTCTGGGTCAGAAAGAAGGGAGCCACGAGGGCAGCCTGGGTGGCTCAGCAGTTTAGTGCCTCCTTTGGCCCAGGGCATGATCCTGGAGTCCCAGGATCGAGTCCCACATCGGGCTCCCTGCACGGAGACTGCTTCTCCCTCTGCCTGTGTCTCTGCCTCTTTCTCTCTCTCTCTGTGTCTCTCATGAATAAATAAATAAAATCTTTAAAGAAAAGAAAAGAAGGGAGCCATGAGACCAGGCACACACTGTGAGTCTACTTTATGTCAAGTACCTACTGTGTAATAGGGATTATGCCATCATTTTCACAATCTTTGTCTCTTAATGCCAACACCAGCCTTGTGAGATTGAGGTCATCTCCATTTCTCAGTAGCTAAAACTCAAAGCAGTTAAGTAACTTGCCCAAAGTTACATTGCTTTGTATAGAATTAGCATTCAAACCCAAGTCTTGCTAATTCTAATCCAAAGGTCTTTCTAATATCAACCACCACACCTCCCATTCCTCATTTCTTAGAGACCTATTTATTAATCAGCTTAATTTTCCTAAATAAGGACCCATGATACCCCACTTAAATTAGTTCATAAGTGTGGGCAAAGTCATATGGATTTTATTCAGAGTGGATCCATGTTACACCTCAGGGAAAGTAATTTATTCATTAAAAAACTTTTATATCAATAGATTGGAATTGGGAATCCAGAAACAAACTCATACATGTGTGATCAATTGAGTTTTGCCAAGAGTGCCAAGACAATTCAATGGAAAGAAAGAATAGTCTTTTCAATTTATGATTCAGGGCAACTGGATATTCACATGGAAAAGAATGAAGTTGGAACTCTACCTCATACCACATACAAAATTTAACTTGAAATGGATCAAAGACCTAAAATGAGAGCTGCAGCTATAAAACTATTAGAAGAAAACATAAGAGTAAAGTTTGCTGGCCTTGGATTTGGCAATGGACTCTTAGATAAGACACCAAAAGCACAAACAACAAATGAAAAAATAGCTAAGTTGGACTTCATTAAAATTAAACACTTGTGTTTCAAAGAACACTATCATAAAAATGAAAAGACAACCCACAGGAGAAATTTGCAAATCACATGTCTGATAAGAATATAGTATGCAGAATATATAAAGAACTCTTACAATGACAAAAAGCACAATTAAGAGTGAGCAAAGGGGGGTGCTTGGGTGGCTCAGGCACCCAATGTTGGTTAAGTACGCAACTGGACTCTAGGTTTCTGCTGAGGTTGTGATCTCTAGGGTGCTCAGGGCAAGTACCATAATCAGTGGGGAGTCTTCTTGGAGATTATCTTCCTCTGCCACTCGCCCCTAACTTGCATGCAGGTACATGTGCACTCTCTCTCTCTCTAAAAATAAACAGGTAAATCTTAAAAAATGAGTGAAGAATTTGAATGGAAATCCCTCCAAATAAGATATACAAATGAAAAAGTGCTCAAAATTTTTAATCATTAGGGAAATGCCAATCAAAACCATAATGAGATACCATTTCACACTCCCTAGGATGACTATAATAAAGGCAGGCAATTACAAGTATTAGTATTAATAAGGGATATGGAGAAATTAGAACCCTAAGGCATTGCTCTTAGGAATGTAAAATGGTGCAGCCCCTTTGTAATACAAGTTGGTAGTTCCTCAAAAAGTTAAATATGGAGTTATTGTAAGACCTAGCAGTCCCACTCCTACATATAGACCCCCAAAATTGAAAATACATGATCACACAAAAATTTGTACGTCGATGATCATAGCACAACTATTTATAATACCAAAAAATGAAAACAACCCAAAAGTCCATCAGTTGATGAATGAATAAACAAAATATGGTATATCTATACAATGGAATATTATTCAACCATAGAAGGAATTTCATTCCTTCTGTTACATGCCACAACATGGGCAAACCTTGCAAATATTATGCTAATTGAAAGAAGCCAGAAACACAGGCTGTATATTACATAATTCCATTTCTATTAAATGTCCAGAATATGCAAATATAGAGATAGAGAGACATAAAGTAGATTAGTGATTATCAGGGACTGGGGGAGAGGGGAAATGGGAGTGACTGTTAATGGGTATGAAGCTTCTTTAGGGGATGATGAAGATGTTGTGGAATTAGATAGTGATGGTGGCTGTGCAACCTTGTGAATAATTAAAACCCACCATATTGTACACTCTAAATAGGAAAATTTTATAGTATGCAACTATATCTCGAAAAAGTAATGTTTAAGAAAAATCAGCCTTTAAAAAATGGTTTTACTTATTTATTTGAGAGAGAGAGAGAGAGAGCAAGAGACCACAAGCAGGGGGAGTGGCAGAGGGAGAGGGGGAAGCAGGCTCCCTGTTGAGCAGGAAGCCTGATATGGGGCTCCATCCCAGGACCCTGGGATCATAACCTGAGCCAAAGGCAGGCACTTAACCAACTGAGCCACCCAGGTACCCCAAAAATCATCCTTCTAATTTAAGGAAAAACATGTGAGTTGTATTAAAAGTTGTATAAAAGTTTAAAAATACACAATATTTTTAAAATACTTTTTTAAAAAATACTTTTTATTTTGAAATAATTGCAGATTCACAGCAAGGTGCGAATGTGGTCCATTGGACCCTTTACCCAGCTTCCCATGATGGTGACATCTTACATAATTGAGTACAATATAAAAACAGGAAATTGACACTGGTACAATACTATTAATTAGACTAGAGGCCTTACTCAGTTTTTACTATTTTTATGCACGTTCATTTGTGTATGTGTGTGTAAACTGACAATTTGATGTCATGTACAGATTTGTATGATCCCCATGACCATCATGACATAGAACTGTTTCATCACCATAGAGTAACTATCTAGAACCTCACCTGTATAATCACACACCTCTGCCTTCATCCCTGTGCCCTGGCAATCACTGATCCATCTTCCATCTCTATAGCTTTATCATTTCAAGGATATTATATAAGTGAAATCATACAGCATGCTGTCATTTGACATTAGTTTTTTTCCTTAAACATAATACCCTTAAGATCCATCCAAGTCATCATGTATCAATAGTTCATTCCTTTTTGTTGCAGAATAGGATTCCATGGTCTGGATGCACCAGGTAGTTTAACCATTTACCCATTGAAGGACATCTGTATTGTTTCCAGTTTTTGGCTATTACAAGTAAAGCTGCTATTAACACCCATGTACAAGTTTTTGTATAAATGAAAGTTTTGACTTCTCTGGGACAAATGCCTAGGAGTGCAATTGCTGGGGTATATGGAAATTGCATATTTAGTTTTATAGGAAACTGTCACACTATTTTCTAGAATGGCTGTACCACTTTACATTCCCATCAGCAATATATAAAGGATTAAGCTTCTCTGCATCTTAGCCAGTATTTCATATTGTCACTTTCTTTTTTAATTTTAGCCATTCTGATACAGATGTAGTGATATCTTCTTGTAGTTTTAATTTGCATTTTTGATTTAGATCAATCTCTGTCGGCTAGAAATGCCTGGGGGCACTCACCTGGGCCCTGACTACTTGTGGCTAGCCCACAGACATTTCCCCACTGGATTCAATGTCGTGGCTGGCCCAGTTTTTGTGGTTTTTATTATTATTGCAAAACACACCTCAGCAACAACCATCAGAGAACTTTGAAAAAACAAGATTTATTACTCAGGTTCCGGAGAATACACAGCACACCAGGTGCCACACAGTGAGGTCATAGGTAGAAATAGAAAAAGTATGCAGACTTGGGGTTCTGCCATTACTGGGATCAAGAGTGGGGAGCCTAGGGCTTCACAGGTTCATTCTTAATTGGTGAATTTAATATATCAGAATAGGAATTAAAACTTGGGAAGGGAAAAGGAAGGTCACGCAGTCAGTTATCCAGGTCACCAGGGCTTTCTAAAAGGGGAACCTTAAGATTGAGTGTCACCTGGCTCTTTATCTCACTGTGTGGCTGGTAATGTATTTATTTGAGATGAATGTCTTTGATATGGATGTTTTGGCAATAAAAAACTTAATGCCAGGCATTTATGTTACAATCCAAAAGCTAATTGTCATGCACTTACACTACAATTGTCCTAATGGCTGAAGACGTTAAACATTTTTTCATTTGCTTATTTGCTGGCCATATATCCTCTTTAGTGAAACATCTCTTCACAACTTTTGCCCATTTTAGATCTTGACTGTTGAAAGTTCTTTATATATTCCAGATACTAGTCCTTTGTTGGATATATGGTTTGCAGATGCTTTCTCCTAGTCTGTAGCTTGTCTTTTTATCCTTTTAACAGGGTCTTTTACAGAGAAAATATTTTTACTTTTGATGAAGTTGAGTTTACCAAATTTTTTTAATGAACTCTATCAGTTTAGTATTGTAACTGTAACAAATTACATTATAGTGGCTTTCTCACTCTATAATATATGAGGAAAAATGCCAAATCAATTTTAAAAATTAAGAAAAGCCATAACTTAAGACTAAAATATGATATTTTGACTTTTGACTCCATAACACAAAATAATCCAAGCAACAATTTTGACAAAAATATTAACTCTTAATAACATAAAGATAGAGTGAGATATCAAAGGAAAATATTTTTCCTGAGTAGAGTATATTTCTGGTTTAATAGCTACAGAAAAAGAACCCATTTGTTATACTATCAGAACTGGGGAAGGGGTTATCTGTAGAAGCATTAATGGAATTCCTGGCAAAGTTAAATGAAATCATTGAGGAGGAAGGCTACTATTTCCAAACAGGTGTCTAATATCAATGAAACAGGCCTTTTTGTAATCTTACACTGTCACAAATCTATCATGTCAAGAAATACAAATCAAGCCTTGGCTATAAATCAGAGGTATTGAATTGTTAGATTCTTAGAGGAACTCAGCCATAAAGATTTCACTTAAATAGGAGAGCAAAGGGTCATTGTTAGAGATGCTCCAGAAATTATCCTACTCCAAATATTTGTCATGTGTCAATACATATCTTATTGATAACAAAAACTTTCCAGAAAGATGACTCTATTTTAAAATGCACTCAAAGTTCTTAAGAGTAAAAAAGAATGCCTATGTTTATTTACTTAAGGAATATTTAGCAGAAAAATGTGACACCTTCATTCTGAAATTCGAGGACTTGTATTTTTGTTTTTTTCAAAAATTCACATACCATATAATTCACCTTTTAAAATATACAATTCAATGATTTTTCATATATTCACAATGTACATCTTAGGCTAGCCCATGAGGAAAAATAACCCCAAAAGAAACATTTATGATGTAACGTTTCTATTTAGTGTTTTGTTTTATACAGTTAATGAGAATTTTATAAAAACATATACTTGACATTGCAGCAATGTCCACAATAGCCAAACTGTGGAAGGAGCCTCGGTGTCCATCAAGATGAATGGATAAAGAAGATGTGGTTTATGTATACAATGGAATATTACTCAGCTATTAGAAATGACAAATACCCACCATTTGCTTCAATGTGGCTGGAACTGGAGGGTATTATGCTGAGTGAAGTTAGTCAATGGGAGAAGGACAAACATTATATGGTTTCACTCATATGGGGAATTTAAAAATAGTGAAAGGGATTATAGGGGAAAGGAGAGAAAGTGAGTGGGAAAAATCAGACAGGGTGACAGAACATGAGAGACTCCTAACTCTGGGAAAAGAACAAGGGGTAGTTGAAGGGAAGGTGGGTGGGGGGTGGGGGTGACTGGATGATGGGCACTAAGGGGGGCATTTGACGGGATGAGCACTGGGTGTTATACAATACGTTGGCAAATCGAACTCCAATAAAAAATATACAAAAAAATCAAGTTAAATAATGAAATAATATAAATCATAATTAAAATTTGAGAAATTAGAAAAAACATATACTTGAATTTTATTTTTATTATTTTCATTACCAATTTTGATATTTTTACAGTGTAAGATGAATTTTCGGGAACAAATTACAGTGTATTATATTGCACCAATAGGATATGGGTTTACCTTATGACAACTTAATGTCTGAACTTGGTCAAGGTCATAGTCTTGATCAAGGTCATAGTCATAGTCATAGTCTTGGTCAAGGTCATAGTCTATGAGTTATTTGCAAACAATATGATTGCTTATTTTAAAAACTCAAGAGAATTGAGACGCCTGGGTGGCTCAGCAGTTGAGCGTCTGCCTTTGGCTCAAGGCATGATCCCTCAGTCCCGGGATCAAGTCCTACATCGGGCTCGCAGCATGGAGCCTGCTTCTCCCTCTGCCTGTGTCTCTGCCTCTCTCTCTCTCTCTGTCTCTCTCATGAATAGATAAATAAAAAATTTTTAAAAAGAAAGAAATTAAGTTGAATGTTTAATGCACTTCCAATTAAAATCCTAATAGTTTTGTTTGGCACTTAAGAAAGCTATTCTAAAATTCATCCAAAAGAATACAGTCAGAAAATAACCAGGCAGAGGCATGTGAGTGGCTCAGTCAGTTAAGCATCCAACTCTTGATCTCAGCTTAGGCCTTGATCTCAAGTTCAAGAGTTCAAGCCCCACGTTGGGCTCCATGCCCAGTGTGGAGTCAATTTAAAAAAATAACCAATTTTTGAAAACTAAAGTAATATGGAGGAATTAGCACAACTAGATGTTAAACATGTTATAAATATTCAAGCATTAAAATAGAATAGTACTGGTGTTAGCTAGGGTAAAATAGTAAGTTACTCAAGTATGAGGGCTGAAAGATCTTTCCTTGGCCCTGGTGGATTCTAGGACAAAGCAAGACCCCAACCAAATGGCACAACACTACTGTTTGAGTGTGCAGCAAAGTCAAGGTCCCTCAGAATTTGTTGAGCTGAAGAATTGAATGGGGTGTCTGCACAGGCATCCCTGAACAGGCTTCCCTGAAGTGCCACAGATTCAAGCTCACTACTTACTGTTCAGTGGTTGCTTAACAAGAGAACATCAAGAAGGACAGTGGAGAGAGGTTGGAAGGAAATAGGTGAAGGAAAATGTTCCCTGTTAGGGGGAGGGAAAGGACCTTCAGACTCACTGTTGCCCCCCCAGGTCCAAGTCTTCACAGGGGACCCACCTTTCTTGGGCCTCCTCTGCAGAAACACCACAGTCTGAAGGCATAATGTCTGAGAGAAAACTAAGACCTTTTTAGAGCCAGGCTCTAAAGGTGGCTCTGAGGCTCTGGCTCTGGCTTTGGCTCTCAGGACCTGATGGTTCTCAATAACTAGTTTTCCTCTCTTCCTCAGTAACTGGAAGAAAATTCAGCTTAGGGATGGCCTAGGACAAGGAAAGAGTGAGTCAGAAAACAGCAGTTACACAAATAGCTGGAGCGGGACTCCACCCCTTTGACAAACCCAACTGCCTGGAGGTAAGCCAGGTGACACAGTCCAAAAGCATCTGTGCAAACAAGTCCTCCCTGAAGACAAGCAGAGTCTGGGAGTTGCCTCACTTTTCATCCCGAGGATCTCTCATACCATATGACATATATAGATCATTATAGCACACATTGTTCATAGAGGATTAGCAATTCAGCAAATGTGTCAGCTTAAATTGTTATTTATCCCACATCGCTAGTGCTTTCAAGCTATCATAACTATTCTTTCAATATTTTAACAAATGCTTATGGAGTTCCTACTATGTGACAGGCACTGCTCTAGATGCTGGGATTGTAGCACTGAATAAAACAAAGACCCTGCCCTCTCAGAGCTTACATCCTAGCTGGGAGAGACAGATAAACAAGCAAGCAAGGAACCCCATCAGATAGTGATAAGTGCTGTGAAGAAAAATAAGGACAATAAGGGATCAGCGTGTGATGGGGAGTTCTATTTCAGTGAAGCTGGTGAGGGAGGCCTTCCCGAAAGGTGATATTTGAATAGAGATCTGACTAAAGTGAGGCAGCCAGTCATGTTAATGTTGGAGGAAGAACAGTCCTAGCAGAGAGACCGACAAAGACAAAAGCCTGAGAGGAAATCTGCTTGGCATATTCAGGGTACAACAAGATTTCCTAGTAACTGGAAGGAGTGGAATGAATAGGGAAAGAGAATGGAAGATAAGGTGAGGGAGGGCAACAAGAGCTAGATTAAGTAGGAGCCCATAGGCCAGTGTGATGGTTTTGGATATTCTACTAAGTGAGATGAAATGTTGCTGGAAGGGTTACAATTATTTTTGTTATGAAAAATTTTAAACATATCTGAAACTAGAGATAATAGTATGATGAAACTTTATAAACTATTACTTGGATTCACCAATTATCAAGATACTGCTGCTTCCTGGCTGACTCCCTTCAGCTGGGGTCACGATCTCAGGGTCGTGAGTTTGAGCCCCACCACACGTTGGGTGGAAAGATTACTTAAAATAAATTAGTTAATTTTAAAAAGATACTGCTGCAGTATCCAACTTCTTTTAGTTTTAGCTGAAGTGTCTTAAAGTAAATTTCACCTTAACATATGTCACATCTAAAAACATTACCATTTTCTTACATATCAATAAAGTTATTATCATACCTAAAAAATCAACCATTCCCTAGTACCATCTAATACATAGTCCATAGTCAAATTTCCCTCATTGCCTTCAAAATGTTTTTTATAGTTGGTTTATGATATAAATGTTTTAAATTATTTTAAATAAATCCTTTTAATTTAGAGCAGCATTCCCTCACCCCTCCCCCATTTTTTATACCATTGACTTCTTGAAGAAACTAGATCACTGCTCTATATAAAGTCCTAAATTGTGGATTTATCTGTTAGCTTCCTCATGATGTTTTTTAACTTGTTTCTCTATTTCTCCTATTTCCTAGGAACTGGAAGCCAGCCAGAGGCTTTTTTAGATTCAGGTTCTCCTTTGGAGTGGAGAATATGGGTCTTTAAATTTTATTTCTTTATTTGAGAGAGAGAGAGAGAGAGAGAGAGCATGAGCCAGGGGGGAGAATAGAGGGAAAGGGAGAAACAGACTCCATGATGAGCAGGGAGCCCAACCTGGGGCTCCATCCCAGGACCCCGAGATCATGACCCCAGCTAAAGGCAGATGCTTAACCTACTAAGCCACCCAGGAGCCCAGGGAGAATACTTTAAAAGTAGGCATAGGTAGACACTGCACATTGGGGTTATCTTCCTTATAGTGCTTCTAAGATTGATCCAAAATATATGTGCTAATAACCTAATCTTTTCATTGTAACATTCCATATCAACCTTTTATGCCATGATTTTAGCAGTCAGTGATGATCATTGCATGACACAGTTATTTCATCAGAGGTTGTACAATCGTGTTTTTCTATTTCTATCATTCCATCCACACTTACTAGCTCACATAATGCAGTATATTGATAAATCTCACTTCCAACTCCACCCCCTCTGATCTGTTCCTTCTCTCTCTCTATCAGGAAGTATTTTTGTTATTTTGAAGGTTTTCTCTAGAGTTCTTACAATTAGAAACATTTGTATGTATATATTTGTATGTTGTATGGATATATTTTTATCCCTTTCTTCTTGACAGAAGGTTGCATTATTGTATATGCTATTCTGTATCTTTCTTTTTTCTGCTTAGATATATCTTGGAAATCACTCCATATCTATGTCTCCAGATCTCCATCATTGGAGGAAGATCTTCTCCATCATTGGTTTTGGACAGAGGAAATCTTGCAAAATCTGGTTTGAAGTTTAGAAGCCTTCCTCTAGCTGCCTTGTGAAAAATAGAATTTAAAAAGGCAAATAACAGGGGTGCCTAGGTGGCTCAGTCAGTTGAGCCTCCAACTCTTGATTTCAGTTCGGGTCATGATCTCAGGATTGTGAGAGCGAACCCCTTCATCCAGCCCCACATTGAGCCCCACATCAGACTCTGCTCTGGGAGAGGAGCTTGCTTAAGATTCTCTTTGCCTCTCCCTCCTGCACTACCCTCTCACAACTCTCTCACCCCAAAATTAATTAATTAGTTAATTGATTAAGAAAATAAAAGGGCAAATACCAAAGCAAGATCATTAAAAGGCTGCTATGCACACACACCAAAGAGTGCTATAATATTCTAGGGAGATAAACCATTTTTGATGATGTAAGTGTAGACAACTCAATTGAGGGTTGAAAGGGCCTGGGCCCCTGAGAGCTTCACTGAGTAGACTCATAAAACAGCTCAGAAACCTCATTGTGTTTGAAAGAGAGACAAATGCATCTTTACATTATTTAGGCTACATTTTATTTTGGATCTCTGTCACATGCACTAAACCTACATCCTAACTAATACAGATCATTCTAGTTTTAACAAACTCTGATTATTACCTCTGGGAGTCAAGAGAACTGACTTCTTGTCTTGACTGTATTGGTCATGTGATCTTGAACAGAGAAGAGGTAGGAAGATGTTCCAGGTGGAGGGAAGGGCATGGGTGATGTTTCAGAGACTGCGTAATTTGGCCTTTATCTTACAAGCAACAGAGAGCACCTGAAAGTGACAGTACAAAAGGAATTTTCAAAAGATGAACTGGGTAGTAATAGAGAAGGGAAGATAAACCAGAGACCAGGAGACCATAATAGGAATCCACTTCAGGCTTTGCTTCTACCCAACAGACATTGATGAGCCAAAATAATTTATTTCCTCAAAGACTTACCACGGTTAATACTACTACCACTTCTCTGACTCTACTTCCTACTATTTTTTTTACTTGTTGCTAACTCTACTCCAGCCACACTGGCCTGCTTGCTGTTTCTTGAATAAATTTCCTGAACATGTATGCTCTTGCCTCAGGGATTTAGTACTTGTTGTTCCCTCTATCTGGAATTGCTCTTCCCCTAGATGGCCACATGCCTTCCCCGATCAATCTACCTAAAATGGCAGCCCATTCCATTCCCTATCCCCTTTACTCTGATTTATTTTATTTCATAGATTGTATCACCACTTGGCATTGGATTGTATATCCACTTGTGGATTGTTATACCACTAGTATATATATATATCTATATCTATATATATACACACACACACCCTCCCTAGAATGTAAGCATCATGAGGACAGGGACTTTGTCTAGTTCCCTGTTGCTATAACCTCAGTACTAAGAACACCACACTAAAACATAGCTGGTTGGAGTGGTTGGAGTGCCTGGGTGGTTCATTCAGTTAAGCTTCTGACTCTTGATTTCGGCTCAGGATCATAAGCTCAAGCCTCCTGTTAGGCTCCACACTCAGCAGGGAGTCTGCTTCCTCTCTCCCTATCCCTCTGCCCCTTCCCCTGCTCATGCACATAAATCTTAAGGAAAATAACAACAAAATTAAAAATTTTTAGAAATATATATAGAAAAATATCTTCATAACAACAAAGTGGGGAAGAATTTTTATTAAATAACACACATAAAGAACAAACCTTAAAGGAAAGGATTGAAAAATTCAACCACATTAAAATTAATAACTTTGAAACATCTCTAAAGCAAGTGAATGGACAATCAAACTAAGAGAAAGAGTATTCATTCAACAACTATTACTGAGCACCTACTATGTGCCAGGCACTGATAATGGTTCTGAGGATAAATCAATGAACAAATCAAAGCAACATAAAAAAATCCCTGTCCTTGGAGAGCATTCCACTGAAATATATATTATTTGTTACAGGCCAGGTGTCATTCTAAGTATTTTATATATATTAATTCATTTAATTGACACAATAACTCCATGAGTTAGGTACTCCACAGATAAGAAAAATGAAGCTCAAAGAGGTTAAGAAGACTGAGGCACAGAGAAGTTAATTGCCTGAGATTACAGTTAGTGAAGGGTGGAGCTGGGATTTGAACCCAAGCAGTCTGGCTCCAGAGACTATGTCCTCTATACCTTACTATAAATTGGTATATTAACATTTACAGCACCTAAATGACAAAGAATTAGAATATGGACTATATCAAAGAGCTTCTACAAAGTAGTAAAGAAAAACAACCATCAGAAAAATGATTAGAAGACATAAGCAAGCATTTTCCAGAAGAAATGTGGGCCATAAATACATGAACTGATGCTCAATTTCTTTACTAATTAGGGAAATACAAGTTAAAACCACAAGGTAGTATTCAACTCTAAACTGATTGGCAAAAATTAAAAAGTGAGTTAAAGTAAAATTGAATATGCACAGAACCTATGACTCAACAGTTCTACTCCTAGGCATATATCTCAGAGAAACTTTTACACACAAGCACCAGAAGACATAAATAAAAATATCCAGGAAGCATGGTTAATAGTAACAAAAACAAGATGGAAACAACCCGAATATCCATCAATAAGAGCATGGATGAATAAATCATGTTACATCCATCCACATTCATACAATGGGATACAGAAAGCAGAGCTACGTATATCAACAAAGATGAATCTCAAAATCTTACTGCTGAGTGAAAACAATCAAGCCACAGCAGAATACCATCTTATATATGTGTAGGTATACATATATGTGCATATATATAAAAATAGGCAAAACTGAACAATGTTTTATTGTTTATGGGCACAAACATACATATGTGATAAAACTACCAATAAAGGCAAGTGAATAATAGACAAACTCATCACTATGGTGGTTTTTCATGGTGGAGGAGGAGATGAGGGGAATATTATGGAGAGGCATGTAAGGGCCTTCGAAACTACTGAGAGCATACTATTAAATAAATACACCTTTGTTCTCATGATCATTCTTTCAACTCTTTTATACATATGATATAATTCATAATAATACAAAAAAAATCCTAGCCAATCTGAAAAGCATTATATACTCTTTTTAGAACAAGAAGGCTGAGGAAGAGCTGGAAGCGCATGCTTATTTCTGCCAGTCCACCCTTTGTTTCATGTCAGATTTCTTGATGTGTGCCCTTCATACAAGTTCTTCCCCAGTGGTCACAAGTTAGCAGCCCTTGGGTCAAATCTGTTCACGGTAGTGTTTTGTTTAGACAGTACAGATATTGTTGTTTTTAAAATTTGAAATGGTTCAGAAATATAAAACACACACACACACTGATACATATATACATACATTAAAATATATAGAGATAAAATAAACATGCAAAGTATTGGCAATTGTTGAAGATATAGATAATATACAAGCGTGTACTATTCTATTCTTTCAACTTTCTTGTATGTTTGAAATTTTTGACCAAAAAAGTTGGAAAAGCCAGCCTTGAAGTTTTTCTTTTTACGATTTTATTTATTTATTTGAGAGAGAGAGAGCAGGAGCAGGGCAGGGGCAGAGGGAGAAGCAAACTCTCCACTCAGTGGGGAGCCCAATGTGGGGTTCAGTGTGAGTTCAATGTGGGGCTCAATCTGGAGACTCCAGGATCATGACCTGAGCCAAAGGTAGATACCCAACCAACTGAGCCACCCAGGTGCCCCAACCTTGAAGTTCTTTAGAAGGAGCATGCCCTTTCTAGTTCACCACAATCCCCACCATTCCCTAGTGTAATTTTCAGCCTGTCCTGTCATTTCTAGTATCTCTGTTCCCTAGAGATATTTGAGTTTGCAACATGTGGTTCAGCTTGTAGATCTTGGTCCCTCCTAGATCTCCCGCCTCCTAAATGTAAATAGGTCAAGGTGTTGGGACAGGTGTTTCTCTCATTCTCATAAGCTGAATAAACCATACATGAGGTTTTGGTTTTTTATAACAGGTTAAGGACAATACAAGCTGATGTAATTCACCACTACCCTGCAGTGGAGAGGGAAGCCCTCCAGCAACTACAGTAACTTTGGCAATTGTACTATACCTTGTAAGATATAGGTAGGGCCTTGAAAAAGTCAAGCCACACCAGCGAGCTTCTCCCAGAAGATAAGATGAAGAATTTTATTTTATTTTTTAAAAGATTTTAGATTTTATTTATTTATTCATGAGAGAGAGACACACACACACACAGAGGTAGAGACACAGGCAAAGGGAAAAGCACGCTCTATGCAGGGAGCCTGACGTGGGACTCGATCCCAGGTCTCTATGATCACGCCCCAGCCCGAAGGCAGGCGCCAAACCGCTGAGCCACCCAGGGATCCCCCAAGATGAAGAATTGTATGATTCTTTGTGACTCCTGTAGTTTCTCTGGCACCAAAGGTGAAAAGGGTGGGAAAGTAAGATCTTCCAGTGACATCAAGGGACCAGTGGGGGTAGTTACTATATCAGGTGTATAATGTCTGAGATAAAGTGCTCTTTTGTTACCTATGCCAGGACTTGTGAGTTAGAAAAAAATCCCTTGACGGTGCTAGGCACCAGAAAGTTTGTAGTCAATGAACCATTCCTCTTCAGATTGACGGATTTAGTTGCTCAGAGTCCGATGACATTAGAGAACATGAAGCAGCTTCCCAGTTAGCATTTGTCTTGCCATATTCTGTGATATGACAGTTTCTTTCTTTGCAAACTCTGGTTTTCACTCCTGCAGCTATCATACTGCACTAAACAAATCCTTGATCCTTGCCACCCCCAACTTGGCTATTTCTGCACATACCATACAGCATGAATTCATCCAATTGTTTAGGATGCAAAACCGGATTAGAAGGAATAGGCAGACAGCCAGAGGCAGGCAGTGTCACTTGGTGGATAAGCTGAGGTTGGCCAGTGACACTGTATGACAAGGTGGACTGGCTTGCCACAGAAGGTGGGGAAATGGCAAGACCCTTCTATGATTGTTCTAATCACCTGGACAGAGAGTTCAATGTCACTTGTTCCTCTGATCCCCACTCACCTTTGACTTAGGACCAGAACTGAATGGTTTCCACTGGCCATGTCATTTTTTGGAATGACTGCTTTTGGTTTATTCTTGCTTTGATCTCCATATCTTGCTGATGTCCCAGATCTTAAAACTCCAACTTGTTTCTGATATCTAGATCTTCATATAACCAGGCATTGGCTTGGGGGAATATTGATGCATGTTCATCCTTCTCCATGACCTGCTTTGGCTATTTGCTATTAATATCCTATAGTGACAGAACTCACTTGAGGATTTGATGTTGCTCTGATAAATCCTTACCAGGCCAGGACTGGTAAGATAAAAGAAAGAAGAACTTTATTACCAAAGCTTGGGCATTAAGAATATATCTTCAGGCCTCTGAAAAGGAAGTGAAGGCCAAGATTAGACAATTAGCTGCTGAGTTGTAACCCAGGGACAAGACAGTACTTCTTGCATGCAGTGCTCAAGAGGGAAATCCCTACTGGAAAAACATGAATCAATAAATATAGGCAGATAGAGAAGAGGGACATCATAAAACAATGATAAGAGTGTATCATTATCCAAGTATTTATGTTAATTCTGTGGGCTCACATTTAAAAAAGAGAGAGAAAAAGACAAGAAACTATCAGTATGTTTACTAACAACCAGTTCTCACATTTCCAGGTTTCCTAATTTCTTTTGGTCATCATTCCATTTTCTTTTATATAATTCAGGGTGGCCAGGATCACCCACATACCAAGAAAGTCTCTGGTCTAGGAAATTGCAATCACTCCACCCTTAGTCCAGGTGAGACTGGATTAATTTTTTTTCAAAAATAAAAGAAAACAATATGAAAGCATAGAAACCAAATATCGATAAAACAGATTTCTTATCCATTTTTCCTGGATACAGGCTGATTTCAGTGATCCACAGCTTACAAGTCCCATTTTTCCATATGCCATCACAGCCCTGGACTTGGCTTCCATTCAAACATTTCCTGAGGTGGAGCTGAGGTGAATCTAAGCAGCAACCTTGCTGGGTCTGAAACCCTGTTTCCTGAGTTGTTTGGAGAAAAGGATCAAACCCCCTCTTGAGGCTCAGTCATCTCCTTGGAGTTCCTGAGGTGGAGCTGAGGTGAATCTAAGCAGCAACCTTGCTGGGTCTGAAACCCTGTTTCCTGAGTTGTTTGGAGAAAAGGATCAAACCCCCTCTTGAGGCTCAGTCATCTCCTTGGAGAGAGAGGTTGATTCTGCTCACCAGGTTCCCTGGTCCCTGAACATCTCCCAGGTTAACAGAGGCTTGAGAAAGCATCACACTTTCTGTACCAGTAAATCCTAAAAATTATTGGGAGAAAGGAAACTTATCAGTGTTACTGGAAAATCTGTGGGTACATGAAGGTTTCTGATCACCTACCAGTAGAAGATCTAGAAGTCTGACCAGATAATGGAAAAGGCATGCCTAAAAATTTGTGCTTCCTCTATAATAGGAGGTTAGTTGAATGAATCATGGCATATCCATACAATGAAATGTTATGTATGTTGTTAGAGAAGAAAGTTGACATGAATAATGTCCACAATATACTGCTGGGTGAAGAAGCAGTTTACAAAACAGTGCATAAAATACGATTACTTTTTGGTTAATAAATTATGCATAATAACTAACATTTACTGAGCTTTAAATATAAGCATATATATAAGCAAGGCACTGAGCAAAGTGTTTTACATTACTTTTTCCTCACAACAACTCTAAGGTGTAGGTAGTAAGCATTATACTTGTATTTTTACAGATAAACTAGTTAGGAAAAGGGTAAGTAATTATTCATAGTTCACTTGAGTGTCAGAGCTGAGAAATAGACCAAGATATGTTGGACTCAGGAGCCTAAACTCTTCACAGTGACACTATATCTATGTCTATATTTGTACAGAAAAAAAGTCAAGAGAGAGAAATACCAGGATGTTAACATTGACTAGTTATTTCTATGTGATGAGATTATGAGTGACTTTTGTTCCCTTTATGCTTTCCCGAATAGTCTGAAATATTTGTGATTTACATGGATTATTTCTATAATCAGGAAAAATGATAAATTAATTCTCATTTTGAAAAAGAGAACAGCCAGTTTCCAAACTGCTGGGGAGTGAGGGGAGTAACTTAACTATTATAAGGGTTCTAGAAATTCCCACATGACCCAAGCATTGTCTAGAATGAATAAATAACATGTTTCCACAGATTTTTTTCAAATGACCTATTGCATCATTGTGTATACTCTTAGTACTTGAGTTTATTCTATATTTCTCTATCAATGAATATAAAAAATACAGCTATTATCATGTTGAAGTCCATAAATTTTAAATACTAAAACAAGGGACAGGGTCTGCTGCAACAAGGAAGAATATATGTATAGGTCAGTTCTGTAGCCTGAATGTCTTCTCAACAACTTACTACCTTTTTCTCAGAAGCCATGGGAGGAACTAGAGGGGAAAAATGAAAATGTACAAATTATTAAAAGTTAATCCAGGAGAAGTCCCAGAAGAAGGTAATTTAGAAGGCTGAGAGAATGTGGAGAGGGAGTTGATGTTGGCTCAGAAAATTCTATTATGGAAAGACAGAATGCTAAAACTCCCTTATATTGCCAGAGGCTAATTCTCACCCTCAACCACAAGGATGTCAACATCTATGTAGGTTGAGATGCTGCAATACCCGAGTGCTAGCATTTGCTCAAGGGCCAGGCTGGTATCCAATCAGCAAGAAGACCTGGAGTGGTGCCCTCCACATCTTTTGCCAAACCAATTCAAAGGTCAGCAACTGCCTTTCCTTTCTCTCATTCTTCCTCTCCTCTTTTGTAATGTGTCTCTTGTCTTCTTTTTCTGCACACCTTCTTGGCCCCCTCTTAAATCTCCAAGGTTACACTATTCTATAGACTCCAGTGATTTCATTACCCATAAGAAACCATCATTATCAAGATCTCAAACTAAGATATTCACTCACTGATCATTATTCATTCAATACTAAGGGCCTTAGGGGCTGAGGCACTGACAACTTAGATGTAGCCCCTACCCCTTTAGAAGCATACAATCCTTAGGTGTGAAAAGCAAAAAAATGAACAAAAATAAAAACAAACCTACAACTCAATTTGCTTCATTGGGCATGAAGTTACAACAAGGCAAGAACAGGTGTCAGAGAGAGGAATGAGGACTTCGCTTCCCCTCCTTCCCATTTTGCCTGTATTTGGAACTCACCCAGGAACAAGGCTCCATACCATCACCTCTGTTTAGTGGAGCTGGTGCTGAGGCCTGGAAGACTAGCTTACTCTAAGGGTGAACAGTCTTCAACAGGCCAATGACATGGGAAATAAAAGGGAAGGAAGGAGGATTGTTCTGTATTAAAAGCAAATTTAGATCTTGCCAAAGGGCTCAAACCTGAGTCTGATCCATTCCTTGAATCCAGATGTCTCATTTCATGAAATACAGAGAAACCTACTGAAGCATACCATGAGCATACAGTAAACAAAGTCCAGGCTGTGGAAAATTCTCCAGGTCAAATGTGGAGATAAATAAATAATGTCAGAAAAAGAAAGGGATGGAGGGGGAACCTATAAATGAAAACAAACTTAAGCTCTTCTAAAATGCCAAGGCCATAAAAGGAAAGATCAAGAAACTATCACAGATTGAAGGAGACTAAGGAGACATGATTACTAAATGCAATGCGAGACCTTAATGGACTCCTGGGACAGAAAATGGACATTAGTAGAAAAATTTGGTGCAATTTGAATAAACTCTGACATTAACAGTGATGTACCAGTATTGGTTTCTTAAGCTGTGGTATCTATACCATGGTTACATAATATGTTAACATAAGAGGAAGCTGTGTGGAGAGTATAGGGGACTCTCCATACTATCTTTGCAACTCTTCCATAAATCTAAAACTTTCCAAAATAAAAAAATTTAAAAAGAGAAAATTTAAGGAACATGTCAATTCTTTTAACAGGCAAGACTAAACCACAATCATTAAGGAAGTATGCTTGGGTAATAAAACCATAGAAATGCAAAGAAAAGATTACTCTAAATGTCAGGATAGTGGTTATTTTGGGAAGAAGAAGAGACAGTTGTGATTGAAATGGGGCACATGAGAGCTCTGGAGTTTTATTTCTTGATGTAGTGGTGGCTGCAAGGTATTTATCTTATAATAATTTATTAAGCCATACATTTGTTTTAGGTGGTTTTCTGTATCTAAGTTTTATTTTACAATGAAAAATTTAAGAGAGACAGAGTTATGAAACCATAGCATTCAAATACAATCAACAAATCATGTTTGGATCCTGATTCAAATTAACCAACTGTAAAAAAAAAAAAAAACAAATTAACCAACTGTAAAAAGGCATTTGAATATGGACTGGATATTAGTTATTATTCAAGAATTACAAAATTTGTTAAGGATGATTATAGCATCACTATGGAAGAAAACATTCATAATTTTGTATGCACAATGAAGTATGTAAGAGTGAAATGATGTACCTTAGAATTGCTTTAAGATGCTCCAAGAAAAAAAATTGGGGCAATAGATGAAACAAGTATGGCAAAATGTTAATAGTTATTGAAGAAAAAAACATGAAGAAAAAGATAAAAATTTATTGCATTCTCTAGCTTTGTGTATATTTGGAATTTTTTTAAAAAAGATTTTATTTATTTACTCATGAGAAACAGAGAGAGAGGCAGAGACACAGGCAGAAGGGGAACCAGGCTCTATGCAGGGAGCCGGATGTGGGACTCGATCCCAGGTGTCCAGGATCATCACCTGGGCCGAAGGCAGGTTCTAAACCGCTGAGCCACCCAGGCTGCCCTGGAAATTTTTGTAATAGCAAGTTAAAAGAGGGGACATCCCAAGCCAGGTTACTTCAGGACAATAGTGTCTCTCAACAAAAATCTATACTAGGTTATCCCCACCCCAAAAACTATCTAGAGCTCCCTGACCACCAGCCACCTCACTGAGATCACAACCCCTGTAGTCTCAGAGTGGCCTATGAAAGGTATTTCCCTTCTCTTGGTCTCTGAGTCACTAGGACTAGATGGTAGTCCTTACCTTTCTTCATCCTGATTTCTTAATAATCTCAGGAAAGAGTCAAAGGGCAAATGGCCAGGGCCCAGGGTTCAGACCTGATAGGGCAGTCCTTGGTACTCCAAAGCCTGCCTCCTGCAGTGGGTCATAGGTGTGGGGCAGGACAAAGAAGGAAAAGAGAGGTGAAAATCCTCCTGATCATATGCATTCAAATCACTGTCGAGTGAGCTTCCAGAGGCTGGTGCCACCACTGGTTGGAAGAGTGTTCTGGGATCTTTGTCTCCTCAGGTTTCTGAGCATCATGCCTTGTCTCAAGCAGCCTACGCACTTCCAGAGTCTGATACTTCTACAATGGCCCTTGAGCTACCTTGCCATGTGTGAGTACTGATCCAAGAGCGCACAGCAAGAAACCAGAGTCAGAGGCCAGGGCCGGATCTGGGGTGAATTTCATGCTCATGGGAAATCTCATGTCCTATCTTTGATCATCTCAGAGGATACTACAGAATAAGACTTGAGTTCCATGATTGCCCTGGAGAAAGAGGAGATACCACAGGACACAGTGAGAACAAACAGAGGGGTAGAACAGGGTCATGATGGTTATGAGTAGATCTGGCTAATTTTAGCCACTTCTTAATCCTCACTATCTGGAAGGGGGAAATGAGGCCTAGGGAATAGGCCTGTATATCTACCAGAATAAGGAAGCATGGAGAGTGGGACTGAAGAAGCATTAGAATTACAGACTTGGAGAAGTATAGCCTATGTTTATACCATAGAGTTTACCATTCTGGGATGGGGTGAGGTGATAGCATGTGGGGAGAGAGTGATAATGGAAGGAATGGTGAATGGAAAACAGTAGAGGGATGCAGATGCTTAGGTGGCAGGGTGTGAGGAGATGTGGCTAGTATATGGGCAAGGAAAGATGACGAGCTTGTGGCTTAACTAGGGTTTGGGGATGGTGGACAGTGAAGGAGACAGGAGACAAGAAGGAAAAGATGGTGGATGAATGGGAGCAGGGGGAAAATGGTAAGCAGGGAGCAGTAGAGGGATGGTGAGTGGATGGGGAAGCAAGTAGATGGGGATGATAGGGAATTAGAGAAATAGGGCTGGTGTATGGTAGATGAGAGAGGGAATGTTTGAAGGACAAGTAGACATGGATTCTGGATGGGCAAGAGTTGGACTGTGCAGAAGGCCAGGAACAGGGGCTTGAGTAGTTTAGAGAGCTCTTAATGGGGACGTATATGGGCAAGTTTTGCTGGCAGCCCAATTTTGGTCTGACCTGCTCCTTCATCAGTTTGGATCTTGCAGCCATTGCTCATTTACTTGCTGTTTACATCCTTGTGGCCACTACCAGTGCTTTACTTTATCTGGTTTTTCCTGGACTGGAAGACCCCAGAGCAAGGTAAGACTTATGGACCTAGAAAGAACAAGGCCTAAGAATGTTCCAGCTTAACTTGTAACCAGAGAGTCCCACTCACCATGCCACAAGTCCCTCATCCAAATTCTCAGAGACACAGGACCTGGACCAGCCAAGACTGTCTTGGGGCCATTTCCTTTTCCACCTCTCTAGCAGAGCCATGCTCCCTCCATGCTGTTAGGAAAGCCCTGAGTAAGCGGGAGGGATGGGGTTGGCACACACAGACACCATCCCCACTGATATTTCTGTCTCAGGTGGAAGGCATTCAGCCTGGGTAAGGAATTGGTGTGCCTGGACCCACCTCAAGAACTATTTTCCCATTACGGTAAGTGTCTTTTCCCCAACATCTCCCACAGTTCCCAAAATACTGGGCATTTATGCTAAGTAACTAGGGTTGTCCATAAGGAAAATGAGCATACCAGAGAAGTCTCAGTGCAGGCCAGACATACTTCAGGACCCAACGGCGCTGCTGGTTACTTGCTACTCTGCGAGCATACTTTAGACACCCTTGGCATGACCTAGCAGATGATACACATGGAAATGCAAATACAGTTCTGTTTAACAAACACTGATTGAAAGCTTACTCTATACCACATGTTAGAGGTACAGAGAAGTGATCAGGATGCAATCTGCCATCAAGGTGCTCACATCTAATGAGAAGGATAGACAAGTATGTATTTATGATTTGGTACAAGGTATACAAGTAGTTCAGATGAGGGGTAAGAAAAAGCTTCACAGACATGGTGATGCTTAGGCAGGGTTTTCAAGTTTAGCAGAAGTTAGTTAGGCAGAAACTGGAAAGGGGTTGAGAGGAGAGCATATTAGGAAGACTTCTAGAAATGTACTGCTATGCTGATCCTCTGAGCATTCTTTGGAGTAGACAACAAACATTGCCTTAATTTTCAGAGCAGAGCTTGCCGAACTTTTCACATAATAGCACTCTTACAAAATGATACCATGCAAAAAAGCACTGAGATAAATGACCTAAACTACTTGTAACCATAGGCAAAAAACCCAGCAGTTCTAGCTGCCCCAGATCCTACCTGGTTTCCCAGGAGCTAAGGAAACCAATATCTTGGCTCCTTGAAACCCACTCATGGCCTATGTTGAAAAGCTCTGCTTTAGATATTGTCCTGATTACTGAAGTGTCTTCACCCTTGCTTCTTCACATGATCTCATTTCACCACCTCTGGCACTTCTCTCCATGGCTGCAGATCCTGAAGACTAAAGACCTGTCACCGAAGCACAACTATCTCATGGGGGTTCACCCCCATGGCATCTTGACCTTTGGAGCCTTCTGCAACTTCTGCACTGAAGCCACAGGCTTCTCAAAGATCTTCCCAGGCATCACTCCCCACTTGGCCACACTGTCCTGGTTTTTCAAGATCCCCCTTGTTAGGGAGTACCTCATGGCCAAAGGTAACTCTGACCATACTTAGTGGAGCTTCTGGCCCATTTTCTGCTAGGGGATGCACCTTTTAAAGCCCCATCCCCTACCTCTCAACCAACTCTCACTCACTCCCATCATAGCATAGTAGTTAAAGCATATATTCTGGAGTTAAACTGTCTGGGTTTGAATCCTGGCTCTGTGTGGAGTCACACAGAGCCAGCTACTGTGTGGTCTTCGGCATGCTATTGGTCTCAGTTTCTTGATCAGCAAGGTGATGCTGACGATAATAGTCCAACCTCAGATGTGGTTTGATGGCTAAATGAGATAATACAAGTAAAGTATTCAATATGGTGCCTACCACAGAGTATATGCTCAGTAAATAATAACTTTTGCTATTTAAAGGCAATAGAGGAAAGGAAAAGAGTAAGATTATAGTTGATATTCAGAAAGTCCTTCTAGTTATACCACTGGAAACCTTCCTACTATAGTTTTGACTCAGTGCCTCCAATGAAGTGGAGATATTGCCTCAAAGTGAAACATGTTGGGTTCGCCTACAGCCTTCTTTTTTCCACACCCTTTGTCCCGTCTCATTGATTCTCCTTCTGGGACTCATGGGAACAGAGGGCGTACAAACAAGCCAATGAGGAGTAGAGCAGAGGGGTTCTCTCTTAGCTATTTTCTCCTCTCCTTATTTCGCTCCTGTCTCTGCTCCTTGATTCTCTTTAGGTGTGTGCTCTGTGAGCCAGCCAGCTATCGACTACCTGCTAAGCCACGGCACTGGCAACCTCGTGGGCATCGTAGTGGGAGGGGTGGGAGAGGCCCTGCAAAGTGTGCCCAACACTACCACCCTCATCCTCCAGAAGCGCAAAGGGTTTGTGCGCACAGCCCTCCAGCATGGGTAGGTGTTCCTCCCTGGGCTAGGGTGGGTGGCCTTCTCTGAGCAGTATCACCTACTAGGTGATGCCAAGATTAATCAGATATGAGTCTTGCTCTCATGGAACTTACTAGTGCAGAGGGGAGATGGTCCTAGAATTTTAAAAAAGTTTATGTCATCCACTCCTTCTAACCAAACTGGACCAATTCTTAGGAAGCCAAGCAAGAAACCAAGATTCATTATCAGAGGGCTTGTCTAGGACTCCCTTAATATACAGATGATGCCCACATCATCTCTATTAATATTAATATCTATATCTGTTTGTTAATGGTAAATGAAAGGGACAGGCAGTACAGTATGGTGAGTATGTGCATGGAATCTGAAGTAAGGGGGCCTGATTTGAAACCCTGGCTCCATAACTTACTGTGCACTCTGAGACAGATTACTTAACCATTCTGAGTCTTGGTGTTTTCATTTTCATAATGTGGTTACAAATAATTGTACCTACTTCATATGGTCATTGTGGGGCTTAAATGAAGTCATCTACAGAAAACATCTACATGTGTCTGTCACACAGTAACTGGTAGATAATTATTAGCCACTTTAATTCAGGCATAAAGATAGCAGGAAAAGAGCAGGTGCCCAAGGCTGGAGCGGTGGGGTGCACCGTAAGGTCAGGAGGTCAGCCTAGTGAACACAGAGACAATTGTCCTATTGTAGATTCAAAGGAAAGGGAAGTAGTTCATCTAAGGCTCTTGCCTGAAGGGCCTGTTCATCAGTTTGGAGCATAACATAGGAGAGAGTTCTGAGATGAGAGGAAGGAATCCTGGGTTCTAGTCCAGGTCCTGTCACTCACTGACTGCCTGAATGACTTTTTCCCTTCAGAACCTGGGCTTCTGGATCTGTAAGATAAAGAAAATACCCCCCCACACACACACACACTGTGCCCTGCACTGTCTCTGCACTGTCTCTGGGCCAAAGGCAGGCGCTAAACCACTGCGCCACCCAGGGATCCCCTTGGAAGCTTTTCTTTACATGATATAGGTTTTTGGGGATCTCTGCCCAAAACCCTCTTCCTTCCCTACACCCCCATATCTTGCCCTTGTGATCTTGCCCAGAGATAGCATTCTCACTGGACTTGAAAATTTCAAGACAAAAGACAATAAATACAGGAGCCCTGTTCAGTGCAAGAAGAAATGCTTTATGTCACAGGGATTTTATATAGGTAGAAGCCTGGCCAGGGTTCTTCCTGGGTGATTCTCATTTGTAGCCTGTGTTTGAGAAATAAATTGAGGTTTTCTTTCAGGGCACATCTGGTTCCCACCTTCACTTTTGGAGAAACTGAGGTATATGAACAGGTGTTATTCCATAAGGACAGCTGGATGTACAAGTTCCAGAGCTGCTTCCGCAGTATCTTTGGTTTCTATTTTTGTATCTTCTATGGAAGAGGCTTCTGCCAAGGCTCCAATGGGCTCCTGCCATACTCACTGCCCATCATCACTGTAGGTGAGTGCTGCTTTTAGCCCCAAGGCCACCTCAGCTCTTTTTTTTAAAGATTTTTTAAAATTTATTTATTCATGAGAGACAGACAGACAGACAGACAGAGAGGCAGAGACACAGGCAGAAGGAGAAGCAGGCTCCACGCAGGGAACCCGACATGAAACTCAATTCCGGGTCTCCAGGATCACGCCCTGGGCTGAAGGCAGCGCTAAACCACTGAGCCACCGGGACTGCCCTACCTCAACTTTTCTTGACCTCAACCTCAGCCCTTTCCTCCCCACCCCCACCAAAGAAAAGGGTGGCAGAGAGGGAGAATCTGAGATCCGACTTGGCAAGTGAAAGGATCTGGCTCAGGGAAGAAGGTGGTTAAAGGAAGAGAAGATTCTAACACTTGCCCCTTCTCTTTTTCCATCTCCAGTTGGGGAGCCTCTGCCTCTGCCCAAAATTGAAAAACCAAGCCCGGAAGTGGTGGACAAATATCATGCACTCTATATGGATGCCCTGTGCAAACTGTTTGACCAGCATAAGACCCAGTATGGTTGCTCAGCGACCCAAAAGCTGCTTTTCGTGTGACCGAATGAGCTTGCATGCCCAAGAGCATGTTCTTTGGAGAGGAGACTCATTTGCTGCTAACCAAAAGGGAGAGAAAAGGAGATAAAGGAAGGCTGTGTATGGTAGGGGAGGACATTAGGAATTCCTTCCTTGCCACAAAGCCCTTGTAGTTGCTGTTCTGAGGAGCTTTACTCAGTCATTCTGCAAAAGGGGGCATCCTGAGGCCCCTCTGACCCAACCATGGGCATGCTAGGGGCAGACATGCTTCCTGCCTCCCCCCTTACTGGCTTTCTTCCCTAAGCCCAACCCCCTGGGTCCTGAAGGACTCAAATGATAACCAAACAGTTTGAGTAGCTACCACTCAGGTTGTTCTTGTTTTATCATAATGCATTTTCAATTGGGATATTTTGCATACTATAAGTTTAACTTGTTTAAATTGTAAAATTCAGTAATATTTAGTATATTCACAGAGTTGTGCAACCACTAATTTTCGAACATTGTTCAGCACCACAAATAAGAAAGCCAGTACACATTAGCAGTCACTCCCCATTCCTTCATCTCTCCCAGCCACTAGTAAACATTAGTCTACTTTTTGTCTCTATGGATTTTCCATTTCTGGACATTTCATATAAATGGAGTAATGGACTATGTGGTTTATTAGGACTGGCTTCTTCCTCTTAGCATAATGTTTTCAAGGTTTATCCAGGTTGTAGCATGTATCAGTACTTCATTCTTTTTGTGGCTGAATAATATTCCATTGCATGTATACACAACAGTTTTTATCCATTCACCAGTTGATGGACTTTTGGATTGTTTCCACTTTTTGCCTACTATGCCTACACTGCTAGAAACATTCATATACAGATTTTTTTTAAAGATTTTATTTATTTATTCATGATAGTCACAGAGGAGAGAGAGAGAGAGAGGCAGAGACACAGGCAGAGGGAGAAGCAGGCTCCATGCACCGGGAGCCCGACGTGGGATTCGATCCCAGGTCTCCAGGATCGCGCCCTGGGCCAAAGGCAGGCGCCAAACCGCTGCGCCACCCAGGGATCCCCATATACAGATTTTTGTGTGGCAATCTTCTGTCTACAAATATGAAGGCTTCCTTTATCTCCACACCACTAAGCTAACAAGTGTGCCTTTCAGATAAATCAAAGGGAACTTATTCAGGATTACTTTTCAGTTGGCAGAGGCATTTCACAGAGGTCACTTTGTCCTCATGATGGTCCTCTAACACCATAATCCCAAGGCATTTGCTACCATACAAGAGTCTACCATGGGAAATCTGCTTCATAACTATATTTTAAAGTCTTACTAAGTTCTGCTTAAAAGTTTTTCCTAAAGTTGCATTCTGAGAATTTTAAAAGAGTAAATAAAAATACAGATGTCTCTTCCTTCATAAGGCAACCAACAAAAGACACTCTTAAAAACACAGCAAAGGGACGCCTGGGTGGCTCAGTGGTTGAGTGTCTGCCTTCAGCTCAGGGTGTGATCCTGGGGTCCTGGGATCAAGTCCTGCATTGGGCTCCCGCAGGGAGCCTGCTTCTCCCTCTGCCTATATCTCTGCTTCTCTCTGTGTGTCTCTCATGAATAAATAAAATTTTTAAAAAAACACAGCAAAGGTATACACTTGAAACTAACATAATATTATGTGTCAACTATACAAAAAAAAAGTAGTGAAGGAACAAAAGTGAAAAGATCATTTAAAAATTCATTCAACTGAATAGCAAAAAAAATCTGATTTTAAAGTGGGCAGCAGACTTAAATAGACATTTTTCTAAAGACATCCAAATAGCCAACAGATACATAAAAAAGATGCTTAACATCACTAATCATTAGGGAAGTGCAAATCAAAACCACAATGAGATATTACCTCATACCTGTTAGGATGACTACTATCAAAAAGACAAAAGATAAGTGTTGGCAAGGATGTAGAGAAAAGCAAGTCCTCATGCACTAATGGTGGAAATGTAAATTGGTGCAGCCAGTATGGAAAACAGTATGGAGGTTCCTCAAAAAATTAAAAATAGAACTGCCATATGATCCAGCAATCCCACACCTGGGCACTTCCATAGGAAGTGAAATTATTATCTCAATGGGATATCTGCACCCCGTATTCTTTGCAACATTACTCACAAGAGCCAAGACATGGAAATAGCCTAAGTGTTCATTGACAGATGAATGAATAAATAAGATGTGGAATATAATGGAATATTATTCACCTTTAAAAAGAAGGAAATCCTGCCATTTGCAACATGGATGGACTTTGAAAGCATCATGCCAAGTGAAATAAGTCAGAGAAAGACAAAAACTGTAAGATCTCACTTATATGTGAAATCTAAAAGAAAAAAAGCCAATCTCATAAAAACATTGTATAGAATGGTGATTGCCAGGGGCTAGGGAATAAGGGAAGTGGGGAGATGTTGGCCAATGCTGATGAGTACAAGTTTCCAATTAGAGATGAATGATTTCTGGGGATCTAATGTACAGGATGATGATTTAAATTAACAATAATATACACTCGAAAATTGCTAAGGAAGTAGATCTTAAATGTTCTTATTACAAAAAAGTGTAATTATGCGAAGTGTTGGATATGTTAACTAACCTTATTGTAATCACTTTGCAATATATATGTATATCAAATCATCATGTTGTACACCTTAAACTTACACAATGTTATACATTGTATCTCAATAAAGGGGAAAATTAGATTACCTTTTTTACTTTTCTTATTTCATACTTCTTAAATATTCAGTTTTGGTGGGGTCCCACCCTATCTTTCACTTTATACTGTTTCAATCTGAAATATCTATCTCTTTTTTTAAAAAAAATTTTATTGGAGTTCAATTTGCCAACATATAGCATAACACCCAGTGCTCATCTCGTCAAGTGTCCCTCTCAGTGCCCATCACCCAGTCACCCCCACCCCCCGCCCACCTCCCCTTCCACTACCCCTTGTTCATTTCCCAGAGTTAGGTGTCTCTCATGTTTTGTCATCCTCACTGATATTTTCAATCATTTTCTCTCCTTCCCTTTATTCCCTTTCAC
Organism: Canis lupus baileyi; assembly: GCF_048164855.1. Lineage (NCBI taxonomy): Eukaryota > Metazoa > Chordata > Mammalia > Carnivora > Canidae > Canis > Canis lupus. The sequence goes on along the minus strand of NC_132876.1, from coordinate 69,897,600 downwards.
TAATTTTTATGTTCCCCAAATGAATGAGACCATATAATGTTTGTCCTTTTCCGATTGACTTATTTCACTCAGCATAATACCTTCTAGGTCCCTCCACGTTGAAGCAAATAGTGGGTATTTGTCGTTTCTAATGGCTGAGTAATATTCCATTGTATACATAGACCACAGCTTCCTTATCCATTCATCTTTCGATGGACACCGAGGCTCCTTCCACAGTTTGACTATTGTGGACATTGCTGCTATAAACCTTCGGGTGCAGGTGTCCCGGCGTTTCACTGCATCTGTATCTTTGCGGTAAATCCCCCGCAGTGCAATTGCTGGGTCGTAGGGCAGGTCTATTTTTAACTCTTTGAGGAACCTCCACACAGTTTTCCAGAGTGGCTGCACCAGTTCACATTCCCACCAACAGTGCAAGAGGGTTCCCCTTTCTCCACATCCTCTCCAACATTTGTTGTTTCCTGTCTTGTTAATCTTCACCATTCTCACTGGTGTGAGGTGGTATCTCATTGTGGTTTGGATTTGTATTTCCCTGATGGCAAGTGATGCGGAGCATTTTCTCATGTGCTTGTTGGCCATGTCTATGTCTTCCTCTGTGAAATTTCTGTTCATGTCTTTTGCCCATTTCATGATTGGATTGTTTGTTTCTTTGGTGTTGAGTTTAATAAGTTCTTTATAGATCTCGGATACTAGCCCTTTATCTGCTATGTCATTTGCAAATATCTTCTCCCATTCAGTAGGTTGTCTTTTAGTTTTGTTGACTGTTTTTTTTTTTTGCTGTGCAGAAGCTTCTTATCTTGATGAAGTCCCCATAATTCATTTTTGCTTTTGTTTCCCTTGCCTTCATAGATGTATCTTGCAAGAAGTTGCTGTGGCCAAGTTCAAAAAGGGTGTTGCCTGTGTTCTCCTCTAGGATTTTGATGAAATCTTGTCTCCCATTTAGATCTTTCATCCATTTTGAGTTTATCTTTGTGTATGGTGTAACAGAATGGTCTAGTTTCATTCTTCTGCATGTGGATGTCCAATTTTCCCAGCACCATTTATTGAAGAGACTGTCTCACTGGAAAGTGGATAGTCTTTCCTGCTTTGTTGAATGTTAGTATTTCTCTTTTTTAAAAGATTTTATCTATTTATTCATGAAAGACAGAGAGAGAGAGAGGCAGAGACACAGGCAGAGGGAGAAGCAGGCTCCACGCAGGAAGTCCGACATGGAACTGGATCCCGGGACTCTAGGATCATGCCCTGGGCCGAAGGCAGGCGCTAAACCACTGAGCCACCCAGGGATCCCTGAAATATCTATTTCTAACCCAGATTTCTCTCATAAGTGATTTCCCTCAAAACCAATATATCCAGCTTACCAATTTTTAACAAACACCTTAATATCAACACATCCGATAGCAGGTGAAACATCTTAACCCTCCCAATCTCACATTTTATCACCAGATCCTGTTAATTTTACCACCTTGATATTAATCCAATGTGTCATCTTCCCTCTCCACTGTCAGAACCTAGTCAAAGCAATTTCTAGATAATTGCCACTACTTCTACTAGAGTCCTCTATCACCAATCCATTTATCACACTGGTGCCAGAGTGCTCTTATTAATGCTAAGTCTGACTTGTTAGACCTCTGCTTAAAATCCCTTTTTGCTCCTACAGTGCTTCTACCAGCATATCTTGAATTACGTTTGGGGTACCATTAATGTTCCACAGATGTTAATAAATATTACAAAGAAAAAAATTATTATGTGGTCAAATAACTGTGGGAGATGCTGGATTAAACAAAGTTAGATGGATGTATTTACTGAATTATTTTCAGAATCGTCACTACACTAATGGGCATTGTGACTATCCAAGAGGGAGTATTTAGTATTTCCCAAGCTTACCTGATAATAGAATCCTTATTTCAAATAACACCTATTAACATCTCATGGAACATTAAGTGTTTCTCTAAATAGAGTCTTGCAAATGCTGGTCTACAAGATAAAGTTCAAACCCCTTGATATGGCAGAGAAGGCTGCTGGTAATATAAAGAAAGTAGCTGATTTGATTTGGGAGCCTATCAGATTAGGTAGGAGAAACCTTGGTAGGAGTCACTGGGACTAACTGGATGAGTCAAAACCTCATAAGAGGTAACCTAAAGTAATTGAATAAAAAGGGGAATTGGATTTCAATTTATTCTCACCTGTTTGAGTTGTTCAGGAGGAGCATTCTACAGCAGAATTTTTCCAGAAAAGAACCTTAAGGGCACACATGGGAATGAGGCTATACGAGTGAAATAACAAAGGGATTCCAGTGTAAGACTCAGCTTTCTTAGTAGCATCAGTCACATACTCCTTCTCAAAAATTCTTTCCCCCCATATCTTTGCTCCTCAGCCTCAGACTCTCCTCTACAATGCAATCTCTTGCTCTCCCTCTGTCTCCTCCTCCATCCCTGAATATTTTTGAGATACTCTAATACTCTAAGGTTTTGCTCCTCACTCTGGATGTTACGGTAATGTTGTATGAAGTGATCATCAAGGAAAATAATCAGTAAGATTTAATCATGGAATATGAAGGCAGGAAGGAACATTTACTAAGAGTGTCCAGAATGGTAACCCTAGTGGGCCAAATGTCCAGGGACCTCCAGAGGTAATCACGGAGGCAGAAAGTAAGCAGAGTACTTGAGTGATATCCAGAGGGCTGCCTCATAGAGGGGATGTCTGTACTTATAGTCAGAGTTCAACGCTTCCCCATCATGAAGTTCAACAAAGACCCTTCATACTCTGACCCCCATGAATATCCAATCACCACTATCATAGTCTAAAGTAGTACACTGGACTTCTTCATGTTTTCTCAATATTTTCACATTTCTTTGCCTTCTCTCTACATAGTAAAGCATATTCACCTTTTAAGTCCACATCAAATATCACCTTCTCAGTGAAGCCTTCACTAGGCAAAATTAATAACCCCCTCCTCCATTCTTCCTTAGCCTTTTGTTGGCTCTACTAATAAGAACTTGATTTTGTCAGTCTTTACTAATGGTTAACCTCATTAAGGGTGTAAAGGAGAAACTTGAAATTTTCACTTCTACTTTCTCTGCATTTATGGATGAAAATCATATGGTCTCACAGTACATGCTTTGGAATTCCTCATACATCAAGGGTCTGCCATATAGTGTGATTGGAGACTTCAACACTTGGCTATCAGAATATGACAAGTCATGTAGACAAAAAGCTAATTTTTAAAAAGTATGGTGCTGAATAATACAAGTAATGTAGACTAGACTGTCAAATGATAATGATTAGGACAAGGAATACTTTCTTTTAAAGTGCACATGAATCTTTACAACTATTATTTAGTATTTGAATTCAAAATGCTCTTAATATAAAAGGTAGAAATTCCATATACTATAGTCACAAGACACAGTAGAGTAAAATTAGAAATAAATAATGAATATAGAAGAAGGGAGCACGGGCAGCAATTTCTCTGACATTTACCATAGCAACATTTTTTTAGATATGTCTCCTTAGGATAGGGAAACTCAAGCAAAAATAAACTATTGTGACCACATAAAAATAAAAAGCTTCCACACAGTAAAGGAAACAATCAACAAAATTAAAAGGCAACCTACAGAATGGGAGAAGTTACTTGCAAGTGACATACCTGATGAAGGGTTAGTATCCAAAATATATAAAGAAATTATACAACCCAATACCCAAAAAACAAATAATCCAATTACAAAATGGGCAGAAGACATGAACAGACATTTCTCCAAAGAAGACATACAGATGGACAACAGACACATGAAAAGATGTTCAACATCACTCACCATCAGGGAAATGCAAACCAAAAAACTACAATGAGATATCACACCTATCAGAATGGCTAAAACCAAAAACACAAGGAATAAGTATTGGTGAGGATGTGGCAAAAAAGGAACCCTCATGCACTGTTTGTCTCATAGTACATGCTTTAGAATGTATTCTTCAACATGAAAGATTGTTGGTGAGAATGCAAACTGATGCAGTCACTGTGGAAAACAGTGTGGAGGTTATTCAAAAAATTAAAAATAGAACTACTTTATGAGCCATCAATTACACTACTGGGTATTTACCCAAAGAATAAAAAAAAACATTTAATTCAAAGGGATACATGCATCCCTATGTTTATAGCAGCATTATTTACAATAGCCAAATTATGGCAGCCCAAGTGGAAAACAGTATGGTGGTTCCTCAAAAAATTAAAAATAGAAATATTATATGACCCAGTAATTCCACTACAGAGTATTTACCCAAAGAAAACAAAAACACTAATTAGAAAAGATACATGCATCCCTGTGGTTTTTGCAGAATTACTTATAATAGCCAACATATGGAATCAACCTGTGTCTATTGATAGATGAAAGGGTGAAGAGGTGGTATATACGAATGGAATATTAGTCATAAACAAGAGTGAAATCTTGCCATTTGTGACAACATGGATGGACCTAGAGTATATTATGCTAAGTAAAATAAGTCAGAGTAAGACAAATACCATATGATCACTTATTGGCAGATTCTAAAAAACAAAAGAAATGAACCAACAAATACAGAGAACAAACTAGTGGTTGCCAGGAGAGATGGGGAATAGGTAAAACAGGTGAGGGGATTAAGAGGTACAAATTTCCAGTTATAAAATAAATAAGTTACAGGGATGAAAAATGCAGCATAGGGAATATAGGCAATAATTTTGTTTAGTGACAGATGGTAACTACATCTATTGTGGTGAGCATTGCATTAATGTAGAGAATTATTGAATCACTATGTTGTACACCTGAAACTAATAAGACATTATATGTCAACTCTACTACAGTTAAAAAATAGCTTATTAAGAGGCCAGGTCAAACAATGTTAAGCCAATTTCTTTACTACAGGATTTATCCAGAGCTTTTAACATCATAATGCCTACTGTGAATTTCTAAGAGGAATGGGTTCTATATTCAATATCTATCAACTTGACCAAGAAAATGTTTTTTCTTTTATTTTTTTCCTGAGGTATATCTCAAGAATCTATTGTGCTATGATACATTTTAGGAGACACTGCTCCAGTAAGTAAAATGTAATATCTCAATCTCACTTGATCAGAGGGCAGGAGTTAGCTTATATTTCCTGCTCTCCTAGATATCTTGCTCTCCACCACAGGCAAATACAAGATCAAGAAAAGTACTTTTATTTTGCAGGAAATCCCATTGCTTTTCAAATCAGAAGACTTTTATTCATTCTTGTAATAAAAATTAAAATATTTTCCCTGCAAACCTTTCCCTTTTGAGATAGAGTGTACCAGTTAGGACCACATTTGACTGCATGTAACAAAAACACTTTTGTGGTGGGGCAACAAAATAGGTGTTTTGTTTTGTTTTCTTAAAATATTTTATTTATTTGTATGAAAGGGAGAGGGAGAGAGAGCAGGTGAGCATGAATGGTGGGGGATCAGAGCAAAGAGAAAAGCATATTCCCCACTGAGCAGGGAGCCCCACTTGGGGCTTGATCCCAGGACCCTGGGATCATGACCCAAGAGGAATGCAGATGCTTAACCCGACTGAGCCACTCAGGCACACCTGGGTAGTTTTTTTAGGCAAAAAAAAAAAATTCCAGCCCAAAGGTGGGTCCATTGCTCAAGATAATCCTTACAGCTTTCTGCTTCACAACTTTTTTAGTGTATGTTTTATGTCTTTATGATTGTAAAATGGTTGCTCGATTTCTAAACACCTCATTTGTGTTCTACACAGGAAGAAAAGGGTAAAAAGCATAAGGCAAAAAGCTAAAGGATCTAGTAAACTAAATTGTTTTCCTTTAGTAGGAAAACAATAGCCCTTCTAGAAACCCTATCCAGTAGATTTCTGCTTAAATCTCATTGGCTAGAACTAGGTCATGTGGCCACCCTGAGGTATATATTTGAGAAGTTTGGTTTATTGCTGCCCCAAACAAAATTGAGGTTCTCTGGGTGAGAAAGATTGGGATAATGGGTATTGGGTAAGATACTGTCAGAGTCTGTTATATATTGCTTGGCTTATTTCCGATTTAAAAACTGGTTTTCCCATAGTCAATTTTTGTGACACATTAAAGTCCTTTCTGAAAGAGCTCATGTACAAAAACAAGATTAACAGTATATCATTTTTGCATATTTATAATGGACTTAAGCAACTTTTTTGAAAACCAAGAACCTAATTAATCTTAAACAATTTAAATTTTTCAATTGTCTTGTACTCATTGTATATATTCTATTGTAGCCGGACATCATCACTACTCTTTCACATGTAAAGCTTTATATAGTCTGCATGTGAGAATGCTTGCTACATAGTAAGTCAACATTAATAACTGTCAGCCATGTTTGAATATTCATCCAATAGACTTCTTGAGGTAGTTGTCTGATTTATGTTCCCCCTGTACCTGGCATATAATGGGTAATCAATAAATATTGCTGAATGAAGTGAATAAATTAGTAAATATCTGAGGTGTCCAGAAAGACCTAAGGGCCCCAATTTATCAATGAAGATCCAGCCCCAGAGTATGCAGAGATCAGCTTGCCAGGTGAGAAGATAGTAGAAATACAGAAAGAATCAACAATTGATTCAAAAGTAGTTTGGTATTTGAGCACCTCAGTGTCTCAGTCAGCTGACTATCCAACTCTTGATTTTGGACTTGGGTTGTGATGTCAGGGTTAGATTTCTGAGTCATGAGCTTGAGCCCTGTGTCAGGCTTGGCTCTTGCACAGCTTGGAGTCTGCTTATCCCTCCTCCTAGCACCCTTCTTGCTTCCTTGCTCACCTCCCTTTTATAATAAATAAATAAATAAATAAATAAATTAATTAATTAATTAATTAAAATCTTTTTTTTTAATAAAATCTTTTAAAAAATACAAAAGCGGTTTGTTACTGATTCTTCACATATTGGTAATTTTGGTAAACCAGAGATGGTTTACAACCTTTTATGAATCTTTAAACATTTTTGTTTTCAAACTTTGAGGTATTTTTCATTTTTAATTTGTGAAGGTATCGTCAAACCAGCAGAGCTGGCATAATTGTCTAAGAATGAATTAGAAATAAAACTCAAAAAGGTATGAGGAAAACTCCACATCTGAAAATTTTTGAATTATTTTTATCATTTAAGTTTTAAGAATGCTTTTTTTGTTGGTTTTTTTTTTTTTTTTAGTTTCATGTTTTTATTTAAGTTCCAGTTAGTTAATATACAGTGTAATAATTGTTTCTGGAGTAGAATTTAAGGATTCATTACTTACATACAACTCATCATCATACAATTCATCAATTTGTTTATTTGAGATTTTTCTTGTTTCTTGAGGTAGACCCATATCAATATAAACCTCCATCTTAAAACTGCTTTTGTGGGGCGCTTTGGTGGCTCAGTGGGTTAAGCATCTGAATCTTTTTATTTATTTAAATTCAATTTGCCAACTTATAGTATAACACCCAATACTCATCCCATCAAGTTTCCTCCTTAAGCATCTGGCTCTTGATTTCAGCTCAGGTTATGATCTCAGGATCTTGGAATCAAGCCCCATGTCATGCTCCAAGCTGTGTGTAGAGCCTACTTAAAATCCTCTCTCTCTACCCCTCTCCCTGTGCCCCCTCCCCATCCTCTAACTTGTGCTCTCTCACTCTAAAAAAATTTTAAAAAGAACTGCTTTTGCTGCATCACCAGAATTCTATACTATTTTGTTTCCTTTTTCATTTGTTTCCAGGAAGTTTTAAATTTCCTCTTTGATTTTTTTCATTGACCCATTGGCTGTGTAGTTGCATGTTGTTTAGCCTCCAAGTGTTTGTGTTTTCTCAAGTTTTTTTTCCTTGTGGTGGATTTCTAGTTTCATATCATTGTGTTTGGAAAGATAATATGATTTCAATCTCTTAAATTTTTTGAGACTTGTTTTGTGGCCTAATATGTGAGTTATCCTGGAGAATGTTCCACATGTACTTGAAAAGAATGTACTTAACTAACTAGAATTTAAACTAAAATTTAAAAAAATAAAATAAATTTAAAATAAATTTTGAAAATTAAGAAAGAAAAAAAGAAAGCATGTATATTCTGCTGGGTTTTGATGGAATGATCTGGGTATACCTGTTAAGTTCCATCTAGTGTAATGTGTCATTCAGAGCCACTGTTTCCTTATCGGGTTTCTTTCTGGATGCTCTATCCATTGACATAAATGGGGTATTATAGTCCCTTATTATCATACTACTGTCAATTTCTCCCTTTATGTTTGTTAATATACTTTCTATATTAGGTGCTCTTACTTGGGATTCATAGGTATTTACAATTGTTATATCCTCTTGTTGGACTGATCCCTTTTTCACTGTGTAATGCCCCCTTTGTCTCTCTTAATCTTTGTTTTAATGTCTATTTTGTCTGATGTAAATATTGCTACCTGAGTTTGAGTTGTTTTTCTTGTTTCATTTCCTCTTGCATGGTATTTTTTTTTCCTATTCCTTCACTTTCAGTCTGTATGTGTTTTTAGGTCTAAAGTGATTTTCAAAAAAATAAATAAATAAAAATAAAGTGATTCTCCTGTAGGCAATATATAGATGAGTCTTTTTTTTTTCATCCATTGAGTCCCCCATATCTTTTGATTAGAGCATTTAGACCAACTACATTTAGTAATTTTTGATAGGTATGCATTTGTTGCCATTTTGTTCAATGTTTTTCTAGTTGGTTTGTAGTTCTCTATTCCTTTCTTCTCTTGCTCTCTGTCCTTGTGACTGTGTCTTTCTTTACTATTATGGTTGGATTCCTTTCTCTTTATTTTTTGTGTATCTATTATAGATTGTAGTTTGTGATTACCATGAGGTTCATATATTTCATCATAAATATACAATTTTTTATATGAAGTTGATGGTCACTTAAGTTAGAACACAATCTCAAAGCACTATGTTTGTACTCTCCTCTTCCATGTTTCACATATATGCAATCATAATTTACATCTTTTTATTTTGTAAATCTCAACTAATTTTTTAGTTACAATTGATTTTATTACTTTTGTCTTTTAACCTTCATACTAACTTTATAAGTGATTAGTTTACTATCTTTATTATATGATGGCTTTTACTTGTGAAATTTTTCATTTTATGAATTTCTTACTTCTACTTATGACCCTTTTTTTCCACTTAAAGAAGTCCCTTTAACATTTCTTTAAAGGCTGGTTTAGTGGGGACAAGCTCCTTTAAATTTTGTTTGTTTGGGAAACTCTATGTCTCCTCTAATTCTGAATGACAACCTTGCCAGGTAGAGTATTCTTGGTTGTAGGTTTTTTTCTTTTTCTTTCAGCACTTTGAATATATTATGCCACTTTTTTCTGGCCTTCAAGGGTTCTGATGAAAAATAATCCGATAGCCTTTTATAGTTTCCCTTGTATGTAACTAGTTTCTTTTCTTTTGCTGCTTTTAAGAATCTCTTTATCTTTAATCTTTGTGTCATTTTAATTATTATATGCCTTGGTGTGTACCTGATTGGGTTCATCTTGTTTGAGACTCTCTTTGCTTCCTGGATCTGGATATATGTTTCCTTCCTGAGGTTAGCAGGAACAGTCTGAGTTCTGGAGCACTCTGCACAGGGGCTATCCTGGTGGAACAGCTGGAGGTGAAGTGGACACAGGTGGGAGAGGTTTCCCTGGGGTGCTCCATTCAGGGGCTGCTTTGGCAAATTGGCTGCAACTGAAGTGGGCAAAGAGCCAGAGTGTCCTGGAGAGCTTTGCACCCATACCACCTAGGTGAGATGGTTGGAGTTGTAGTGAACACAGTCCAGGGGTGTCCTGATATACACCACACTGGGGCCACCTTGGTAGGACAAGTGGAGCTCAGGTAGTCAAGAGTAGGGGAGGGCACCTTGAAGGAATGACTGGAGCTGGTATGGGTTAGGGTCCCTGGGATCACTGAGGCAGCAGGCTGGCTAGAGTGCCCAGACCCCATTCCAATCTGCAGTATCAAAGTGGAGGGGGGATATAAACAATGGTGCTCACTGGCACCTCCAACCCTGCATAGTGTTCCCGCAGTTATGCCATTTAGGGGATGCCCTAGCATTAATTCATTTATAGTCTAGTTGCCTTTTAAACCATGGCTTTTTTCCTGTGCCTGATGGAGAGTGAAATACCAGAGACTTAGCATAAAAGACACCAACTTGTATATAGCCACTATTTTTGTAACCTTATGTCTGTTTAAACTGCAAAATGCCTCAATACCCAGGGTTTCAGGAAGTATACCCTAGACATTAACTTAACCCAGTTTTTTTGCTTCTGTACAATGCTTAGCAAATGTCTAGGGCTCAACAGAAACTGTCAACAGGATGTGGTTTATGCCTTTATTAACCTATCCCTGAGCTTACTCGGGGCTGCGAGATTTTGGAGCGCATGAGCTCCCTCACAGCTGCTGGCTTTTAATAAAGACTCCTTAATTTGGCCTTCTGACTATGCCATCCATCTGTATAACTCACTGCTCTGGATATAACAAGGGCAAATCTATGCACAGGTTCCTCAGTGCTATCCTTCCCCCACTGCAGTTTACAGCACCGGGGTTGAGGTTCCTGTTGTTACTATATCCCAATGTCTCCTGCCATTCTCTATGTAGTCCCTCTATTCTTTGTCATGCTGAAGCTGTTCATTCAGCCCTCCATTCTTCTTCAGGAGGAATTACTCTGTATGTAGGTGTAGATTTGGTGTGTCCATGGGAGGAAGTGATTTCAAGGGTCTGCCTATGTCACTATGTTGGAACCCCCTTCTAATCCAACCCCTTAAAAACTTAATAATATGTATTAATATCCCAGAATATGTGCTTTGGGAAACTGCAGTAGAGAAATGAATAAAGACCAAAACTTGTAAAAATCAAACTAGGTTACGTTTTCAAAGAACTAGAGCAATGGTTACACTCTGAAAGAAATCCATCAAGATCTGAGTGTGTAAAAAGAAATGTTTTACTCACACTGGAGATAAAGAGTTACTGGTGTTGTAAAGGGGATGGGATTTACAATGAGGAGTAATTTAAATATCAGTAAGAAGTAAACAAATTGAGCTGGTGCCAACATCACAATGCTCTGAGAGGGCATTCATTGATTTTTCTCTTTAGTTTTCCAAGTACATCTGGTTTCTTCTTCCCATCAGCAGTTCCACGACTAGGGCTTCAAACTGCGATACAAAATATACAGTAATAGCCAGCCAGCCCCAAAAAGGATTTTATCTTTTTGTCTTGAAAAGGTCTCACATTTTGATAATTTACCCTTTGACTCAAGGAAAAATAATTTGTCTTCTTCCCACTTTGTGACCTAAATACATAAGCTCTGGCAATCAAACATACACCAAAGTGTCCTCATATATAGACTAACTCTTTGGCTGTACTCAAGTATCTTTTGTACTCCCTTTTGGTGACAAATCACATCTAAATCTTATTTGAAATATAAGGTCTATAGGTTGTGGCAAGTAACTCATTCAGTGGGTTATTCTGAAATCTTTGGAAAGAGACAAAGACCTATAGGAACTAAAAGAGAAGGAGTAGTATAAATACATGTAAACAGATCTTGATTACAAAAGCTATTTGAGATTGGCCTCTTTAATTAATACCATTGGCTAATATCTTTTGTAGGCAGGTTGGCAAGGAATCAAGTATTTTTTTTATTATCTTTCTGAGAGTATCATCTTCCATGAATTCTCTTACACATTCATTGCTGTTTACTTCCTTAATTTTTCTTTTTTCCTTTCATTCAGTTTTTTTTAAAAAATAACTTTTATAAGTTCTTCTTTTTGAAACTCTTTTCTCCCTTGATGCAATGCCAAAGTTTCAATCTGTTTTCTCCCAATTCATCACTGTGGTCATCTCTCAATAATAAGTTTTTAGCCTTCTGCTTCTCACACTCAAGGGTTCAGTCTTTGTCATGGTCTTAACTATCACTTTTAATCCAAATCTAGAATTCTGGTTCCTCATCCAACTACACAAAAGTTGAGAACTATTGAAAACTGGTTCCCACCCACAGGAATTGTAAATGATGTTTCTTTATCCATTACTCCATTAACACTTCACAACAGCCCAGCTAAATGAGTATTACTACCCCCAATTTACCAATGAGGAAACAGAAGCTCAGAGAGATTAAGTAACTTGTCTGAGATCATGCAACTAGCAAGTAGCAGATTGAAGATTTAAAGCCAAGTCTGGTTATCTGACTAAAAATGTTTGTTGTCTCTACTACTTCTCATCATCTTCTTCACCAAAATGCTGGCTTTCATCACATCAGTGAAGGAGAATAGAGTCCTAGGTGCATCCTAGGTGAACCATGTGGCCTAAATGATTGGGGATTATGGGATGAAGTAGTAGAAAATGTGAGGAAAATGAAAGCTCAGATGAACCACCTTTTCCTCTCCCATCCGGGTTAGCCTTACGGGTAGTCCAACTAGTAAGTAGCCAATGGAGTGGAATGTGAGAGATGCTGGATAGGCCTACTTTCCTTCACAATAGCTTTCTAATGCCTTTCCTATCTCCACTGTTCCTAAAGTGCCCTTAGATCTATATCTAGGTTTCTTGGGGTTCCTGTGGCCTCTTAACATGGAAATATGCCCAGGAACAGAAACATTAAACTGAATTACTAATGTGTAATCATTCAGCAAATGTTTATTAAGCCCCATTTATTAAGCAAATGGGGTGATATAATAACAATGATTTATATTTGGTTAGCTCTCTAGATTTGCAGAGCCTTACTACAATCTGAAGTACTTAAAGCTGAGATTATGATCCTCGTTTTATGGGTAATGAAATGTGGTCAAGGAGTCTGAGGAACTCACCCAAGTGCCACCCCTGAGCCCCACTTTCTTTTTTTTTAATTTTGATTTATTTATGATAATTACACAGAGAGAGAGAGGCAGAGACACAGGCAGAGGGAGAAGCAGGCTCCATGCAGGGAGCCCGATGTGGACTCGATCCCGGGTCTCCAGGATCGCGCCCTGGGCCAAAGGCAGGCGCCAAACCCCTGCGCCACCCAGGGATCCCCAAGCCCCACTTTAATAACCAGGGATAAACTTGGCTCTTCTGATTTTCAGTCCTATGCTCTTTCCTCTCTATCATAGTAGCTCAAGGAGTTTACAGGTAGGAACTCAAAGCAAACATACATAAAGAGTTAAATAGCAATAATAGCATAATTCCAAAAGATAATAAAAGTGCCAAATGACTGATATAGACAATAATGACTGTAGGAGTGACCAGGAAGGTCACTATGAATCAGTCACCGTAGAAGGCCTTAAAGAGGAAGTGAGGCTTAAGCCCGGCCTTGGAAACTAGGTAGAAAAAGGACAGTGGAAGAAGAAAGGAAGGGCATTCTAGTATGGGATGGGGGTAATGGGGAAGAATAAAGGTGAAGAGCTGAGAAAATGCAAATCATATTTGGAGAAAGAACGAGGAGTTCAAATTAGCTGGAGAAGAAAGATTCATACTGGGGAGGAATGGAAAATAAGGCTGAAAATTCTCTCTTTAATTTCTGACTAAAGAGTTTCAACTTGTCTTGTAGAAAATGGGGAACCATGAGAGAATTTTAAGCAAGAGAGTGAAACTGTGAGAACAGTATTAGGGTTGATTAATCTGCCAGTATGCCTTATATAAGATGCATTTGTGTGATGAGAGACTGAATGTAAGAAAGACCATTTAGGAGGCTGTAACAGTCAGGAATAAAGTGATAACAGTCAGTATTAGAATGGTAGCACTGGGATCATAAATGAAAGCCAATTATAACTGGCATGATAACTAAAGAAAGGTCAGAATCTCGTGAAATAAAGAGAGAGAAGAATTGAAGTTATCTGAGTGTTTTTGAGCCTAGGTGACTTGAGGAAGGAAGATGCCATGAAAAGAAATGATCAAGTTAGGTAAGGAAACTGGTTTAGGAAGTTTTGACATCTTGGGTTGGAAGTCACAATGGAAGATCCAAGTGAAACTGTCCAGTGGGCAATAAATTGTTTTTCTCTTTTTTCCTCAGCTTCCTTCCTTGCCATCAACTTGTCTTCTATGTTACTCTTTCTTCTACCTCGTTAACCCTCGTCGTTAGCACCTCCAGTTTGGATTGCATCTCATTTAATTGATTTTTAATTTCGGCCTGATTAGATCTAAATTCTGCAGTCATGTAGTCTCTTGAATCCTTTATGCTTTTTTCCAGAGCCACCAGTAGCTTTATAATTGTGCTTCTGAATTGGCTTTCTGATATCGAATTGTAATCCAAATTCTGGAAGTCTGTGGCAGAGAGTCCTGTTTCTGATTCTTTCTTTTGTGGTGAGTTCTTCTTTCTAGTCATTTTGCTCAGTGCAGAGTGACTAAAAATGAGTTGTAATGGAAAAAGGAAGAGAAAAAAAAAGAAAAAGAAAAACAAAAGAAAAAAACAAGGAGGGGTATTCTCTGGTTCTATATACTGTAAATCCCTCGACTTCCCCCGTGGCTTTCCAGCGCTGCTCTGCCAAGAACTTGCTCTTCCACTGTCCTTCCAGCTGGTCTTCTGGGGGAGGGGCCTGCTGTGCTGATTCTCAGGTGTGTGCACCTGAGCTGCCCCGCCCCCTGCCAGGTGCAGGGCTCAGTGGGAGCTGTTTACCCGGTGAGGCCCCTGTTCCCTGGCGGCCCCGCCCCTCCCAGGCACAGGGTGATACAAGGAGGAACAACCACAGTGGCGGTGGCCAGCTCTCCAGCCCTGGAGTCAGCTCCCTAACTAACTACTGCAGTCTCCCAGTCTGCACTGGACTTGATGCTCCCAGGGCGGGGGGCACTGATCTGCACAGCTTGGGGGTGCCTGGTGCCAGGAGCGTCCTCGCTGTCCTGTGCCCTCCGTGCCTCCACCTGGCCCGGGGGAGCACAGGATCCTGGGCTGTGTCCACTCAGAGTCCTGGGCTCCTGGCCAGTGCTGCTGGAATCGCGCTCCCGGTGCACGGCTCCCCAAGGCAGCAGGTATCAGCCCCCTCCGCCCGCAGCCGCCGCCTGAGCTGCTCCCGAGGCCCCCCCGGGCGCGCGCTCCAGCCCTTTACCTCGCTCTCTCCCGGGCGCACTTCCTCTGTTAGTGACCCCAGGAGACTGGAGGCTCCACTGCCCCTCTTGGGATCCTGCCCGAGTTCCCAGCTAAGCAGCTTCCCTCCAGGAAGAAGCCCGTGCGGATTTTTAAAGTTCCCGCTTTTGGAGGGTGGGCTTTCCCCTCCGGGAGGCTCTCGGGCTCGGCTCTAGCCTGGCACCCCATGGGGGGCCCTCCCCCACTTTATTCTTTTTAATTTTTTTTCCCGCCTTCCTACCTTGATAGAAGCAAAAACTCTTCTCTCTGTAACGTTCCAGCTGTTCTCTCTTTAAATCTCAGGTCGAATTCATAGGTTTTCAGGGTGATTTGAAAGTTATCTAGGTAAGTTGGTGGGGACAGGTGACCTGGGGACCCTACTCCTCCGCCATCTTGCCCCACCCCTGTCCAGTGGGCAATTAAAGATATAGAGGTGGAACTTGGAAGAAAGGAGAGGTTAGAATTGAGTTGGCATGGTGTAATGGAGGGAGCTCTGAGAGTCAGGGGACCTGAGGGCTAAGCCTAGTTCTTGCTCTGCCACTAACTTATTAAGTAATGGACAAGTCATATCTCTGGGCCTGTTTCCTGTTCTGTAAAGTGAGAGGGTATCTAAGCCCCAGAAGCTTTCTGAGGTACTCTCAAGGACTCTAAGTCAACTTTTAATTCATGTGTACACATGTTCTCTCCCAGAGAAAATCAAAGGTCAGATGGCAGGGCGGTGGGGAGTGGATTAAATAATCCCCAAATGCTATGACTATGACAGATCTTGGAACTTGTTTACTTAGGGAGAAAAGAGGAAAAGTCAGCAAAGAGAGAGGAAGTAATAAGTAAAAGCAGGAGGAGAGAAATGTAAAGCAAGAGGATAAAATAAGGAACTAAATTTAAAAGTAAAAATTACAATAAATGGAAGAAATATGTATATCAAATATGACAAAGGGTTAACATGTATGTTAAATAAAGAATACATTTAGAGATATATAAGATCACCAATATATATAAGACCATTCGTGTCAATTGGCAAAGGATATGAAGAGTTCACACAAGAGGAAATACAAATATTTGAAAAAAAGGAAATACAAATAGTAAACATATGGAAAGGTGTTTTATCCATAAGTAATTGAAAAAGTGAAGTTAACAAATTGATGTTTTAAGCCATCCAAAAAGATTTCTTATAAAGTCCAATGCTAGAGCTGCAAGGGAACTGGAACACTTGTGTGCCACTGTGACATTGAAACTTTGTACACTCTTTTTGAAAATCAAGATCCATAAAAAACATTCATGCCCTTTGATCTGGTAATCTCACCCCTGGGAACTTGTCCTAGGAACAGAATTGTAAAGAAGAAAAAAAGCCATATGCACTAAGATGTTCAAAGCACAGAAAAATTGGGAGCTGACTAAAAGTCCAATAAATAATAGGGGAATAGTAAAAAAAAATCTAATGGATGTAATTTTATGTGGCCACTGAAATGATAAATATGAAAGACTATAGCACAAGGACAGTATTTACAATAAGTTTTTTTAGGGACACCTGGGTGGCTCAGCGGTTGAGGCATCTGCCTTCAGCTCAGGTCGTGATCCCGGGATCCAGGATCGAGTCCTGCATCGGGCTCCTTGCGAGGAGACTGCTTCTCCCTCTGCCTATGTGTCAGCCTCTCAGTCTGTGTCTTTCATGAATAAATAAATCTTTTAAAAAAATTTAAAGCAAAAATTTAAAATATATGTACACTGTGATTGCACTTCTATAAAATAGAAGTATTATGCAAACAGAAAAGGCATGGAACATAGATAAATGAAAACAGTTGTCTGGGGTTCAGAAATGCAGGTGAATATTTTCTTTCAAAATTTCCTTTAATGTTGTCATAGTGGAATTTTTAATTTTTTTTTTCATTAGAAATTTTTTAGACAGGCTATGCACCAGAGTAACATGAAGTAGAGATAGTCAAAGAGGATAAATATAGAGAAACTATCATTAAGATCTTGCTTTTGTAGTAATTTGTGTTCTTCCAGGTATAGAAGGAAACCAGATTCGGAGAGTTAAGAGGTGACTTTATAGTGATGAAATGGGGCTATGCGGTTATGGTACTCTTTCTAAGAAATTTGACAGTGAAATGAATAAGGTGAATAGGATATTAGCTACAAGAGACAACAGAGTCAAGGTACCAGTGATAATGCTTTATTTTTGTTTGGTTAGGTTTTGTTTGTGTGTTTCTTTAAAAATGGGATGAAATCGGTTTATGGAAAGACTGAAATGATGAAAAGGAATAAACAAAGAAACAAGTAAGAGGGCCAACTCTTATTTTGGGTCTACAGGAAAGAAAGACAAGATGGATACAAAAGTAGAGTGAACATTAATGATGCAGAAAGAAATTGAGGTATTCTCAGTTTTACAGGAGGCAAGGTAACTATTAGAGGATGAAGTTGGAGTCTTGAGAAGATGGAAAAGACAGGAAACACTTGCTCTGGAATGTTCATTAGGAACTCAGCAAGCTAATAAAAATGGGGGCTTAGATGAAGTCCCAAGACATGAAGTTTCAGTGGGTCGAACCAGCCTTATGATCTGGCTTTGTCTTGCAATCTCCTTCAGTCTGGGAGAGAGGAGAAAATTGGCTGAAGGTGAGAGTCAAGGTGTTTAACTAAAGTTCGAGTAAGAAGGAAGACAACCCTAAAGTAGCAGACCATAAAGTCTGGGCAAATCAGGGAAATACAAATCAAAACCACAATGAGATACCACCTCACACCAGTGAGAATGGGGAAAATTAACAAGGCAGGAAACAACAAATGTTGGAGAGGATGTGGAGAAAAGGGAACCCTCTTGCACTGTTGGTGGGAATGTGAACTGGTGCAGCCACTCTGGAAAACTGTGTGGAGGTTCCTCAAAGAGTTGAAAATATACCTGCCCTACGACCCAGCAATTGCACTGTTGGGGATTTGCCCCAAAGATTCAGATGCAATGAAACACCGGGTCACCTGCACCCCGATGTTTCTAACAGCAATGGCCACGATAGCCAAACTGTGGAAGGAGCCTCGGTGTCCGTCGAAAGATGAATGGATAAAGAAGCTGTGGTTTATGTACACAATGGAATATTACTCAGCCATTAGAAACGACAAATACCCACCATTTGCTTCAACGTGGATGGAACTGGAGGGTATTATGCTGAGTGAAGTAAGTCAATCAGAGAAGGACAAACAGTGTATGTTCTCATTCATTTGGGGAATATAAATAATAGTGAAAGGGAATATAAGGGAAGGGAGAAGAAATGTGTGGGAAATATCAGAAAGGGAGACAGAACATAAAGACTCCTAACTCTGGGAAACGAACTAGGGGTGGTGGAAGGGGAGGAGGGCGGGGGGTGGGGGTGAGTGGGTGACGGACACTGAGGGGGACACTTGACGGGATGAGCACTGGGTGTTATTCTGTATGTTGGTAAATTGAACACCAATAAAAAATTAATTTATTAAAAAAAAGTCTGGGCAGTGAGTTTTGATAAAGCATATGGGTTAAATGGATTGGAGAAATGGAGAAGGCTGGGTCAGTTGTGATAGAGAAAGCAGCTTTACTTGGTGGGGCCAGTGGACGGGAGAGGTAGGTGATGGGCAAGGAGGCTGTGGTCATAGGAATTATTTGTGTGAAGTAACACACAAATATGTGTGGGGGAAAGGAGAGGGAAAGAGGACTGGGTGAGAATATTAGGAAGCCTTGTCGGATCAAGAGACAGGACCAATAGCCCCAGGAAGGACACAGAAGCAGATAAAGAAGAGTGGCTGTTACTGCCTTTGGCTAAAAAGGAAAGGGCAAATGATGGGTTTATGAGAGATGGGGTCACACATGATTTCCCTGGTTCCTCTTAATGTTCAGGGTGTGGGCCTCTCTCCAAAATCTGGGAAAGAAGACGACGCAGCCATATTGGGTGTAACTGGTAAGTTCCCTCACCTCTGCCCTGCATTCACCCTTTTTCTTCTCACTTACTGGCTCCCAGAGTTAACGGTCTACCTGCCCTAGGAGCAGGGAAGCCACAGTGAGTGGATGTCCGCATGCAGCCACTATCCTCAGGCAGGGACACCAGTGCCAGGGAGGAGGCAGTCATGGGGGGCTGGCGCCCCCCACAACTGCAAAGCTGCCAGAGCTCACATCACTACTTGTCCCCAGTGAGCAGGTAGAGCACAGGATCCAGGCAGCTGTTGGCACTGGCTAGAGGCCGAGTCACTTTGTAGACCACACTGAGAATGTTCAGCGCCCGGAAGTCAGCTTCCAACAGTCTTGATGTGTAATAAATGGTGCGGTTGATGTGGAAAGGCACGAAGCAGACAGCAAAGGCAGCATCACGGCGATGGTGCAGAGAGAACACAGACGAGAAGATAATCGGGCGGCCCCTGGCAACCGGCGATACAGGCGCCGGGCCATGATCCCCTAGCAGACAAGAGTGACCAGACAGGGCACTCCAAAGAGCAACCCCATGATTGCCGAGCTGAAGTGCACATAGTGGTCAAACTCCTCAGGCCGAGTGGTGTCATGGCACAGGAGGGGATCCTTTTTGGTGCTGGTTGTGACAAAGAACAGGTTGGGCACCAGGCAGCTGGCTGAGACCAACCAAACCACCAGGCAGAGAAGGCCTGCAAAGCGAGGGCGGCCCTAGAGCAGTGCCCACAGTAGGTGGCAGATGCCCAGGTAGCAGAGCACACTGATGCAGGTGAGGAAAAGGACACTGCAGTAGAGGTTCCAATAGAAAAGAAATCGGATAAACTTGCAGAGCCCAGTACCAAAGGGCCAGTGGTTGCGGGCCCCATAGTAGTAGATGAGGGTAGGTAGTGACAGCACGTACAAAGTATCTGACAAGGCCAAATGGAACATGTAGGTGGCTGTTGCATCCCAGGGTCAGAGGCGAAAGAAGAAGAGCCAGAGAGTCAGGGTGTTGAGGCCAAGACCCAACAGAAAGACAACTGTGTAGCTCACAGGCAGCAGAATGAACTTGAACTCCTCATTAAAACTGCAGTCCAGCTCTGCCTCACTGTCGCCAGGATCTGGGCTGGGGCCTAGGGTTGTGAGCAGAGAGGACTCTGCCCTGGCCATGGTTCCCCTATAGATGGAAAGGGCAGAAGTGAGGGCAGCTGGATTTTCCTGGCCTTCCAGTCCTAACTTGAGGCCAAAAAGCAGAGAATGGGGAGGGCCATGACTGAAGCATTAGGAGTAACTGAGAGGAGAATGTCTGTGTACAACCCAACCAGGCTGGGCCCTACCCATGCCCCCTTGGTCCAGTCTGGGAGTGATGGTCAGCAGGTGGTGCTGGGGCCCAGTAGGGCAGGCAGTGAGTTTGGGGTGTTCTCATCCTGCATCTGACTCTGTCCTTCAGATCTTGGCTGGCCACAATTGTGGAGGCCCACCAGCACAATCCATCATGCAAAGATGCCTGGACCCAAATTGTCTCCTAGCCCATTACAACATTTCTCTACATGGTGACCTTACTTTTCCCCTCACCCTGGTCCCAGCATCTCCATTTTTGTGACACCTTCCCCTAGCCTGGTCCAGCCCAGGAACCCCATTGTCACTATTACCCAAGAAACTTGGCATGTCTCCTACCTTATCCCTTTGAAGTTGAGCCCAGCTGACTCTATCACCTTTCCCTTTGGCAGCCAGAAGGCTTATCCAAGAGGGCAGGTTTGGGGGTGGGGCCCATCCCTCCTTCAGTCCTGGGAGGCCATCAGAGCTAGAAAGGCCCATCGAGATTAGTCCAACCCACTCACTGTATAGATTGGGAAACTGAGGCCCAGCAACAAGATTTACTAATGTGGAGTGTGAGAGAAAAAGAGGAGTCAAGAACGATTCCAAGATTTCCAGCCTGAGCAACTGGAGAAATTGAGTTACCATCGACAGAGATGGGAAAAGCTATGAGAGAAGTAGGTTTGGGGAAAGACTAGGGGTTCATTTTCTCAGCCTGTCAATTTCCAGGCACCTATTGTACACATAAGAGGAGGGCGAAAGGAGGCAGTTCACTCCTTCCCCGCCAAGGAAGCTAGCCAACATGCCTCCCTTACAGGCTCCACCTCTTCCTACACAGCACCCCTCATCTCTCTCTACCAGTCCAGGAGACTCCAGTCTGAATACAGTTGAGAAAATACAGAAGCCAAACCTCAATGTTTGAGAGCCAAGTGCCAGAGAATGCCAGTTTGTCAGGAGCTCTGGATCTGGGGCTCCTGGGGCTAAGTTTTCAGGATTATGGGGGTCTTAGGCAGAGGGGCAAGCTTTGGGCCTGCAGGACTCTGAAGGTGAGGTGAGTGGTGCTCTTAGGGAGGGAGATGCAGTCTGGCAGAATCCACTCTGCAGGGAACTGGAAACAACCTGATCTTCAGGTCCTGAGAATGTTGCCTGGCTGGATTCTGGGAGTGAGAGGAGGAGGCAGGCCAGCAAGGGAGGCTCTAGAATCTCGGATCTAGATCTCCTGGAGGCCCAGAAACCTGAATAGTGGAAACTTGGAGATCCCTGCCCTGTGACAGGGTCAGGGTAGATGAAAGGGAGGCACAGAGGAAGCAGTTATAGCCTGAGTCCTGGAAAGCTGGCCACTGTGATATTACATGAAAAGCCCAGGTGTTCGGAGCAGACGGACTTGAATTCAACTCCTTGTTTTCCCAGGGATTCATTGTGTGATGCTGGACACCTCTTTGTAACCTAGTTTTGTCATCAGTGAAGTGAGCATAAAAATACCAACCTTTTAAGGTTTCCTGAATATCGAACTGGTCAATAGGTGTGAAAACATTTTGTAAACCATGAAACGCTTCTAATCATATGGTGTTTTGTGTGACTACTTTGCTCCTAGGAATGAAGTTGATCTCTTCAGGGGAGAACAAGTATGATTTGAGGCTCGGGATACACCCAAGAGGTCACTTCAGTGTCCTCCACACTGGAGAAGCTCCTGCTTCAGGCTGGTTTAGCTCTGAAGGGTTTCTGCGAGTCCCTGGACACACAGCTCCAGTTGCCACTGCTGCCACTGCCGCCCAGTGGCTACTTAGGAAAAGACCTCGCCCCAAATGGCCCGGGTCAAAAGCAATGATTTGTGCCTTGTGAAATGCTATAGGCCAAACTTGCTGGCTTTCTTGAAACTCTTCCTCACTTTTGTTTCTGAGACTTTGCATTATGCTGCTTCTCCCAGTCCTCCGCATGTCCCATCTGACTTCTTCCCTGGCTCATTTTGTCCATCTCCCTTCAAAAGTGACCTTTCCCCAAGCCTTACTCCTAGAGCATTTTCTCTTTTCTCCTCTCTTCCCCTCTTTCTCCTCTCCTTTCTCTCCTCACTACCATTTCTTCTTCCCTCTCTCCCTCTTTCTCTCTCTCAACATCAACTCTCATGATTTAACTTAGAAGTTATGAGTAATTATAATACCCAATGAGACTCCGGTGTACAGATCTCACTCTAATCAAAATGGATGTCTCTCTCACACTCTTACCATATTTGATTCCTACTGAGATTATGGCATGTACTACAAACTGAATAGAATTCCACTCATTTGTGTTTTTGTCCATCTTCTCCTGATTCTCCCAGCCACATACCAGACCCAGAGGTCCTTGAGGACAAGCAACTTGTATTAGCTCTGTCTTTCCTACAGCCTTCCTGGTAAAGTTATAATAGCATATGTTCCAGGTGCTTTTTAAAATTTTATTTAAATTCAATTTGTCAATGTATAGTATAACAACCAGTACCCATCTCATCGTGTGCCCTCCTTAATGCCCATCACCCAGTTACCCCATTCCCTCACCCACCTCCCAATTTGTCACCCTTTGTTTCTTTCCCAGAGTTAGGAGTCTCTCATGGTTTGTCTTCCTCTCTAATTTTTTGCCACTCAGATTCCCCCCTTCCCTTATGGTCCCTTTCACTATTTCTTATATTCCACATATAAGTGAAACCATATGATAATTCTTTCTCCAATTGACTTTTTTTCACTCAGCATAATACTCTCCAATTCCATCCACATCAATGTAAAGGGTAGGCTCCAGGTGGGTTTTTTCCCCAAAATTATACACTTGCTGTCCAAAAAAAAAAATAAAAAAAAAAAAATAAAAAAAAAAAACCTTCCAGTTCAGAGTTAAAGAAACAGATATCTTGCATGTAGTAGATGTTTAATAAATGTTTACTGAATGAATGACTCAGTTATACTTTGTTGAATTGAATGATTCCCACAGCTAAGGCCTGTGTATATTGTTTGCTGTAGGACAAACCCACTTGGGTATCTCATGGGTAATCCAGAATTGAGTATGTCAGGCAAAGTTTATTATCTTCTTCCCCACTGCTATCCTTCCATTCCCCTCCTCCTCCAGTTTTTTTTTCTAGTCCTCCTCCTCTTCGCCCCTCACATCTAATATTCATATCTTGATGACAGCTTCTCTGCAATGTTTGCTGTTTCCTTAAGGCCTAAGGGGGGAAAGGTATGGTTTCTAATCTCTTTCTCTGAGTAGGGGTGCAGTAGGGGGAGAAAGGATGGAGAGGGAGGGAGAAGGAACAGAAGAAGAGAAGAAGGAGGGAAGTAAAGAAATGAGGGAGAAAAGGTAGGTAAAATAGTGGAGGGAATGCAGTCTTTGAAGTCAGACCTAGAGTTTAACTCTGGCTCCATCACCCACTGGCTGTATGACTGTAGTTAAGCCTTTGTGACCCTCCATTTCCTCATATGTAGAATGAGAATACTAGCACCTATTTGGTTGTGAGGAGAGGAGGAGGCAAAGCATGTGATGCATCGAGGATTATCATCCTCCTCATCATTAGGAATTAAAATACAGGTGAATTTGGAGGGTGCTAAAGATTGGAAAGCTCACCCCAGTTGCCTGGGTTTTCTTTATGAAGTGAAATAATGGGGTTACCTGCTGAGAATAAGGTGCCATGTAGAGCGGAACAAGACAGTCATTCAGGGCAGCCCCAGTGGCGCAGCGGTTTAGCGCCGCCTGCAGCCCGGGGCATGATCCTGGAGACTTAGGATCAAGTCCCACGTTGGGCTCCCTGCATGGAGCCCGCTTCTCCCTCTGCCTGTGTCTCTGCCTCTCTCTCTCTCTGTGTGTCTCCATGAATAAATAAATAAAATCTTTTTTTAAAAAAAGACATTCAACCCTGTTGGCAAGGAGCTATAATCTGAAACCCTGGCTAATCCAAACTTATTAACAAAATAATGGGAAAGTGACTGGCTGCATATACTTGTGTCCAAATTAGCCTTGTCCAGGTGTCTTTTCCATAGTGTGCCCTTTTCATCTTTCAAAATGTCTGCTCTTCATCTCCAGAAAGGTTGTTAAAGGCTTTAGTATAAAGACTAGTACCGCTTTGTCCAGCACCTGGGACAGCACAGGAAGTCTCTGTTTCTACCATTTAATTCCTCGGTCTCCTTTCTACGAGCCCCCCCACCCCCCCCCACCCCTCTACTGAGCCAATGTCATTGCCCAGATCCCATTTAAGTCCACTGGTATGCTTTCAATTGCAGTAACAGAAAATTCCAACTTGGCTGATTTTAAAATAAGGAAATTTATTATCTTGCATCTAAGTCCATGAGTGGGGCTGCTTTGTAGTTGCCCAATTCAACAACTCAACAATGTCACAAAAAATCCTGACTCCATCTTTCCGATCTGCACCCCGCAGCATGTTTGTTTAGCAACTCTCATGGTCACAAGATGTGGTTGGGGCACTTCAAGCATTGCATCCAAACAGGACAATATTCAATTGTAGGAGAGGAAGGCCTCTCTTCCTGTGGGTGTACTGTTATTACTCAGGAAGCCTTTCCCAAATTTCTCGCTAGTACACTTCCTTTCACATCTCAGTGGCCTGAATCTCATCATACCTATAACTGAACCAATCACTGGCAAGGGGGATGAAACGGCCACAGTCCGCTCAGGAAATGAAGATTCTGCCCATAAGAAGGAAGAAGGAGGTGGCTGTTGAGTTGACAAACAATTCTGTCTGCTGAATCCCCTTACTGAATAACCCATCCTTTCCTCACTTAAAGTTCTGATCATCACTTCCTAACTGAAAGCCGTGGCTGGGAAAAATCACTGGGATGTGCAAGTGAGGTGGGTAAGGACCTGAAAGTACCTCTCCATTCAATATATCATAGAGGCCAGAAACTCCATAATTAGGGATGCATTCCTTTGCTGTCTTGCCACCTCAGAAAATGCAAATACTCTTTTTTTTACAAGGGTTTTATTTAAATTCCAGTTAGTTAACATACAGTGTAATGTTAGTTTCAGATGTACAATATAGAGATTCAACACAAACAACAGCCAGTCTTCATCACACCCATCACCTATATAACCCATTCCCCTCCCCCCACCTCCCATCTGGTAACCATCAGTTTGTTCTCTATGGTTAAGAGTCTGTTTCTTAGTGCCTCTCTTTTCCCCTTCTATGTTTGCTGTGTTTCTTAAATTCCACATATGAGTGAAATAATGGTATTTGTCTTTCTCTGACTGACTTACTCCACTTAGCATAATATTCTCTAGCTCAATCCATATTGTGGCAAATGACAAGATTTCATTTTTCTCTGTGACTGAGTAATATTCCATGTGCCACCACTTATTTATCCATTTATCAGTTGGTGTACATTTGGGCTCTTTCCATAAGTTGGCTATTATTCATAATGCTGCTATAAACATTGGGGTTCATTTATCCCTTCAAATCAGTATTTTTGTATCCTTTGGGTAAATACCTAGTAGTTCAATTGCTGGATCATAGGGTGGTTCTATTTTTCATTTTCTGAGAATCTCCATACTTTTTTCCAAAGTAGCTATATCAGTTTGCATTCCCACCAACAGTAAAAGAGGGCTCCCCTTTCTCCACATCCTTGCCAGTACCTGTTGTTTCCTGTGTTGTTAATTCTAGCCGTTCTGACTGGTGTGAAGTGATCTAATTGTAGTTTGGAATTGTATTTCTCTGATGATGAGTATTGTTGAGCATCTTTTCATGTGTCTGTTGGCCATCTATACATCTTCTTTGGAAAAATGTCTATTCATGTCTTCTGTCCATTTTTAACTAAATTAATTGATTTTTGAGTGTTGAGTTTGGTAAGTTCTTTATATATTTTGGTTACTAGTCCTTATCAGATATGTCATTTGCAAATATCTTCTCCTATTCCATAAGTTGCCTTTTACTTTTGTTGATTGTTTCCTTCACTGTACAGAAGTCTTTTGTTTTGATGTAGTTCCAATAGTTTATTTTTGCTTTTGTTTCTCTTGCCTCAGGAGACATACCTAGTAAGATGTTGCTACAGCCGATGTCAAAGAGGCTGCTGCCTGTATTCTCTAGGATTTTTATGGTTTCAGGTCTCACATTTAGGTCTTTCATCCATTTTGAATTTATTTTTGTGTTTGGTGGTCCAGCTTCATTCTTTTGCATGTTGCTGTCTAGTTTCCTCAACACCATTTGTTGAAGAAACTGTCTTTTGCCCACTGGATATTCTTTCCTACTTTGTCAAAGATTAGTTGACCATATAGTTGTGGATTCACTTCTGGGTTTTCTATTCTGTTCCATTGACCTATGTGACTGTTTTTGTGCCAGTACCATCCTGTCCTGATTACTACAGTTTTGTAATATAACTTGAAGTCTGGGATTGTGATGCCTCCCATTTTGCTTTTCTTTTTCACGATTGCTTTGGCTATTCAGGGTCTTTTGTGGTTCCATACAAAATTTAGGATTGTTTGTTCTAGCTCTGTGAAAAATGCTGGTGGTATTTCGATAGGAATTGCATGAAATGTGTAGATTCCTTTGTGTAGTATAGACATTTTAACAATATTTGTTCTTCCAATCCATGAGCATGGAATGTTTTTCCATTCCTTTGTGTCCTCTTCAATTTCTTTCATCAATGTTTTATAGTTCTCAGAGTATAGATCTTTTACCTCTTTTGTTAGGATTATTCCCAGATCCCCTACTGTTTTAAACGGGTGCAATTATATATGGGATTGATTCCTGGATTTCTCTTTCTGTTGCTTCATCATGGATAAATGATGCAACCGATTTCTGTACATTGATTTTGTATTCTGAAACTTGACTGATTTTGTGTATCAGTTCTAGCAATTTTTTAGTGGAGTCTTTCGGGTTTTCTATATAGCATTTCATGTCATCTGCAAACAATGAAAGTTTGACTTCTTCCTTGCCTATTTGAATGCCTTTTATTTGTGTGTGTGTGTGTGTGTGTGTGTGTGTGTTGTCTGATTGCTGTGGCTAGGACTTTCAGTACTATATTAAGTAACAGTGGTGAGAGTGGACATTTCTGTCTTGTTCCTGGCCATAGAGGAAAAGCTCTGTTTTTCTCCATTGAGGATTATATTAGCTGTGGGTTTTTATATATGGCCTTTATTATTTTGAGATATGTCCCCTCTAACTCAACTGTGTTGAGGGCTTTTAGCATGAATGGATGTTGTGCTTTGTCAAATGCTTTTTCTGCATCTATTGAAAGAATCATATGGTTCTTATCCTTTCTTGTATGAATGTGGTATATCACATTGATTTTCCAATATTAAAGCCACCTTGCAGTCCAGGAAAAAAAAATCACTAGAAAATGCAAATACTCTTGTATTTATTATTTATTTATTTTTATTTATTATTATCTTGTTATAATTCTCTTTGGTAACTACAAACTGGGAAGGGACACAAGGAAATTTTGGAGAAAGATGGAGATGTGTTATATCTTGATTTAGGTAGTGGTTACATGTGTGTATACACAGGTATATTAGTTTTGTATTGCTGCTGTAAAACAATTACCCCAGACTTGGTGGTTTAAAACAGCACTTATTCTCTTATAGTTCTGGAGGTCAGAAGTCCAAAATCAGTTTCATTGCACCAAAATTAGGGTGTCAGTCAGGCTACACCTGAATTGCAACAGCCACCTTGTGACCATAAGAGACTATGAGGGGGAGGCAAATCCATGCCCTTGTCCTTTCCAGTATCCAGAGCTTCATTCCTCAATCTTCAAAGCCAGTGACATCGCATCTTGCTTCAGTTCTCGTATTGCCTTGTTTCCATAGTCAAATTTCCTTCCTTCTCCCTCTGTTTCCCTCTTATTTATAAAGAGACTAGTGGTTACATTTAGGGCCCATTCAGATGATACATAATAATCCCAAATCTCAAGATCCTTAATTTAATCATTTCTGCAAAGTCCTTTTTGCCGTATAAAGAAATATTCATAGGTTCTAGAGACTAGGACCCTATATGTTTGGGGTCCATTAAATAATGGACCTACCACATTAATAGCCTACCACAGTAGATAAAAATTTACCAAGCTGTGCAATTAAGATTTGTGCATTTTGCTATTTTGTAAATTATACCTCAGCCAAGAAAGGTACATACTTCTGGAATAGAGATAATGATTTAGGTTCAATCATAGTAATGAATTCAAGACCTACCAGATCATTTTTTTTTCCTGCTGAAAGGATCTGAACTGAAAGGGGATATGCTTCAAGTGTGGGTCTGAAGATAAAAATGGGCTGAAGGCTAGTCCAAAAATACATTCATTCTGAAGTTTTGCTTTCCCCACAGACACTAACTTTGGCAAGTGCATAACTCTTTACTGCATGTCCAGCATTAGTTTCAGTCCCACTGTGGTTTCTGCAGTCTGGACTTCTACCTCTCTCTGAAAATCCTTGAGAAGGGCAGAGTAATAGCAACTCAAAGACAAGTTCACGGGGGTATATATTGGCAAGGAATGGCAAAGGCTAACATAGTTTGCTGTACAAAAGGAATACAGGGCAGTTGCCCAGCAGTCACAATAGGGAGCAGGAAGTAGAAAAGGCCCAGCCCTCTAAGCCAGAGCCACAGCCATCCACTGAGGAATGGACACCCTGCTGTGGCAGGTTGAGGGCTGGCATCTCTGGATACTATGGATAGATACTAAAGACCAGCCAGCTCTATGAGGATTTGGACGTGGGGTAGGGTCCTGTATTCCCAGAGTTTGGAGGTTCTGTTTCTACATTCTCTATGTCCACGAAGCCTGGACCTGGGTACTATGAGAAGGACAGCCAAGAGAGGAAGGTTATTTTTGTTGCTGCCACTGTGGGGGTCCTGGCAGCTGTAGGACAGAAATATCTCTAATTCCATGAGTGGTCATACGAGGCAAGTGAAGCTGCTTAGAGCCTATAGCACAGACTTAGTTTCAGGGATTGGGGAGAGTTAAAAACTGGGTGGGAGGGTTTACTCTAGGTGGGAGTGATATGTCAATTGCTTATTCCCCCCACATGCAACATTCTCCAGGGGAACCTGCCCCTGGGCCAAGGATCCTCTGTTACTTTCCTCTGCATCAAGAAATGTTCAAGGCTCACAGACATATACACACACAGCCCAATACACTCAGCCTCCCCTCCTCAGTCACCACCCACACTTACAGAAGATTGACTCCTGCTGTGCACATAAGCTGGGATAATCAGGGATCTAAACAGTAGGTTTCAAGAGCCCCAAGTCCCATGTGGTGGGGGACTTTTTCCCATACTCTTAGCTTTTGTGTGGCCTGTAATAGCTGATCAAGAGATATAGAAACACTAGTGTATGACACAAGGCTCTCCTTTCAGAATCACAAGGCCTCCTCCTTCTATCCGTCACCATGCTTTTCCTTTAATGTCGACTCCCCTTAGATTCTAGTCTTAAGGCCAAAACCCTGTAGTTCCCCTTCTCAAGCTCCCCTAACTTTAACACTATCAGATTCAACTCTCTACCTCTATCCTGTCCCAGCAGCAAGAACCTGCTAATCTTTAGCCACTAATCTTTTAGCCTTTAATCTGCTTTCTAAACTCTTGGCACCTGAACTATTTATAAAACAGTGTTTTATGCCCCCCAACTCTACTCTTCTTCTCTGACCCCCACCAATCTAAATATTCAAAGGACCTCAAGTATAAAAGGCTGGAGAGGTAAGCATAGCAACCAGAGCTGGAGACGGATGTGAGCTTCATCTCTCTCCCCAGGTAATAGTCCGAAGTCCTCTATTTCTAACCCATACCAGGTCCCATATACCCTTGCCTTTAGCATCCCCATGAATATATTAAGGAGCATCTGAGGGCATCTTTCATGACACAGCCAGCAGGCACTTGGCCTGAGAGACCCTGTGACAGACCTCTGGAGGCTCCCTGGAGCTCACCCTCAGGCCAGACATGATATATAACAAAGAGAAGCACTAGACAGACATCTCCCTCTCTCTAAGGATCCCTACTCCAAGGCCTTTCACCTGGGGACACAGATAAGGCTAAGAAGGAGAAAATTGGGGGAAGGTGAAGAGAGTGATGAATAGATTCAAGGAAGGCTTTCTAGAGGTTTCTGCCACCAACAACCAAGAGCATGAGGGCTCCAACCCCTTCTCTCCCACACTTTTCTCCTCTCTTAACTGAGAGTTAAAGCCACCGTGAGATGAACTCAGGTTCAGAATCTATTGTAGGACAAAAGCAGACAGAATCCATTTTTTCTTCATTCATTTATTTGCGTATCTAACAAACATGTCTTGACACCTACTGTGTGCCAGGTGGTGTTCAGCCTCATCCAGTCAAATTTTCCTCAAATTGTCTTGATGGAGGGCTCTCTCCAGCCTGCTTTGAGACAAATTCCTTCTCTGTGAAGGTGGTCAAGAGTGTCCCAGCTATTCCAGGAAGCCATGCCATTTCTAGAGAATAGACAGAGTGGTTAGTCAACAATTTGTAAAAATAGGGTTTTTTTCCCCTGTCTGGGATGGGTGAGAGTGTGACTGAATAAGTAACCTTGGCAGGAGGGAGAATATAAGGCACTTGAATGGTAGTGAGGTATCTATTCAACAAGGAAAGGTTACACCACACTAGGTATGTCTGGATTGTATCCTGGAGAAAGAATTGGGACCAAATGACTGAGCCTTCCTCCTTCTTTCCCTCTTCTCAGAAAAGGCTCAACATCAACTTCATGGCTCACATCTCAAGGTAAGTAAGAACTCCTAATTCTCTGAATCTGTGACTTGTCCCCTATCCAAACCCAAGTACCTGCTTTGTGGTAGAGGAGTTTCCAACTTCTCAACTTGTAACTTGAACTCTATCCCAATTACCTCCACCTTTGCACCATTTCATGCTCCTTGAGCCTCTTCTCCTAATCCTAAGAATACTTCCTTTTCTTCTCCACTTCCTTCTTCTCCTCTTCCCTTTTTTCACAATGACCCTCCCTATTTTCTTTCTGATTTTCTCTTTATAGAGTGTATAAGAAGACCTGCTCCAATGGGAAGGTGAGAGAACCTGGCCTAGCCAGGCAAATGAAAGGGCAAAAGGGAGAGGTCTCAAGGGTTTGCCTTGAGGATTCAGGGGAAGCCATTCAAAGATGATTATGATAATAACACGCAAGGTTGTTCCACAACAGCTTGCCATCTACCTGGGGAAACGGGACTTCGTGGACCATGTGGACATGGTGGATCCCATTGGTCAGTGAGTCTAAAAAGGGAAAGAACCTGGGGAGAAGGGAATGGGAGCCAGCAACTAAAAGCCAAGAAAGGAACATACAGAAGAGGAGGCCAATTCAAGGGGAAAATGGGAGGAACTATTTCAGGGATGGATTTCTGTTTCATAGTCTAAGGATTTTTCCTGACCATGGTACCGTCTCTCGCTCTCTACACAGATGGTGTAGTCCTGGTTGACCCCGATTACTTGAAGGGTCGAAAGAGTAAGTAAAAATTCTCTTGGCCTTTGTATGTGCCAGGGATCCCAAACTGAAATGTCACACACGCCAGACAAGTAACTTAAATGAATAGACTAAACGAATGGACCAGAGGGGTAGAAGAAAACCAAAACGTGGTGAGAACTGTGAATGCCTTGTCTGGTGGGAGTTAATAAATGGGAATTTTAGCCTAGTGTGGCCAAATTTTCTGGTTGTTGGACAGGAACTGGAAATGAAGCTCAGAATAAGACCTTCAGAGGCCTAAATTCTGAAAAGATTATGGTACCTCTTCCCCCAAATAATATTCAAAATAGGTTTATTTCTAAAACATAAATAAAATTTTATTTTTCAAAAGTATACAAAATGTATATGTGTGCTGGAATTCAAATAGATTTTTTCTAAGCTTTCTGATTTTCTTTATTATTTTTCATGGTACTCTACTTTGTTGCTGAACTGAATGTGGGCTTAGACTGGCTATGGAAAGATGCAGTATTCCAGAAATCCATATTTTCACGAAAATTTCATGATTTTCAAATGTTGGCAACCAACTAAAAGATTTTTAAAGGTCTAGATAGATCAAAAAATTTACATTTTTCATTAGTCTGGATGTGACCCTTAGACTGACATTTTGCAACCTCTGGTATATATCTTTCTACCTCTTCTGTGTAGGGAAACCCCGTCTTTTCTGGGTGTGTGTGTGGGAAATCCCAAGTAAACAAACAAAGAAAACCATAGCACCAGCAAGTAACAACAAGAGACATTACTCCGGCCACAGCACCATAGATCAAGATTACATTGAAATATTTTTGCACTGCTTTAATAAATTTCTTTTAGTTTGTGATTCAATAAGTTTGAAAGTTGGGTTTGACTTGAAAAAGGCTCAGAATAAATTGATGAATACTAGTTCAAATATAACCTTTAGATACTGTGAGATAAAAATAACCTTATTTTTTCTGACTAAACAGTGTGGATAAGCCATCCAGCCAGTTTTAAATATCAGAGGAATTCTGTGGAATACCCACTAAATTAACCAACTTGAGATTCTCAATTACTCTGTATTTCTAAAAAAACAAAAACAAAAAAACCTAAATCATTTTCTCACATTCCTACAAAATCTTCAGAATAACCTACAGAAAGAAATATTTAGCGTAAAAAAATGCATGTTGATCTGGAATATGTGTTTTCCCTTTTACTCAAATCTTTCTTATGTTCCTAAAAGAATTTTTTTATTATTCGTTTAAGTTGTATATATTTCTTAAGTTTGTTCCTTAGCTATTTTACATGTTTTGCTACTTTTATGAAGATAATTTTGTTTGCATATTTTCTAATATTTTTTTCTATCAAGTTTCATTTATTGATGTAAAATATGCTTATACTATACTACTGAGTGATAAAGGCCAATTGTAGGGCAGTATACGTGGTCCTGTGAAAGATATACTGTTTAACAAAAAACTATATGGGATCTCTCTGTATTATTTCTTACAACTGCTTGTAAATCTACAACAATCTCAAAAAGTCCACTTTCAAATAGGCAATGTCACAAATATCTAAGGTAGCCTGATGTTTAATTATAGACACAAAGCTGAGAAGCAATTGCAAGCGATATGAACAGCAGTAGTTTCTGCAACACGAAGTATGATGACAGAGTTTTGAATCATTTTTTGTTTGTATTTTCTGATTTTCATACAATTACTATGTATTATTTGTATAACAGACACAAATTTAAATTTTTTTGGTCTTTTTTGTATTTTTTTATTGGAGTTCGATTTGCCAACATATAGTATAATACCCAGTGCTCATCCCATCAGGTGCCCCCCTCAGTGCTCATCACCCAGTCACCCCATCCCCCCGCCCACCTCCCTTTCCAGTACCCCTTGTTCGTTTCCCCGAGTTAGGAGTCTCTCATGTTTTGTCACCCTCTCTGATATTTCCCACACATTTTCTCTTGTTTCCCCTATAATCCCTTTCACTATTTTTTATATTCCCCATATGAGTGAAACCATATGATTGTCCTTCTTCAACTGACTTACTTCACTCAGCATAATACCTTCCAGTTCCATCCATGTCGAAGAAAATGGTGGGTATTCGTCCTTTCTAATGGCTGAGTAATATTCCATTGTGTATATATATATATATATATAATAATGGACATATATATGTACATATATATATATATATATATACAATGGAATACATATACATATCACATCTTCTTTATCCATTCATCTGTTGTTGGATATCGAGGCTCCTTCCACAGTTTGGCTATTGTGGACATTACTGCTATGAACATTGGGGTGCAGGTGTCCCGGTGTTTCACTGCATCTGTATCTTTGGGGTAAATCCCCAGCAGTGCAATTGCTGGGTCGTAGGGCAGGTCTATTTTTAACTCTTTGAGGAACCTCCACACAGTTTTCCAGAGTGGCTGTACCAGCTCACATTCCCACCAACAGTGCAAGAGGGTTCCCCTTTCTCCACATCCTCTCCAACATTTGTGGTTTCCTGTCTTGTTAATCTTCACCATTCTCACTGGTGTGAGGTGGTATCTCGTTGTGGTTTGGATTTCTATTTCCCTGATGGCCAGTGATGTGGAACATTTTTTCATGTGCTTGTTGGCCATGTGTATGTCTCCTTTGGTGAAATTTCTGTTTATGTCTTTTGCCCATTTCATGATTGGATTGTTTGTTTCTTGGGTGTTGAGTTTCATAAGTTCTTTATAGATCTTGGATACTAGCCCTTTATCTGATTTGTCATTTGCAAATATCTTCTCCCATTGTGTAGGTTGTCTTTTACTTTTGTTGACTGATTGTTTTGCTGTGCAGAAGCTTCTATCTTGATAAAGTCCCAATAGTTCATTTTTGCTTTTGTTTCTCTTGCCTTCATGGATGTATCTTGCAAGAAGTTACTGTGTTCAAGTTCAAAAAGGGTGTTGCCTGTGTTGTCCTCTAGGATTTTGATGGATTCTTGTCTTACATTGAGATCTTTCATCCATTTTTAGTTTATCTTTTGTGTGGTGTAAGAGAATGGTTCAGTTTCATTCTTCTGCATGTGGATGTCCAATTTTCCCAGCACCATTTATTGAAGAGACTGTCCTTTTTCCAGTGGATATTCTTTCCTGCCACAAATTTAAATTAATAACTTTATAATAGACATTGAATTTTTAAAATTGAAAATGAACTGTTTTCTAGCATGCAAAAAGGATGATCCTAAATTGCTAAAGAACCAGAAAGTTTGGAGGCAGGGGAGATGATGCCCTACCCACTTGCAAACAGGGGGATATGCCAAAAACAATCCACCTTCTTACCACCCTCACCTCAGGGGCTACTACATATCCCTCTGCCTCACCCATGCTGATATTCTGTGTTATTCCTCATCTCTTTCATTTCCTCCCTCCTCATGTTTCCTTGTAGCTACCTCTTTTCCTCTCTTTCTCACCTTTTTTGTCTTCTCCTTTATTTTTCCTTCTTTCCTTTTCCTTTTCTTTCTCTCTCTTTTCTCCCTCTTAAATGGGCCGTAATTGAAAACCAAGGGGAATTTATTTGTCACATCTTTTGAAAATTGTGAAGCTTGTCTCCATTATAGAAAAATTAGAAAGTACAGGTGAAGGAGAAAAGAAACTACAATCCTACCCTATCACTCAAAGATAATCACCAATAATATTTTAGTTTATATTTATTCACATTTTCTGTGTGAAATAGCTATATTTTTACTTAAAATGCAATATCATAAATAATATTTTCTAATCTTTTTCATCTATGTTCATATAGAGAAACCTATAAATTTCTCAGTTGCTTAGTAGTATACTGCATGGGGAACCATAATTTAGTCAATCTTCAATCAGACATTTTTTGCTGTTATAAACAACTCTGTAAAGTACATACTTGTGTATGTACACACACACATATATATATCTTTCATATTTGTCCAATTATTTCTTAAGAGTAAATGGCTAGAGAAGAAATGAAAGTCCAAAGGGCATTCACACATTTTTAAAGCTTTCTATTGCCAAACTGCCCTCCAAAATAGTTGTACCAATTGACTCTCCCTCCTGCCATATATGAGGCCGCCCATTGCCCCAGTCCTTATAAACACTACCATTATCATTACTTTCAGTTTTCATTGTATCTTTTGAATATAGATTCACTTTTCTTGTTCTTAATTTTAAAAGCAGATCATCTGTCTGATATTTTGATCTCTTAAAAATACTACAATAAGTTGCTTTCTACTAGCATGTGCTTTTCTGTGGGTCAGGGCTCCTGGTAGAAGTAAGATTCCCCATCCCTGTTCTACCTCTTTCCTTCCCTCAATCTCTATCACTCTGTCCTTGGACAGCAGGTAGCCCTCTGTACCCCATCCCACATTCCACTAGTCCACTGAAGTGGCTTTCTATTTGCCCCTAATCTTAGGTACCAGCTGCATAAGTATGGGTTCAATTATAACTATCCCATTTCTGCCAATATTCCCATGATTATCATCATCATTCACATCTATAATTACAGTTTTCAAAGGGATTTCTTATACATCAACTCCTCGCATGAACTCCTATGACGTAGGTTGGGCACACGCAACTCTGGGCTTTGGAGTCACACAGGCCTGGGTTGAAACTCTGGGCCATCCCTTAATAGCTCTGAGCTCATTTTCTCCACCTATAAAGTGGAGATAATACTTCAGAGGAGGGGTACCTAGCTGACTCAGTTGGTAGAGCATGCCACTCTTGATCTTGTGGTGGTGAGTTCAAGCTCTGCATTAGATGTAAAAATTACTTAAGAAAATAAAATATTTTAAAAAGATATTATTTATTTATTCATAAGACACACACACACAGAGAGAGAGAGAGAGAGAGAGAGGCAGAGACACAGGCAGAGGGAGAAGCAGGCTCCATGCAGGGAGCCCAACGTGAGACTCGATCCTGGGACTCCAGGATCACACCCTGGGCTGAAGGCAGGCGGCAAACCGCTGAGCCACCAAGGGATCCCCAAGAAAATAAAATATTTTAAAAATAATAGTTCAGGGGCACCTGGGTGACTCAGCAGTTGAGCATCTGCCTTTGGCTCAGGGTGTGATCTGGGGTATGGGAATCGAGTTCCATATCAGGTTCCTTTCAGGGAGCCTGCTTCTGCCTCTACCTATGTCTCTGCCTCTCTCTTTCTTTCTGTCTCTCATGAATAAATAAATAAAATCTTAAAAAAAAATTTTTTTTGACAAGCTGATGTGTGTGAAATGTTATCTCATTGTGGCTTTAATTTGCATTTGTCTGATTACAAATGAGACTGGACAAGTTTTCATGTATAGTTTTAAGATTCATTGTTTATTTTAGAGAGAGCGTGCGTGCGGTGGGGAGGGGCAGAGGGAGAGTTAAAGAGAATCTCAAGCAGACTCCACACCAAATGCAGAGTCCAACACGGAGCTTGATCACACAACCCTGAGATCACGACCTGAGCCAAATCCAGGAGTTGGACACAACCGACTGAGCCACCCAGGCACCCCGGTATATTTTCAAATCTTGCCATTCTACGTTGTGTTTCTGTGTAGAACCTCTCCATATTCTTTGCACACTTTTATATTGGGATTTTTAGATTATTGATTCGTGGGAGTTCTTTATATATCACAAATGTTAAAACTTTTTTGTTGAAGTAGAGTTGACACACAATGTTACATTAGTTTCAGGTTAGGAATGCTAAACTTTTGTTTGCCAAATATGTTGCAAATATATGCAGGCTTTTGCTTGTTTCATTGTTTATAAAGACTCTTTTTTTTTCAATATTTTATTTATTTATTTATTTATTTATTTATTTATTTATTTATTTATTTATGAGAGAGAGAGAGAGGCAGAGACACAGGCAGAGGGAGAAGCAGGCTCTATGCAGGGAGCCTGACGCGGGACTCGATCCCGGGACTCCAGGATGACGCCCTGGGCCAAAGGCAGGTGCTAAACCGCTGAGCCACCCAGGGATCCCCTATAAAGACTCTTCATGTAAAGAAGTTTTAAATTTTACTGTAGTCTAATATATTAATCTTTTTCTTCATGGCCATATGGTTTCACTCATATTACATAGTTCTCTCCATGTCTTCCTATGAGCCATTTAAGAACTTCCTTTCTGCCTCAGGCATGATGGGTCACTCTCTTCCTCCTTTGCCTGCAGTGTTTGTCATGTTGACATGTGCCTTTCGCTATGGCCATGATGACTTGGATGTGATTGGTCTGACGTTCCGCAAAGATCTGTACGTACAGGTGCTGCAAGTGTTCCCACCAGAGCCCACCAGCCCCCAAGGGCCCCTCACGGTCCTACAGGAGCGACTGCTGCAAAAGCTGGGAGACAATGCCTACCCCTTTACCCTGCAGGTACTGACCCCCATGTCCTCGGCGAGGTTGCCAGGGAAGATTAAGTCAGGAAGCCAAAGAGGCTCAACAAAAGAAGGGGGTCCCTATTTCTTCTGTTTGCTGACTTCTTTCTGATCCCCCAGATGGTTGTTAACCTGCCCTGTTCGGTGACATTGCAACCAGGTCCTGAAGATGCAGGAAAGGTAAGTTCTGGGTTCTGAGAAAAAGGGATAAACAGTCAGTTCTAGGAGGAGGGACAGAGGGACAAAGGAACAAGACTGGAGAAGTGGACAGCTAAGGGATGGGGTCAGGCATTTCCTTATAGACCCAAGAGGAAAGAATAGGCAGTGTTGGAGATGAGTTCTCTTTGCCCCCGCCCCCTTGCAGGCTTGTGGGATTGACTTTGAAGTGAAGAGTTTCTGTGCTGAAAACCTGGAGGAGAAAATTTCCAAGAGGTAGTCTCTGGTCCTCTCCAAAATCCCTGCCTCTGGACAGTGTTAAAAAACAGATCTTGATCTCAGGAGAGAAACAGCCCTACTTCTAACCTCCATAGCACCATCGCCACTGTCTCAGATGTCCAACTCTGATTCCCCTCTGACTTCTCTTCCTTGCTCAATGACAGTCAGCAAACTTTTCTGTAAAAGGCCAAAAAATA
Source organism: Canis lupus baileyi (assembly GCF_048164855.1). Taxonomy (NCBI): domain Eukaryota; kingdom Metazoa; phylum Chordata; class Mammalia; order Carnivora; family Canidae; genus Canis; species Canis lupus. The sequence goes on along the minus strand of NC_132876.1, from coordinate 69,859,011 downwards.
AATATTTAGGCCCTATAAAATATAAAATAAATATTTATGAGCCCTATAGTTTCTGTTGCAACTACTCAACTCTGCCATTGTAGTGCGAAAGCAGCCATGGATAGTATGTAAATGAATGAGCAGGCTCTCTTCCAATACAACTTTATTTATAGACACTAAAATTTGAATTTTATATAATTTCCACATGTCATGAAATATTATTGTTGACTTTTTTTCAACCATTTAAAAATATAGTAACCCTTCTCAGCTTGTGGGCCATACAAAAACAGGCAGCGAGCCAGATTTGGCCAGTGGGCCATAGTTTGCTGGCCCTACATTGAGGGCCTAGGGGAGAGGCTTTATCCCACCGCCACCCACCCCCCACCCCAAGCAAGGACTGGCCCCTGGGGGTGGCATGGAAAAGGTCTGTGGTTCCCAAAGGAGATGTTCAGGCTAACCTCTTGGCCTCTACTCCTCTACTCAGAGACTCGGTGCGGCTGGTGGTTCGAAAAGTACAGTTTGCAATCCCAGAGCCAGGCCCTGGCCCCTGTGCCCAGACTACCCGCCGCTTCCTTCTGTCAGCTCAGCCCCTACAGCTCCAGGCCTCAATGGACAGAGAGGTTTGTGACCCACACTTCCGGACCCCTACCCTGGAACCACTCTGATTTCCTACTTCGGTAGACCGGGATGGAAGCCAGGGCAACAACCGTGCTAAGGAAACAGGAATTCTAGGTCTTGATCTGGGTGTTCTCCCTCCACCTTCATGATAAGCCTCTCTTCCTGCTTCAGGTTCACTACCATGGCAAACCCATCGCTGTCAATGTTTCTATCAACAACTGCACCAACAAGGTCATCAAGAAAATCAAGATTTCAGGTGAGCTCCTTTTCCTATCCCCCTGCACCTGGTCTCTAATCCACGGCTCCTTTTCTAAAACTCAGCTCCACTTACCCAGTCTGCATTAATCCAGACTTTCACTCTAATGCAGGCTTATCAAAATACGTGTCTTTGTCCACATGCACATCTAAGTGCATCAAGCATAGTGTACCCACATATAAGGTCACATCTGAGGCCAGGGAGTCGGGGTCTTGAAGATGATGACTGATCATGTGCTTGAGGATGATGATGATCATGTGCTTTTCCTGGCTGTGCAGTTGACCAGATCACAGATGTTGTCCTGTACTCCTTAGACAAGTACACCAAGACCGTCTTCATTCAGGAGTTCATGTGAGCTGGTGCTGGGGCTAGGGTCAGAAAGCCAAGGGGTGGGTTGGTAGGAAGGGGTTGGGGACTGGAAGCAAAGGAGGCTGTTGGTAAAAGAAGGAAGAGGGTAGGAACCCAGGACTGAGGGAGGTCAAGGTGAGGGCTGAGGGATTCCCAGGAGAACAGGAGGGAGGCTACCCATAAGAGGACATCAAAATGCGGACAGAGGTCAGGGGTATATGAATTTCCCACCAGAGTGAATTGTTCCCACTCTCCAGAGTGGGACATGCCAGCACCCTTGGATATCCCAGTAGGTTTGTGGAATTGTGCAAGAGACATGGGAATGAAAGTACACTTAATTTGCAAGCCTAGCCTAAGTTCTTCTCTTCTCCTTTTAAAGGGAGACTGTAGCTGCTAACTCCAGCTTCTCTAAGAGCTTTGAAGTAACCCCACTCCTGGCTGCCAACTGCCAGAAACAGGGCCTGGCACTGGATGGCAAACTCAAGCATGGTGATACCAATCTGGCCTCAAGCACCATGTAAGCTCAAATGTGACTCCCAAGCTCTATTTTCTCTCTCCAACCCATTCTGCATGCTATGTACATAGTCCTGAGCTACCACCTATAATGAAGCCTACTTATTTTTTCTAAATATCCCTAGGCCAGTGTTCAGAGATCCCTGCAGGCCTGAGGGCCAACAGGAAGCTAAATAATGCCATAGGACCAATACCCAGGCTTAGGTCACAGGCAGCAAGAAAGGAAAAAGCAGAGAGGAAAATTGCCTGTGTTGTGTCTTTCATAGCTCACAAAGGTCATATATATATATATATATATATATATATATATATATATATAATTTTTATAAGAATCACATTAATATAGGCTTGATATGTACATATTCTTATTTCAATTTACACTTAAGGGACCCTGAGGCTCAGAGGCATGAAGGAACTTGTCCAAGCCTGTATCACTAGTAAGCGGCAGAGGTGGAAAGGATTCTACTGCATGTTGTCCGGCTCTAACACTGTGATCTCTAGAGTAGCTACTCTCTAACAAAGACAGAAATGGAGTGAAAAGGCTAGGAGATGAGAAATGGAGGGGCAAGACCAAAAAAAAGGAGAACAAGAGAATAGGAACTGATAGATTTCTATCAAATCATTCATTTGGCCCCATGCTTTTGGAGGCCCTAGTGTTAGATGCATCTCCCACCAAAAGCCATCTGCCACCATCTGGTAAGTGTCCTTCTCTGTGCCTCATCAATGTTGTAGCTATAGATTGTTATTGCTAGAAAGACCCTTAGGAATCAACCAGACAGCATTATTCTATAGATGAAGGATCAGTATTCCAGAGTCACGAAGAGACTTTCCCAATATCATACAGTTTTCTGTATTTTAGTTTCCAATCAGTGAGTTTTCATGGAGCACCTGTTACATGCTCATTCCTATGCTAAGCAATGTGAGCGGATACAAAGAAGTTTGAGACAGTCTCTGCCTTCAGTCAGTTTATGGCCTAGATGGAGAACAAAGAAGAATGCGGATGCAATCTAAAGGTTAAATGTTTGTACAAGTAGTTCAGATTAGAAATTCAATAGAAGTTAAAAGAAGCCAGCAAAGCTGGAGAGGGCTTCCTGGTAGAGATTGAATGAGCTAGATCTTGAGGCAGTGTAGGATCTGGATAGCGACAGAGGAAGGAAAGAGCATCCAGATTGGGAGCATGGCATGGGCAAGGCCAGGAGGTGGGAGTCTGCATGGCATGTTCTGAGCATGGAGAGAGGATAGGTCCACTTAGGGTTGTTTTCCAGGTGTTAGGGGGTAGGGCAGGAGAGGTTAGAGAGACTGGGTGGGGCCAGTTTGTTAAGGGTCCTGAAAGCTAAGCCCAGTAATTATTTTTTTTTTTTTTTTTTTTTTAAATTTTTTTTTTTTTTTTAATTTTTATTTATTTATGATAGTCACAGAGAGAGAGAGAGAGACAGAGACATAGGCAGAGGGAGAAGCAGGCTCCATGCACCGGGAGCCTGATGTGGGATTCGATCCTGGGTCTCCAGGATCGCGCCCTGGGCCAAAGGCAGGCGCCAAACCGCTGCGCCACCCAGGGATCCCAAGCCCAGTAATTATATTCAGAGAGGTAGGATGTTGAGCAGAGTGTAACATGGTAAAACTGGATTTTACAAACAGAAATGTGATTTCAGTGAGAAGGAGAGATTAGAGCATGGAAGGTCTGCTAGAAAAGGTGAACAGGAAGGGACTGAGGGACTGAATGAATTACTCCCCTAATCCTCCACCCCACCCTCGGCCCCAACAAACACACAACAATGAATACTACCACCTCCAGTCTTCAACCTGGAATGAACAAGGAGCTGCTGGGGATCCTGGTGTCCTACAAAGTGAGAGTCAACCTGATGGTGTCTGGTGGAGGGTGAGCGAGGGTTCAGGGTCAGTTTGGGAAGGGGCTGGGGAGCCACTTTTGTTTCCCCCTTGGTTGGACTGACCCAAACAAGCTGTTCCCCACCCCTTCTCCCAGATCAGTTTCCCAAACCTGTGAGCTCAGTGAGCAAGCCAACTTTCCTCCCAGAAACCTGTTCTGAGACTGAATTGTCCTTATGATCCCTTATCCCCCAGTAAAGCTAGGTTGCCACTCTTCATTTCCAGCTGCTAATTTTACTGTCCTTCAACCCTCAGCATCTTAGGTGACCTGATAGCCAGGTAAGAGATGCAAGGGGAAGCAGTGGGGAGAGGGGGCTGGGGCAAGATGGGGAGGATGAGGAGATGATGAGACCAAAAGAGTGCCAAATGAAAGTGTGAGGACATCCCAGGACCAGAAAACTGAGGGAGAGAGGTTCAGGGAGTGGCCTCGGAGGGAGATCTGTAACTGTCCCTTGGAATCCTTGCAGCGATGTTGGCGTGGAGCTGCCCCTGATCCTGATGCATCCAAAGCCATCACATGGTGAGTGACTAGGTGGGACTGGTAGGAACAGTGGTCCTGAGTGTTGGGGACTAAGCAGTTCTGCTCTCATGAATCAAGGACTATCAGTGTGGGTAGAGAATGTTGGATTCCTAGGTTTTGGGGGGGCGCGGGTACGCGTGGGGCGGGGCTGGGAGGTTTTCAGGCGGGCGGGGAGGAGAGAGTTAAAAAGGGAGTGGGAAGAGAAACAACACATTTATTCTTGGAACTGAGCGCCCCGGTCTGCTTCACTTCCATTTTTCCCTCTCTCCACGCTTGCTACAGAGGCTGCTAGGTAAGGAAATGTGAGGCCCGGAAGCCCCATCCCCTTTTCCCCATTGCCACCCTCCATTTTATGACGATGGAAATGTTAAAAAGCTTCCCTGGAGTGTTGCTTTCAATGCTGTGCAGTAGAAACATACGGTTTAGCTTCGTGTCATAGTTCAGTGCTTTTCATACGTCTTCCACCCCCTGCTCTTCTCAGAATCCTCCTTCCCCCTCATCCTTTCCATTTTTTTCCTTCCCCTCACTCCCCCGCCTTCCTTCCGTCTTTCGTTCTTTGATCCCTCCCCTCCTCCCCACCCCCCATTCTCATTTCCCCTCCAGCACTCTGTGGCGCGTGGGGGTGGGGTGGGGGGGACGGATGTTTCGGGAGATTGGAGAGGGAGAGAAGGGAAACAAGCCGGAGTGGTCGACCGGGGTGGAGATGGGGGTAGCAACCGAGAGGGGGCTGAAGATCCGGGCTGGGAAGCAGAGAAGGGGTCACTTTTCTGGGATCACAGAAAGGGAGTGAGCGTGGACGATGCCCAGAAACTTGCTCCTAACCTTCCATTCCCCTTTGCTGTTTTGCAAGCTCTGAGGACATAGTCATTGAGGAGTTTGCTCGGCAGGAGCGGCGAGAGAGCCAGGAGGCTTTGGAGGAGGAGGGGGACGAGGGAAGCTGAGCACCTTCCTTTGGTGCCTCTGTTTGGGAGCCCCACTGTAACGCTCTAATAAATCAACTTGTCCCAGACGTGCCTGGCAATCTCTTTGGTATTTCCTTCTCCAGGAGGTAATGGATGGGAAATATCAGAAAGGGAGACAGAACATGAGAGACTCCTAACTCTGGGAAATGAACAAGGGGTGGTGGGGGTGACTGGGTGACAGGCACTGAGGGGGGCACTTGATGGGATGAGCACTGGGTGTTATGCTATATGTTGGCAAATTGAACTCCAATAAAAAAATGGAAAAAAAGAAAAAAAAAAAGAGGTAATGGAGTATGGAGAACAGCACCCTCTGCTCCTGTCCATGATTACTCTCTACCATGTGGTTTTCCCCTAAACAACCCTGGACTTCCCTCTGGCAAGGCCCCTTGCCCTCCGTGGGTCTTTCGACTTTCCCTCTGGGCCCTGGCCATCCCAGCCCCTACCCTACCACCACAGCACCCCTACCACCCTACTCCCGTGATCACCCACTGCTATAGGCAGGACCTGAGGGGGCATGGCCGTGTGCCAAGCCCTGGGCAGCGTGCAAGGTGATGAGCAGCAGATGGACAGAGAAGAGTTGTGTGCTCTTGTCAGAGCACCACCTGAGAGCACCACCCACCTGCCGCGATGTACACCCTCACAAGAGGGGCCCAGGGCAAGGCCAGAGGCTTCTCCGGGAAACCACTTAGATTCTCTACACAAATCCAAACTCCTGTGCCTGGGGTAGCAGAGCAGGGAAGGGAGGTACATGGGTAGGGCTTTGGCAATAGGGCTGTGTAAGGTACAGTATCGAGGCCGAGGAGGTGGTATCAATTTCCTCAGGGTGATGATTGGCCTACTTACCTACTTCAAGGTGGGAAAGATAAGGTTCATCATGGGCTTCAAGTACTACAGCTTTAGTTGCCTGCCAGGTGAGCCCACCATCAAGGCATCATACAGTACATTTTTGTCCCCGCCTTGGCCAACTCACCTAGGGATTCTTCTCAAAGTTATCTTTTGTGAGCGTTGAGAAGTTGAGCCCTGGACCACCTTTTCTAGGGCCATTCTCCACTTCTGGTTCTGAGACTGCCTGGTATTGGGAGTAGAGGAGTGGTGCAGAGTATCTGACTCTTGGTTGCAGGTATTCATTGGAATTGGCTTCCTGTCTAAGACCATGTACTTGGGAGAACCAAATAGTGAATGATTAGTCTCTTATCACTAACATTATACCTCAATACCTTAGGCCTATGCATTAATGGTAGGGTAGCACCATCTTCGACTATTTGTGGAAGAGGGGAAGAAAAATATGAAGCCTCCCCAAATGACCAAACCCTGCTTCTTTTCTCTGCCTTCATCTCATCTCCACCTGTAGCACAAAATCCAGGAGGCTTTGAATCCTTAAATCTGCTGCTCTATACATAAGGTCTTCCTCAATCAAAACAGTATATTGCGATTGGATCTGTCCTAGGAATGCTAGGCCACTTGGTTTGTGGCCAGAGCAACCACTTTTCAGGGACCCAGTTTCTTTGATCCTTTTTGGTTTGCCTTTTAAGTTCTAACCTTTAAAAGGCAAGTTTCTTTCCTTTCTAAACATTTTCTTATGCAGGTTCAGGCTGCAGCTATGGGACACAGCTGGCCGGGAGTGCTTTTGCAGCCTAAATTTCTACTACATGTGATTCAACTACTGCAGTGGCTGGCTATGATGTCACAAGTGGATGTTCTGTCGTTTTATTTGAAAAAGGGATTGAGGGAAACAATAGGTTGGTAAGACTAGCAGAGAGGAAGGGCAGGTACATTATCCTCTCTAAACCTCTACTAAATGTTTCAACTCTCTACAACACATTCTTTTGTAGATTATCAATGCTTTCAAGGAGACAGGTAAGTGGGTAGATATAGGAGCACAAAGAAGTGAGGATATCATCATCATGTTAGTGGATAACAACACTGATCTGAACAACAAAAAGTAACTACAACTTCTGGCACACCTAGAGTCAATCTCTGTGGGAAGGCTCTCTTGTGCTGTTTATAAGGGAGGAGTTTACCAGTTTCAGGGAATAGAAAGATGATGGGTTCAAGGCTTCTATGGTTGGTGTCCTGGGGAGGCATCATCACACTTCAGAAGGATCTGTCTTTATCCACTTTGAGTTACCACTTACCACTCTCTGGTCCCTCACATCATTTGTCATTTGTCCAGACAAGTCTCTGTAGATGATGGGGAAGAAAAATCCAGAGACCTCATATGTGATGTTTGAGACCAGTGCCCAAACCAGTTACAATGTGAAATATGTAATATCCATTTCTCTTTAGGATACTTCTGTTGCACTTGTCTCTAGCTACCCTCCACTGCTTACTCTTTTGGATAACCTTGGCTTGTCCTATCTTGGGGCAGGTACAAGGTTCATTTCCCTACCATTCAGTACAAAGGCCCAATATCGTCTCTGAATCTGGCCTTTTACATGCATTTAACACATGCACACAGCTATCCCAGCACATGGCTTCTGCCCTTCCATCCAGAATTCATTTCCACTGAAGAGGAGCATCCTTTATCCTAGCTTTGCTGGGCTAAGGAGTGTAAAGCAGAGAAGGCAAACTTCCTTTGATGAGTTAGATGGCCAGTCCTGACAGATATTTAAGGGAAAATGGGACTAACCTCAGCACAAAGTAGCTTCCTGGTTTGCCTTCAGGCAAGAAGAGGTCAGATCAGAATTCTTCTTCTGTGTCTCCAAGAAGCTGCCCTTCGTAGTTGAGACTTAACCCCAGTCACATCCCTCTTACCATAACACACTTCAGTGGTTGAAATCCAACTGGAGCCTTTCACGGAGTCAGGCATCAAAAGCCACTGTTCCTGTTGATAACCTGGTCTCTTGTCTAATTTGATGAATTTATTGCTTTTGGGCTTGCCAGTAATCCATCCCCCCCCTCAGATTTAAGGTTTAAATCCCTGGCTACTTAACTAAGCTTTCATATAGTTTCTGAATTTAGGAGCAAAACAGAACCCCTGAGGGGCACCTGGCTGGCTCAGTCGGTGGAGCAGGAGGCTCTTTATGTCAGGGCCATTGAGTTCTAGCCTCACAATGGGTGTGGGTCATACTTAATATAAAAATAAAAGTTTTAATAGAACCTCTGAAAAGGCTATTGTTTTTCTTGACTGCATCTCGCTGCCGTGGGGTGGAAAATTCTTGCAGGGCCCAGGAATCCCACCTTACTTTCTCTGACTGATAAAAACTCTAAAAGGGATATAGTCCTATAGCAGCTGGGATACCTCAGAGGCAGATACAGTTCATTCCCCATATTTTTAGCTACACCTTCAATAAATGACCAGTCCTTTTGCCTCAGCCTGTTATCGTTTGTATCTTCTCCATGCTATACCTGTACCTTTACAATGCAGTTGTGTCATGCTGGTGTCATGACAAAGAACCATTCTAAGTACCTCAAAGTGAGAACCAATTTAGGGCAGGCTTTTTGCCTCCTAGGCCCATGGCACTTAGTTGGGACTTTTTACCATGTTTACCACACTTCTTAGACAGCTGTTTTAAAACCTGCTAACCACAGGAAGAGTCTTGGACCTCAACATTCAGTAGACTCAACCAATATGCCTTTGTGCAAGTATATCAGCCTCCAGGTTTTCAGATGGCCACTGAGGGACAGCACAGCAAATAGAAGCACAGAATGGGAGTGGGATTTCCCAGGCAGCACAGGGCTAAATTCTACCTCCAGCTCTATTCACAAGGACATTGCTACTGTCAATAGCACATAGTAAAGCTGAAAAGGGATTTATAGAGAGCCAGAACTTCCTCAAAGAGATATACTATTTAGAACTGTTTCCCATATTTGAAGACTTTTTTAAAAACTCAGATTTCCAGGTTCCACCTGAGAACAACAGAATCACTCTCCAGTGGCAGGGCCTGGAAATACATGTTTAAGCTTCCCAAGATTCTTTCAAGGCAAATTTGGGACTTTCATCATGGGGGCACTTCACTTCATACCTCATTAGAAAACTTCCTTTTCTGAATGGGTTTTTTTTTAAAAAAGATTTCATTTACTTAGGAGAGAGAGAACGGGCAGGGGTAGGGGCAAGGGGGCGGGCGGGGGGAGAAGCATGCTCTCTGCTGAGCAAGGAGCCTGATGTGGGATTTAATCCTAGGACCTGGAATCATGACCTGAGCCAAAGACAGACGCCCAACCAATTGAGCCACCCAGACACCCCCTGAATGGGGTATTTTAAACATGCCAATGGAAATGGCATAAGATGTGGTCTGGAATCTCTAACAATGGACTGGTAATAAAGACGGTGGCAGGTTATTTGGGAGTTGGGGTGGAGAAAAGGGGGAAGTCAACAGTACCACTCAAACTACAAGCTGGAAATTGGGAACCATTCCTGGAAGGAATGCATCCAAGCCTCTCCCTTCATCTGTGTTCCAGATCAAACAATGTGGGGCAGGAGACAATTCTATTAATACTACCCCTCCCCCCATACACAGAGAAATGTCCAAAGCTCACAAGGTAAGGGGCAGTTTCTTCTAGTACCCCTCACCCTACACCATTCCTCAGTTACACTGAAGGTAAGGTTCTTGGACCTCTCTAATGTACTGGCCAGATAGAGATAGTTGTGAGGTAAATATAGTGTCGCTGGTACTTCCATAGGCTCCTATCTTTGGAAGAGCTACTATTTTTGCCTCAATAGCATTTAAAACCCAGTCAGTATCATCCAAAAGTCACACCAACATTTCCTCAGCATTGCCTTTTACTTTTGTGGGGAGAGGGTGGGGGTGGGGAGAATGGTTCCAGAGAGTCTCTGGAATGTATGAGACTGGTAGTACAAGAATGGGAGGAGATGGAAGGCCCCCAAGATTCTTTTTCTCTGTGGATTTCTAGACTCTAATGAAAATGATACAACACATGTGTAATTGTCTAGCACATGGTATTCAATAAATGTCAGCTGCCTTTCCTGTTTCAGGGAATGATCTCACCTACAAAACGAGGAAACAAAAAGTGCAGCACAGTTTGAGTAATGCAGTTGGCTGGCTGACTCGGTGCAGGGCCTTACTGTGTCCCTACCTCACTCTACTCTGCCAGGGTGGGGTGAGAGTAGTTTCCCAAGAGGCTTCCCTGAGGCCTAACCAGCTTGTCCGAGAAGATTTCATGTGGAGGGCTACGGGCCGCAACTCTCTAGTGTACAGTCCTCTCCTTTTGGCGATGATAATCTGGGGCAAAGGAGGAAAAGAATGGATTACTTTCAAGCCTACACCTCCAATTCCCCATCCCAAACTTGGGGGGCCTTTAGTAACCAGTATTTAAAGAGTTCCTACCCAGGGCCACCCTGCCAAATAAATAAAAAAGAGAGTGGCACTCACTGTAGGGAAAGAAGCGGACGCGCATGCTGATTTCGCGGGCTGTCTTCAGGATCTCAACAGCCTGGAAGGAACACAGCAGCATGTACAAATAAAGAGATATGACCCAGGGCAGTATCATAACAGGAGAAAAACAGCTTGCCACTTGAACCTTCTGGGTCACTACTAGCTGGTTCCTCTTGGTGCACTTCCTCAGCAGAGATTCCTTCATATAAGTTACAGATGAGGTTAATCCTATCTAGCCTTTTCTACCAGGGATGGCTTCTTGCCTCACCACAGCCCAGATGCTGTGCCCACCTTGCTGTGCTCAATATCTTGGAAATCCACATCATTCACAGCTAGGACTTGGTCCCCTTCCTGAAGTCCTGCTCGATGTGCATCCGAGTCAGGAATTACCTGTTAGTAAGGAGAGAATATATGAGATTGAGGCAAAAGAGTTTCAAAGGCTGTAACTGAAATTAAGTGCTATTCAAAGGTTAAGATGCTATTGTTTTTGTGTGTACGTGACAATGCAGAGAAACAGATGGTTTGCCAGATGAGACGTTTTAAATGGGAATGGGTGTCCCCATTACGCCCCTTCTGTAGTCTACTAAATCATTCCTCTCCCAGGCCTTTGGATACCATTGTTCTGCAATCTGGTAACTTAAGAAAGGGAATTAGCAATCCATATTGCCTACAAGGCACACATACCTTGGAGATAAAGATGCCTAGCTGGGAAGCCTTTCCTCCTCGGATATTAAATCCCAACTGTAAGACAAGAGCACAGAAGGGGGGCTCAATATAGACCACAAACACAAGAACATCTACTGTTATCACTGTATGATAGCTTGGCTTATGTGTTTCTCAGAGAGAAGTCAGAAGTTGTGGAAGTGGTATCTCAGACTTTCTGCCCATTAAAGTGTTTCCTTACCTCCCTAACTGCCTTCCCATCCATCCCCCCAATCCACTGCCAACTTCTGGGCCTGGTACAGACAAACTGAGCCTAAAATAAGATGCAATTGTTCTGGGGCACCTGGGTGGCTCAGTCAGTTAAGCGTCTGCCTTCAGCTCAGGTCATGATTCAGGGTCCTGGGATGGAGCCCCATGTTGGGCTCCCTGCTCAGGGAGGGGTTTGCTTCTCCCTCTGCCTCCCCCACTCATGCATGCTCTCTTTCAAATAAGTAAATAAAATAAAAAAAAAAGACAGAATTGTTCCATAAGCTCACCTGAGCTCCAGGGGGCTTCTTCAGTGTGACGATTCGGGGCAGAAACTGGGTCAGCTCATTGTTGTAGTCTGGGTGATATACCCTCTGCAAGAAACAGCAACCCCGAATTCTTACTACCAGCCTTAGATTTTATACCTCCCTTCATCTGGACTACAAATGCATCACCCTGAAGTTAGAAAAAGGTGTGGGGGGATCCCTGAGGGGTTCAGCGGTTTAGCACCTGCCTTCGGCCCAAGATGTGATCCTGAAGACCCGGTATTGAGTCCCACATCGGGCTCCAGGCAGGGAGCCTGCTTCTCCCTCTGCCTGTGTCTCTGCCTTTCTCTCTGTGTGTCTCTCATGAATGAATAAATAAGATCTTAAAAGCAATACACACACACACACACACACACACACAGGTGTGATCATGGACTTAGTTTTAAGTACAGATAACACTGTCCGAATGGGTAGATGGATAGCATGGGGAAATGTTAGTAGCCCAGTAGCTCCCCATCTCTACCTTTAGAGAATAGAAACTAGGGCTCTGAATTTCCAGAATTCTCTGGTGTGAATGGACTCTGGTAGTTGGATTCCATAAGAAGCTCCCAATGGGCCCAGTTGTTCAGATTCTAATTTCTGGGCCCCTGGCTACAAGGCTAGAATTCACCCTCTACTGAGCTTTCTAATCCTGCCATCCTACCTTTCATGCATCATCTCAAGCCCACAGGAATATATCCCCTACTCAAACATTCCCACCTCATGAGGAGGAATCCATGCTGGGGGATTCTCATAGGCAGGCAGGAAAACCACGGGGTAGTCATCATAAGGAATCCGACTGTCCATCTCCAGCAAGGCCCTGGAATGGAAGGAAGGGTGAATCGAAGCTGACAGAAAATGGTTCAAAAGGGTCAGCAGGGATCCCTGGGTGGCGCAGCGGTTTGGCGCCTGCCTTTGGCCCAGGGCGTGATCCTGGAGACCCGGGATCGAATCCCACGTGGGGCTCCCGTTCCATGGAGCCTGCTTCTCCCTCTGCCTGTGTCTCTGCCTCTCTCTCTCTCTCTCTGTGTGACTATCATAAATAAATAAAAATTTAAAAAAAAAAAGGGTCAGCAGTCCAGCAAGTTTCAAAAAACAACCCCACCCCATCCCAAGGCTGTCATCTATGGGCCCAGCCCACTTCCAGGTGATAGAGATTGAGAGAGAAAAAGAAGAAAAAAGATGAAAGAGAACAATTAATTTTGCTGAATATCTGCGTGTCAAGCAAACTGTTAAGTACTCCATAGAGATCATCTCCTTTCCTACAACAATCCTGCAAAACAGATGTTGCCGTCTAGAGAAGAGGAAATCAGGTGCGTCAATTTTCAAAGTCCAAGGACTGCCTCCAACTATCCACAAGGACTCTGGACAAGGCACCACCCCACATTCCCTAGATGTGATCAGTAATGGTGGGGGTCCCCAGAACAACGACCCTTCCTTCACCACCGGTTCCCTTCCACGTCCCTGCCCCGCATCCTGCCTGAATCCTGCGCACAAGCCGGGGAGATGCAGTACTACCTCACTCATCCGCAAACCTCAGGAACCCCAAGTTCCGCTCGCCGCCAATTCAGTCTGGAAGCCGGAAGCGGATGCTACGGTAGGTCGGAAAGGGCGGGTTCAGGGTGCGGCGCGCAGGCCCTCCCCTTCCCAACGCATCTTCCTGCGCGCGCCGACGTGCGTGCTCTGCCCGCAAGGTCTCACGCGGATTGGCTGGCGCCTCAGGGACAGATTTGAAACTTGGCGGTTAAAGCTCCGGCTGGGACAGGGAGGCGGGAGACCGGGGAAAGGACGTTTAGTTTGGTGAGTTAAGGGGGCACACTTTAGCTCAGGATCTGCCTTTCCTGGTACCCTGGGGCTTTGGTTCTTTGTCGTCATCTCCGCTAGGGGCTTTCCTTTTCATTTCAGGCTCCACTTCGCTCTCTTCAGAGCGTGGAGCTGACCGGCTGTCCTGTCGTTGCCAAGCCTGAGAGACAATGACTCTCCCGAGGCAGCGATCCCACTAGGACGGGGAGGCTGCCACCGCTACTGCCGAGTTTCGTAACCCATCCTTCCCTCCAAGGCGGGCCTGAACTCCCACCCCTCCCGACCTACCAAGATTGATTCATCAGCAAGTATCTTTTCTTTTCTCTCTCCCCACCCCCCCAAGCAGAGACGGTGTTGCGGTAGGATCATGAAAGAAGAGGTGAAAGGAATTCCTGTAAGAGTGGCACTGCGATGTCGCCCTCTGGTCCCCAAAGAGATTAGTGAGGGCTGCCAGATGTGCCTTTCCTTCGTACCCGGGGAGCCTCAGGTGCGTAGGAGAGTCCTGGGCCTACCTCTGAACAGCTGGGGCCAAATGGCAGTGAGGGGCGTGGTCTTCCCTTTCATTTTTCTCACTTCTTGTCCCTTGCCTTCTCTAGGTGGTGGTTGGTACTGACAAATCCTTTACCTATGATTTTGTGTTTGACCCCTCTACGGAACAAGAAGAAGTCTTCAATACAGCAGTAGCACCACTCATAAAAGGCATATTTAAAGGTAAGGCTATTTAATTCTTCTGCTGGTTCTCCAGCATATATTTTGTGTCAGGCACTGTACGTGGGTACTGCAGATACAGGAATAGATGAAATAGGAGTCCTGCCTTCAAAAAGCCTACAGCCTAGGAACTAACTCAATGTCATTTGCAAAAGTCTGTACCCTTGAAGCTAGTTTTATACTGTATTTGCTTTCTGTGGTTCTGTTCATCTTTGACTTGTATATATATTTTTGTTTGTTTGTCCTGGAACATCATTAGATCCTAAGCTCTTTCATGGATGCCAAAGATGATCAGTTTGCCAACTTACTTAAGGCTCAGGCACTGCGAAGCCTGTTGAGAATTCAGAAAAAAATTATATAAAAATTATATAAAACCCCTTCCAGGCCCTGTAGGGTTTCAAAGTCCAGGAGTAGGAGTGAAAGTATAGGACTGCATACATAATTTTAAATACATAAAAATTTTAACCTTTTTGCACTTATCTTTAAGGAAAACATATGTTAAAGTTAAAAGTACACAATAGAATCAGTCCTGCTATGGAAGTAGCTAGCGCTACTTTCATGGTATGAAAACCAAAAGGATGGCACTGACTACTTAGGGGATTAGGGATGAATCTCACAGCACAGGCCAACGTTTGAGAGAGATCTTGAATGATGAATAGAATTCTTTTAGGTGAAGATGGGTATTTCCTAAAGCCCCTGAGTACCCTGACTAGTTAATAATTTTTATTGAAGAAGCTAAGACTTTAGTGTTGCTGAAGACCATAGCAGGGTTCTAAAGAAGATAGTAGTGCCTGAGAGGTGTTTAATTACTGTTATTCCAGTACAGAGGTTATTCAGGATTCAAAGCAGAAGTCTGTGTAAAAAAACTCAGACCATGGCACACAATCCCTTAAAAATCAAAAGCACATTTGTACATCATCTAGTCTTACTTTGCATTCAACGAAAAATGCTTTCCAGCCATATTCTCTAAGTGAACTTCCAGCGTCTATTTACAATTTTTTCTTTGATAGGGAACTCACGGACTCACAAAGTGGTCCTATTAATTGGATGTTGGACAACTCCCAATTGTGTTAGATTATATTGAGATGAAATTTGCTTCCCTGTAATTTCTACCCAGTGATATTAGTTCATCCCTCTAGGCAAATAGAAGCCTTCTTCCAGGCTTCACGTATTTTTTCCACTTTTTAAAATAATGTTATGGGGAGGTCTGGGTGGCTCAGTGGTTGACTGCCTTTGGCTCAGGTGGTGATCTTGCGGTCCTGGGATCAAGTCTCCTATTGGGCATCCTGTGGGGAGCCTGCTTCTCTCTCTGCCTGTATCTCTGCTTCTCTCTCTCTGTCTCTCATGAATAGGTAAATAAAATCTTTTTTAAAAAAATGATGCTGTGGTTCAGAACACACTGAACACTTTGTTTCAGATTTTTGGAATATTAAATTATGTCAAACTTACAGAAATGTTGTAAGAATGACATAAAGAACTTTTTTCCTGATTCATTTGAGATGAATTATTTACCTGGTGCCCACTGAATACTTAAGTGTATATTTGCTACAATCAAGGACTTCCTCCTACATAACTACAATATAATCATCCAAATCATGAAATTAGCATTGCTACATTACTATCATCTACTACTCAGACTTTATTCAAGTTTCACTAATTGTCCCAATAACATCCTTTAAAGTAAAAGGATCTCATTCAGAAGCACTTGTATTTAAGAGTTGTACTGTCTCTGTATAGTCTCTTTCATTCTAAGGTTTTTTGTCTTTTTTAAAAAAATTTTGTGATCATGACTCTTGAAGATCACAGGCTAGTTATTTTGTAAACTGTTTATCAGTTTTGGTTTGTCTGGTGTTCATTATTAAATTGTGGTTGTATATCTCTAACAGGAATATCACAGAAGTGGTGCTGTATTCTTCCCATTGAATCCTATTCGGCAGCACATAATTTGTTGCCTTACTGCTGATGTTCATTTTGATCATTCGATTATGGTGTTATCATAGGCTTCTCCACTATAAAGTTAATCTTTTTCCTTTTTACATATTTGGATGACAATTATGTGATTCTGCCTAAGTCTCTTCTAATTAACCATCCATATTTCCTTTAGCCATTCTGGAAACGATATGGTTTTCCAGACCCTCCATAATCTGGTCATCTTCCTCAGAAATATTCCTTCACAGCTCAGTAAGAACATTGTAATTCTATACTTTTATCTTAACTTGGGGAACTATAAGAATTAAATTATAGTCTTTATAGGCAATATAAAGTAGATAGTGATCCCAATATATGTTTGGCTAACATTGCTCTCAATTGCAAAGACAAAACCACTATTTTTTAGTCAGCTCAACAGCATCCTCTTGTACTCTGAATTCCCAATACCAGAGAGCCTTCAATTTTTTGGAAAAAATACTGAAAATTGGTTCCCCCAGTTATTACTATATATACATATCTTTGATATTCTAGAAGACTATGGAATGTTATTCTTTTGCCTCATGATCATACCAGGTGATACTAGCTATTTATTACAGTGAAAATCTTGAGGAAATAGCTTATGATCTTTCAGAATATCCTTCAGAAGGGAGGTCTTTGTTTAGACAATTAAATTATTTTAAAATGAAAAAAAAAAGGCCAAAGTGCCTGATAATATGGCCCAAATGCAGTCTGAGAGTTTAGATGGGGAGCGGATGGTTTCATTGATTGTAAAAATCAACTTTTTTGCCTCTTCAGATGAAGATTGGTCATCAAAAACATAGGTTGGACCCCCTTCCATTTTTGCTACTTCTAAGACTTTGATTTAATGCCTATAATTTAGAATTGGTAAAAGTAGAATTATAAAGTTCTGAATGGCTTTTTGATGGTGTTTGGCCACCTTCATTATCTCAGTCATATCTTTAAGTGTTTTACTTCCTAGTATTTATTTATTTATTTATTTATTTATTTATTTATTTATTTATTTTTTACTTCCTAGTTTTTAAGGGCAATAAAGAGGGGCACACATTCTGGGAGGTTGGTATTTTTCTTCTTTGCTTCTTTAAAGTGATGCAAAATCATGTCATCCACACAAGTTTTTTCTGTGTCTGCTACTCCTAAAAAACCCTTGTCTTAAGAGAGCAATCAAAAAAAAAAAAAAAGCAATCTCAATTTTGTTGCAAGTAATTGCTGAAGGAGATGGAGGATATTGATTGGATGAAAATATTTGAGCACCACTATGCATGTGACTTCTGTTTTATCAGGATACAATGCAACCGTCCTGGCCTATGGACAGACTGGCTCCGGAAAAACCTATTCAATGGGAGGTGCATACACTGCAGACCAAGAGAATGAACCAACAGTTGGGGTCATTCCTAGGGTAATACAATTGCTCTTCAAAGAAATTGATAAAAAGAGTGATATCGAATTTACTCTGAAAGTGTCATACTTGGAGGTAAGTGATTTATCTTAAGTTATACTGAATTCAAATGTATCTTTGGGTAGAAAAAATAAATCCAAATCATGTTTTTTCCCTGGCATGACTCAAATAAGTAAATTGCATTTTTAAAAGATTTTATTTATTTATTCATGAGAGACACACAGAGAGAGAGAGAGGCAGAGACACAGGCAGAGGGAGAAGCAGGCTCCATGCAGGGAACCTGACGTGGGACTCGATCCCGGGTCCCCAGGATCACACCCTGGGCTGAAGGCCATGCTAAACCGTTGAGCCACCCAGGCTACCCATTAGTAAATTGCATTTTTAGTAAATTACATTTTAAAACATTGATAGAGAAAATTTACTGGCTCAATTGGAGCTGGCTCCCGCCCAGTTCTTTTCTTGTCAGAATAGTCTGTTTAATTTGATTGTTAGAGGAGTTGGCATTGCCACTTAAAAAGATGATAAGAATTCTTTAATTCCAATTTGGCTTCTGCTGCTGATTCCCTGTAGAGTCTGCAGAAAAATATTTGATTTTCCTTTACTGTTTTGAGGCCTAAGTGATAATGCTCCTACTTCAGGAAGAATGTTATAAAAAATGGATGAAGTACTAAGCTGTGTGGTAATAGAATGTATTTATTCAACAGATGTTATTGAATACCTACTGTGTTATAGGGCCTATTCTATGTACTTTGGATATATCTGTGAACAAAAGATGAAAATCCTTACCCTTGTGGGGTTTTCATTCTAGTGAATATCACTATACAACTAGATTGGCCAGTTATATCTAACCTCGTGACCTCAAAAACACATGTTCAGAAAATTTATGGTTTTTGGGAAACTAGCTGCTTGGTTCCATAGCAGTGATACCTTCAATGAGCAATGATTAAACTTAGATAACGGAAGCATACAATTTTATAGTGTATGTGAATAGTTCATCCTGGAGTTGAATCTTAATACATTAGTAGGTATCAGAGGTGTAGAGTTGAAAGGGAGTTTTAAATGTCATTAAGATTAGCCTTCTTGAGTCTCTTAATTAACCCAGTTGTGGTCAGGTAATCAAATGTAAAAATTACTTAAGAACCTGGTATGTTGGGCAGCCCGGGTAGCTCAGCGATTTAGCACCGCCTTCGGCCCAGGGTGTGATCCTGGAGACCCGGGATCGAGTCCCACGTCAGACTCCCTGCATGGAGCCTGTTTCTCCCTCTGCCTGTGTCTCTGCCTCCCTCTTTCTCTATGTCTCTCATGGATAAATAAATAAAATCCTTTAAAAAAAAACCTGGTATGTTAAATTGCAGCAATGGCAATAATAGCAAACAAATATGGTGCTTACTATGTGCTAAACTCTGTTCTAAATACTTAAAGTTTTGATTGTTGAAGTATTGGTTGCCACTTTTCCCATTTGCTTCCCGTTTCTACCCTCCACTAAGGACCTGTTACTTAAACATTGTAACAAAATTAGGGAAGGTGATGTTGTTATGGCACCATCAAAGAACTGAATTTGGGCACCCTTGTCATTTTTAATTGTGTCTGCTATTCCCAAGAAACTGTTTTAAGAGAGCAGTCTCAATTTTGTTACAATGAATATGTGAATTCATTTTGTAAGTATCAAATGGTTACATGTAAGATTTAAAGCCCTTAATTATAAAAATAATGTTATAAATTTTTTTAATACAGAAAGTCACAAATAATTTTAAAAATCACCTATAATCCATCACTCCAAGATTACCGCTGTTAACATCTTGTTTTTACCACTTTATTTTTAACAATACCAGATTTACAACGAAGAAATCTTGGATCTTCTATGCCCATCTCGTGAGAAAGCCTCTCAAATAAATATACGAGAGGATCCTAAAGAAGGCATAAAGGTGTGTTTGTCTGTCATTTATTGTTACTGAAAAATGTTGACCACGCTAAAGTTCACATCCCTTTTATTTGCAACTGTGGTTTTAAATGACTATTGACATCTCAGTCTCTCAGATTTTGTATGATCCTAATTTCCTTTGTTAATCTAGAAATCCTAGATGGGAGCTCATGTGGGGAAGGAATTTATATTGTCTTCCTGTTACCTGTTGAAGGAATGGTAATATCAATTAAATATTTTATTAGTTATTTACAGAGTTCTAGTCCTGGGCTATTCAGTATAATAGCCACTAGCCACAAATGACTATTTAAACTTAAGTGAGCTAAAATATAATGTAATTTAAAATTCAGTCCTTTGGTCCCACCAGCCACATATCCAGTGCTCAGTAGCTACATGTGGCTGTGGCTACTATAGAACAGCACAGACATAGATCATAACCATGGTCATAGGAAATTCTGTTAGGACAGCACTATATAACAGACATTATGGTAGACTATAGAATGATACTTAAAAAGGAAAAATAATGTAAAACATTTAAAATCCATAAGTACCATAAGAAGAAGAGATCACTTATGTGAGAGGCTTCTGTCATATGGTTTAGATGCAGGATGAGGAGCTATAGCTGAACAGAAAATTTGAGTCAAGGTTGGGAGTTTTGTATATGGGAGTGGACCAAATCTAGAAGTCATTATTGAAAACAGGCAAAGCTTGAGTCTAGCTCCAGCTTGAGTATTCAGAGGGGGAATCCAAGGCTGAAAGTAGATGAGAATAGGTTTTATATACTTGGGAAATCTTAGTAAAATAGTGTCTTACCCATCTTCTTCCCATTCTTCTCTTCCCCTCACGGAAAGTTGGAGGTTTAGAGTATAGGTGCATGAGGAGCAGGTGGGCTTCTGAGTTTTTTCCTTTTTGGATTTTAAAGTCATTACCCCCCCCCCAATAAATAAATAAATAAATAAATAAATAAATAAATAAAGTCATTAGCCATGCATTAGAGCAAGGCTTGAAGGATCATACCTATTTTAAAAGCCCAGTAGGGGAGCCTGGGTAGCTCAAATGGTTAAGTGTCTGCCTTCAGCTCAGATCATGATCTCAGGGTCCTGGGATCCAGTTCCTCATTGGGCTCCCTGCTCAGTGGGGAGTCTGCTTCTCCATCTCCCTATGCCCCTCCCCCTACTCATGTTCTCTCTCTTGATATATCTCTGTCTCAAATGAATAAATAAAATCTTTAAAAATAAATAAAAGCCCATTAAACTTAGAATATGTGAAGACAATTTGGATAGTGGGGATAAGAAACCTGGGCAAAAGGCATGCTGTCACCAGAAAGAATGTTGGTACTGAACCAGGTCTTGACCCAGTTCCAAGATCTTTTTTATGCCTCAAGCCAAGGCAGGAATTAAATCCCAAGCATTATTTGAGGTACAATTTTCAATACAAAGAAGTGTGCATAACTGATTAAATTGAGATGGATAAAGACAAGTTTGTCAGCATTCTTCAGATGAGATAGATGGAATATAAGCAGAGATAAAAGATGTAAGGGTATTCTTATAGTAAGGAGTGGCTTAAGTAGAAAACAGACTCCTTGGGGGTAGTAGGACTAGACCAGTCTGTCTGGATTAGAGACTCTGGGTTGAGAAGTAATGGATGTGTTAGAACCAGATTATGAAGCCAGGTTAAAGCTTCATGTGTTCCATTCCTGTGAATCGTATATAAGTGAGATTGCTCTGGCTCCTTTTACCAAGTTTTTATCTTATGTGTGTAATCTCTCCAACTATGTTAGCTCCTAGAGGTTAGGAGAGCATCTTAAAATCTCCTCCGATCCTCATTATCTAGCACAGAACTTAGAAATTTCGGAGGCGTGATTTCAGGGAGACTAAACAGAAATGGATTGAAAAGGAGACAGACTAGATTGAGGAAGGCCAGTTGGAGAAACTTTACCTTATTCTTCAGGCATGAAGTAAGATTGGCCTGGACAAGGCAAGTAGATGTAGAAAGGAAAAGGAAGCAATGGATTCAAAAGAAAAATGGCTAGGAGTTGGTGATAAGTGAAATATGGAGAAATGGGAGGAGAGGAATTGAAGGTGAATGTGAGGTTCTGAGAATAGAAATATTCATAGAAATGAAGTCGTAGAAAGAATCAGTGCTGGTGGGAAGGAAGATGAGTTTGGTTTATAATTCACTGTTTTCAAAGTGTAAGTAGCAGTCCTCTAGAAAGACTAGAAATTAGGGCCACAGATGTAGATCTGGGAGCTATGGACTAATAAAATAGGAGCATATTTGGGCTCAAAGGGGCTTCATAATCATCTGGTTCAATCTCCAGAGGCTCCAAGAGATTTTTAATGTGTACAAATTCTCTCGGGTAGATATAATACTAAGCCTAGGACCCTGTTTTCTTGCTATTTCCCTTGGTGAAGATGAAGTATAAAACAAGTCAGAGGTATGGGAGGAGCATAGGGTCACATGGAGAAAGTAGCCAAGAGAAATACCATACGTATTTGTGTTGCCTTTACTGTTCTTAGGGCCAAAGCTTACCTTCACTTGGAGGCTCCCTGGAAGGCATCTATCCACTGCTCTATCCTAAAATCTAGAGATCTCTTCTAGCTCCAGTATTGCCTGGTACCCTTGCTTTGGAGGTCCCTAGGGGAGATTAGAGACTGTGGTTTGCAATGATCACAATGTTGCTAGTTAAAACAGTCCTCATTATCACAACTGTTCTATTTATTGAGGTTCTGCTGGAGTATCAAAGCATTATTTTTTAACCTACCAATCCTTCTATCTTTGATGAAGTATTTAAAGTGGAATCATAAGGGCATTTTTTTTCTTTCTCTGAATTAGATTGTTGGACTCACTGAGAAGACTGTTGTAGTTGCTTTGGATACTGTTTCCTGTTTGGAGCAGGGCAACAACTGTAGGACTGTGGCATCCACAGCTATGAACTCCCAGTCATCCCGATCTCATGCCATCTTTACAATCTCCATAGAGCAAAGAAAGAAAAGTGACAAGTAAGTTGTACCTACAGTTTAAAGAGTCAAGATTTTTAATGTTAGTTAATATTAAGTTGCTCCTTCAGTGCATTTGACAAATCATCAGCCATTAGTACTCTGAGCACTGGTAACCAGTAGAGCCATTTTTGACTGACTTGAAAGAAAACTAGAACCAGCAGACCGACTCTGACACTCAGCTACCCTCAAGTTCACATACCATTCTCATTCGGGTCTTCTTGTCATCACAGGAATAGCAGCTTTCGCTCCAAGCTGCATCTTGTGGACCTTGCTGGATCAGAAAGACAGAAGAAAACCAAGGCTGAAGGGGATCGTCTGAAAGAGGGTGAGAGAAATTAAGGCCACAGCTGTAGATGAAAACTTCCTAGTACTCCCATTGTATCATCAGTGTCTTGACTGAAATATTTCAGGTCATTTTCTAACAGTAGCTACAATTCAAGTTTGAGGCTGATATCAGAAATAGTGAAAAACTGTTTCTTTCCCTTGTACTCATTTTCTAATTTAGGTGTGAGATTTGGATCTGGCCCTTGGTTTGATTTCATCTGGTCCAGGAAAGTTTTAGTTTTTGTTTGGTTTTGTTTGGTTTTACCCCCAACTACTTATGATTAAAATCAGTATCCTGATTCTGTCATCTGAAGTATTCACTATCCTTCTCAGATATTATCACTTATAAACTCCATCAGCATGGTTTCCATATCTTTATTTAAGTCATTGGATATAAATGATGAAGCTCCTAAGGCTAGAAGAACCCCATGGTTTATGCTATTAGAGACCTTAGTCTAGCATGATAGTGGCCTGGTAATCTGCATGCTTTGGGAGTGATCTTTCAAGTGATTATTAATCTAACAAAAATTAACAACCAGTCTCTATTTCTTGATTTTGTGCTTAAGAATCTCTTAAAAGATTTTGTCAAATGTTCAGATATACTAAGTCTGCCATATTTCTATTAGCTACCAATTTAGTAACATTACAAAAAAGAAATAAGGATTAGCTTAAATTGACTTCTTAGTGAATTAAAACTGGCTTCTAGTGCTAATTCTTCCATTTCTAGGTCCCTGCAAGCCATCCCTATAATCATCTAGAATAATCATCATCATCATCATCATCATCATCATCATCTAGAAGACTCACATCAAAATTGCCAGGCTGTAATTTATAGAATTAACTTTTTTTTCCCTTTTTTGAAAATTGAAATTCTATCTGCCCAGTCTTCTGGAACATCTTTCTTTGTGATTCCTCAGTGATCATTGACATAGCTTCAGCATTCTCATTTGAAATTAATCTCCATTTCCTTGGCTATAATTCATCAGATTTTTGAACTCCTGTTAAAGTAGTTGAGTTCTCACTTACTACTTGTTCACTCATATTGGGCTGTGGTTCCCTCTGAGGAATTGAGATGAGAATGCAGGAGCAAAAAAAATAGTAATTGAGGAATTTTATCTCTGTCACGTATCATTATTACACTGCTGACACAGGGCAAAGACCTATTTCTTCCTCATTCACCTTTTTGTTCTGAATGTATTGGAAAGTGCCTTTTTTGTTTTATGTTTGCACTGTGACATTTAGCCTTCTTAATACTATTTTTAAAGATTCTTGTAACTCTTTTTTTATGTTTACAGTTTGAGGTTTTTTAACAGCTTTATTGAGATATAATTCACATACCATAAAATTTACCCATTTCAACTGAACACTTCAGCAGATTTTAGGATATTCACAGAGCTGTGCAACCATCACCACGATCTAATTGTAGAACATGCTTATCACCCTCAAAAAGAAACTCCATACCAATTAGCAGTTGCTCCCTACTCCCAGCCCCTTCTCTAGCCCTAGGCAACCATAACCTGTATTTCAGATAAATATAGTCGTACAATATGTGGTCTTTTGTGACTGCCTTGTTTCACTTAACATAAGGTTTTCAGGGATCCTCTACGTTGTAGTGTATATCAATATTTTATTCCCTTTGACTGCTGAATCATATTCCATTGTGTGGATATACATGTTGCTTGTCTATTCCTCAGTTGTATCCAATTTAGCTATTTTGAATATTGCTCTGTGAGCACTTGCGTGTAAGTTTTTGTGTAGACAAGTTTTAGTTTCCCTTTAGGTATACACCTAAGTGTGTGATCTCTGGCTGGGTGATATGGTAACTTTAAAATTTCCTTTTTTAAAGAAATTTAAAATGTAATTAATATACCATAAAATTCACCCTTTTAAACTATACAAGTCAGTCATTTTTAGTATATTCACAAAGTTGTGTAACCATCACCATAGTATATTTTATTTTTTTAAAAAGATTTTATTTTCTTTATTCATGAGAGATACACACAGAGAGAGGCAGAGACACAGTCAGAGAAAGAAGCAGGTTCCGTGCAGGGAGCCCGATGAGGAACTCCATCCTGGGACTCCAGGATCATGCCCTGAGCTGAAGGCAGACGCTCAACCGCTGAGCCACCCAGGCGTCCCCACCATGGTAGATTTTAGAACATTTTTGTCACCCAAAAAGAAAACCCACATGCATTAGCAGTCATTCTCTATTTTCCCCCAGCTTCCTCCCCGAACCTCCACACCCCTCACCCCACCTATCTATGACTCATGCTCTTTCTGTCCCTACAGATTTGCCTAATCTGGACATTTCATGTACATCTAGTCATACAATATGTGGTCTTTTGTGACTGGCTTCTTTCACTTAACAGTGTTTTCAAGGCTCATCCACGTTATTTAGCATTGACCTACAAGTTTTCAAGTAGATGTATATTTTCATTTCTCTTGGGTATATATCTAGGAGTGGAATTGCTGGATCATATGGTAACTCTGTGTTTAACTTTTTGAAAAGCTACCAGATTATTTTTCACAGGAACTGTACCACTTTAACATTTCTCAGGCTTGTTATTTTTAGAATTCTAATTTTAAAATTAGGATTCTAATTTTTCCATATTCTTACTTTTATTATGTCTTTAATTGTAGTCATCCTAGTGGGTGTGAAGTGATACCTCATTGTGGTTTTGGTTTGCATTTCCCCAATGGCTAATGACGTTGAACATTGTTTCATGTGTTTATCAGCAATTTATATATCTTTTTAGAAAAATGTTCAGTCAGATTTTTTGCCCCTTTTTTAATTGGGTTATTTATCTTTTTATGGGTGGGTTATGTGTGTCCTTTATACATTGTGGATACTAACCCCTTATCAGGTATATTCTTTGCGAATGTTTCCTCCCATTCTTTGGGTTGTGTTTTCACTTACTGATGTTATCCTTTGAAGCACATAATTTAAAAAATTTTGATGAAGTCCACTCATCTATTTTTTCTCTTGCTGCTTATATTTTTGGTGTCATATCTATAGAAAATGCCTAATCCAAGGTCACAAAGATGTGTGCTTCTGTTTTCTTTTAAGAGCTTTATGGTTTTACATGTCTTTGATCCATTTAAGTTAATTTTTGTATATGGTATGAAGTGGAGTCCAAAGTTCAGTCTTTTGCATGTAGATCATTAGTTATCCCCACATCATTTATTGAAAAGACTATTCTTTCCCACTGAATTGTCTTGGCATCTTTGTCAAGAAGCAATTGAACTCTCAATTCTATTCCATTTATCTGTATGTCTATCCTTACACCAGTCTTGATTACTACACTGTCTTGATTACTGTAGCTTTGTAACAAGTTTTGAAATCAGGAAGTGTGAGTGCTTCAACTTTGTTCTTTTTCAAGATTGTTTTGGCTATTCTGGGTCCCTTGCATTTCCATATGAATGTTAGGATCAACTTGTCATTTTCTGCAAAGAAGCCAGCTGGGATTTTCATAGGGATTGTGTTGAATCTGTAGATCAATTTAGAAAGTATTGCCATCTTAATATTAACTCTTAAATTCACAAAAATCAAGTGTTTTTCCATTTATTTGGACCTTCTTAAATAATTTTTAAATTTTTCACTGTTTAAGTTGTACATTTCTTTTGTTAAATTTATTCCTAAATATTTTATTCTTTTCAATGCTGTAGTAAATCGAATTGTTTTCTTTTTTTTTTTTCGAATTGTTTTCTTAAACTCATCTTCAAATTGTTCATTGAGCTTTGTTTTTTTAAAAGATTTTTATTTATTCATGAGAGACACACACACACACAGAGAGAGAGAGAGAGGGAGGGAGAGTGAGGGAGAGCCAGAGACACAGGCAGAGGGAGAAGCAGGCTCCATGCAGGGAGCCCGACATGGGACTCTATTCCAGGTCTCCAGGATCAGGCCCTGGGCTGAAGGCAGCGCTAAACCACTGAGCCACCTGGGCTGCCCCTGTTTATTGAGCTTTGTATAGTGACTTGTGTCTGCAACCTTGCTGAACTTGTTTGTTTGTTCTGATAGGTTTTTAATGGATTCTTTAGGATTTTTTTGTATATTTTTTTACTGGAGTTCGATTTGCCAACATCTAGCATAACACCCAGTGCTCATCCCATCAAGTGTCTTTAGGATTTCTATATACAAGTTCATGTCATCTGTAACAGAGATAGTTTTTGCTGGTCTGGATGCCTTTATTTCCTTTTCTTGCTTAATTGTCCTGGCTAGAACCTCCAAGACAATGTTGAATAGAAATGGTGAGAATGGATATTGTCTTATTCCTGATTTTAGGGGAAAAGCATTCAGTCTTTTACTGTCTTTTTTAAAGATTGTATTTATTTATTCATGAGAGACACACAGAGAGGCTGAGATAGGCAGAGGGAGAAGCAGGCTCCCCGTGGGAAACCTGATGAAGGACTTGACTCCAGGGCTCCGGGATCATGCCCTGAGCCAAACGTAGACGCTCAACCACTCAGCCACCTAGGCATCTCCAGTCTTTTACTGTTAAGTATGATGTTAGCTGTGTGTTTTTCATAGATGCCCCTACCAGGATGAGGAATTTCTGTCTATACCTAGTTTGTTGAGTGTATTTTTTTATTATTTTTATTTTTAATATTTTTTATTTTTATTTTTTTAAATAATAAATTTATTTTTTATTGGTGTTCAATTTGCCAACATACAGAATAACACCCAGTGCTCATCCCGTCAAGTGCCCCCCTCAGTGCCCGTCACCCGTTCACCCCCACCCCCCACTCTCCTCCCCTTCCACCACCCCTAGTTCATTTCTGGGTAGGAAATATCAGAAAGGGAGACAGAAAATAAAGACTCCTAACTCTGTTGAGTGTTTTTATCATGAGTTTGTCAAATGATTTTTCATCATGTATTGAAAATGATCACATTATTTTTGTTCATTATTCTGTTGATATGGTTTATGGCATTAATTGATTTTGGATGTTAAACCAATCTCATTCCTAGAATAAATCCAACTTGTTGTTTTTGTATGTTTAGTGACTTTCTCGGACTAATTCTTTAATTCCCAGTAGTCTGTAGTCACAGAAGTGTGTAGTTACTTTAGTGGTTAGCTAATGATTTGTCTCAGATTTCCTTAAATGCCTTAAACTCTAACTCTTCCAGCCTTCATCTAGGGCTCTGTGTTATGTGTTGGGGCTTGTTTCTAACGCTCAGGCTCTAGTCTTCACTTCTTGAACAGGGCCTCAATATTAGCTAGGGGTTGAAGAGAGGGCTTTTTAGGTCTTTCCTGAGCATGCACACAGAAATAGACCAGAAATAGACCAGAGCTTTTTAAAGCCTCCTGTGGACACTATATTCCCCAGATTTTCCTTTTAAGTTTTCAAGCAGGCTCTTGTTTAACTATGGCTATGAAGTTTGTTGTGTATTATCACCAGATACTTTTCTATACATAAGTGTGCATGTACATATAGTAATGTATTTGTTATATGCCTTTAAATTTTTCGTGCTGCTAAAATAATTTATTTCCTTTGAATTACACAGGTAATATATGAACAAATTCCTAGTATAAAACACAAACAATGCAGATGAAAATAAACCATTCTCCCCGCTCACCCCCAACCTCTTAATCCTAATCTACATGTAACCACTTTCACCTGCCTGGTTTTATTTTACCTGATATTTTCCTGTTGTTTTTAAAGACAAATGCTATCATACTGCACATAGTATTTTTCAACTTCCTTTTGTCTCTTTTTTTTAAGTTTTATTTATTTATGATAGTCACATCAGAGAGAGAGAGAGAGAGAGAGAGAGAGGAGAGAGAGGCAGAGACATAGGCAGAGGGAGAAGCAGGCTCCATGCAGCGGGAGCCGGACGTGGGATTCGATCCTGGGTCTCCAGGATCGCGCCCTGGGCCAAAGGCAGGCGCCAAACCGCTGCGCCACCCAGGGATCCCTTCCTTTTGTCTCTTAATAACATACCTTTGAACATTTTTTATACCACTATATAAATCTGCCTCATTTTTATAACTGCTATATAGGATTCCACAGTGTGTAAAATCTACCTTGTTTATTTAACCATTCCTGTATTGAATGACATTTAGGTTGTCTAGTTTCTAGCTATTGCAAAATGATGCCTCAGTCAATAACCTTGTATATGATATATACTTGAAAATATTCTCTAAATTATATACTGGGAAGAGGAATTGCTAGGGTGAAGGGCATACACATTTGAGATTTTAAGTACTGCTAAATATTGTTCTCCAAAATGTCTGTCCCAGTATGTATGCCACCTATTCTATATGAGAATGTTTTCCTGTACTGTTGACAATATTAGATATTATTGACCTTTTTTATTTCTATCTTGACACTGCATGTTATTTAAAATTTTTTTTTATTTTCCCCAATTACTTGTGAAATTGAGCGTTTTTTTCACATTATGGGCAGTTTCTTTTTCCATTTCTGTGAATTGCCTGTTCATACCCTTTGCTTATTTTTTCTTTCAGATTGTATTTTTCTTGTTGACTTTAGAAGTTGTTTATACATTCTAGGGGTGCCTGGGTGGCTCAATCAATTAAGCCTCTACCTTCGGCTCAGGTCATGATTCCAAGGTCTTAGGATCAAGCCCCACATCCGGCTCCCTGCTCAGTGGGGAGCCTGCTTCTCCCTCTCCCTCTGCTATTACCCTTGTTTGTGCGCTCTCTCTCTCTGTCAAATAAATAAAATATTTTTAAAAAGTTGCTTATATATTCTAGATATCAATACCTTGTTATATACATTACATATGTTTTTCTCAATCTTATTTTTAACTTTGTAATCTTTTCATTCATGTTTTATGTGTGTGTAGTTTCCTATTTCTTTTCTTTTTTTTAATAATAAATTTATTTTTTATTGGTGTTCAATTTGCCAACATACAGAATAACACCCAGTGCTCATCCCGTCAAGTGCCCACCTCAGTGCCCGCCACCCAGTCACCCCACCCCCTGCCCTCCTCCCCTTCCACCACCCCTAGTTCGTTTCCCAGAGTTAGGAGTCTTCCATGTTCTGTCTCCCTTTCTGATATTTCCCACTTACTTTTTCTCCTTTCACCTTTATTCCCTTTCACTATTATTTATATTCCCCAAATGAATGAGACCATATAATGTTTGTCCTTCTCCGATTGACTTATTTCACTCAGCATAATACCCTCCAGTTCCATCCATGTCGAAGCAAATGGTGGGTATTTGTTGTTTCTAATGGCTGAGTAATATTCCATTGTATACATAGACCACATCTTCTTTATCCATTCATCTTTCGATGGACACCGAGGCTCCTTCCACAGTTGGGCTATTGTGGACATTGCTGCTAGAAACATCGGGGTGCAGGTGTCCCGGCGTTTCACTGCATCTGTATCTTTGGGGTAAATCCCCAGCAGTGCAATTGCTGGGTCGTAGGGCAGGTCTATTTTTAACTCTTTGAGGAACCTCCACACAGTTTTCCAGAGTGGCTGCACCATTTCACATTCCCACCAACAGTGCAGGTTCCTATTTCTTTTCTTGAGGTAAAATTTATATACAATAAAACACATGTATTTTAAATGTTCAGTTTGTTGAGTTTTGATAGTTGTATATGCACTTATTACCCAGTTTAGGTGTAACTATCACCCAAAACATGACGTGAAACATTTCCATCTATCCCACAAAGTTCCCTTGTATCCCTTTCCAGTCAATCCACCCTACCCACATTCTACCTTAAGCAACCACTCTCTTTCTGAATTTCTGTCACCATAGATTAATTTAGCATATTCTTAGACTTCATATTAATGGAATCACATAATTTTTATGTGCCTGGCTTCTTTTGTTTAGCATAATGTGGTTAGGAGTGGTTTCTTTTTTTTGAGATTTGTCCATGTTCTTGCTCTGTGTTACTGAGTAGTATTCCATTATATGATTATAAGACTATTTGTTTTTCCATTCTCCTATAGATGGAAATTTGGGTTATTTCCAGTTTTTAACTATTATGAAGAAGGCTACCTTGAACATTCATATATAGGTCTTTTTGTTAATAGGTATTTTCATTCCTCTTGAGTCAATACGTTGGAGTGGAGGAGGTAGATGTATGCATAACTATATAAGAAAATGCTTAATAGTTCTTTAACATAATTTGTATCATTTCATATGCCAGCAATATAGGAGAGTCCCAGTTTATCACATCTTCATAAAAAAAAAGATGTCTTAGAAACATGAGAGTGGGTGTCAAATGGGATCTCATCATGGTTTTAATTTGCATTTCAAAGATGACAATGTTGGGATCCCTGGGTGGCGCAGCGGTTTGGCGCCTGCCTTTGGCCCAGGGCGCGATCCTGGAGACCCGGGATCGAATCCCACGTCGGGCTCCCGGTGCATGGAGCCTGCTTCTCCCTCTGCCTGTGTCTCTGCCTCTCTCTCTCTCTCTGTGACTATCATAAATAAATAAAAATTAAAAAAAAAAAAAAAAAAAAAACAAAGATGACAATGTTGAGCCTCTTTTCATGTACTTACTATCTATTCATGTATCTTCTTTTTTCAAGTGTCCATTCAAGTCTTTTGCCCATTTTAACAAATTGAGGTATTCATCTTTTTATTGATGAGTTGTGGGAATTCTTTATATATTCTGGATTCAAGTATCACATAATGTATGTTACAGATATTTTTTTACAGTCTATGTCTTGTCTTTTTAATGTCTTTAATGAGCAGAAATTTTAATTTTTATGAAGTCCAGATAGCTAACCTCTAATGCTTAGAGCTTTCCACCAAAAGCTTGTCTGAGAAATCTTTGCCTACCAAAAGTCATAAAGATAATCTCCTATGTTTCCTGCTTAAAGCTTTAGTTTTAACTTTTTCATAGTTCTGTAACCTATCTTGAATTAGTTTTTGGTTATAAAGTGAGATAGGGATTGAGGATCATTTCCCTGACATCACATGGATATGCAGTTGTTCTAGCACCATTTGTTAAAAAAGAAGTCCCTTAAACCACTAACTTGACTTAGTATCATGGTGTATTGGGTTGATGATATGTGTGTGGGTCTATTTCTGGATTCTATTCTGCCCTATTAGTGTATTTGCTTATTATTAAACCCTTTAATAGGTCTAACTTATAATATATTTTCATCTCTGGAAAGGCAAGTTTCTCCTCACTTTTATCAGAACCATTTTGATTATTTTCTCTTCCAAATGAGTATTATTTTTTTAATTTTTAAAAAAAATTTTATTTACTCATGAGAGACAAAGAGACAGGCAGAGACATAGGCAGAAGGAGAAGCAGGCTCCTGTGGAGAGCCCGATGCAGGACTCAATCCCAGGACCCCAGGATCACGACCTGAGCCAAAGGCAGATGCTCAACCACTGAGACACCCAGGTGCCTGTGAGATGAGTTTTAGAATCAGGTTGTCAAGTTCTATGAAAAATTCACAAATTTCATAAATCCTGAATGTAATATATAGATTAACTTGAGAATTGTGCCTACCCATCCAGGAGCATGATCTCTCTGTATTTATTCAAGTCTTCTATTATGTCTTTCAGTAAACTTTTGCTGGTTTCTTAGTATAATTCTCATACCACCTGTCTTGGTAGGCATATTCTATAATATTGTAGTTTGCACTGCTATTTTGAATCTTTTTCTATTTTATTATTTTTTTTAAATTTATTTTCATTTTTAAGAGAGATTGAGCTTGGGTGTCTGGGTGGCTCAGTTAAGTGTCTGCCTTTGGCTCAGGTCATGATCTCAGGATCCTGGGATTGAGTCCCACATCGGGCTGCCTGCTCAGCAGGAATCCTACTTCTCCCTCTCCCTCTGCTTGTGCGCTCTCTCTCTTTCTCTCTCTCTCTCTCTCAAATAAATAAATAAAACCTTTAAAAGAGAGAGAGAGAGAGCTCAAGCACAAGTGAGGGTGGGAGGGGTAGAGGGAAGGGGAAAGAGAATCTTAGGCAGGCTCCATGCCCAGCACAGAGCCTGACACAGGGCTCTATTTCACAACCCTGAGATCATGACCTGAACTGAAATCAGGAGTCAGATGCTTAACTGACTGAGGTACCAGGTACCCTTCTATTTTATTTTCTAATCTTGTCTAGGGAAAGTATTAGTATTTAAATCATAATTTTGTATCTCAGCACATTGCTGAGTTGCTTTCTTATTTTCTTTTTTAAAAATTCATTTATTTATTTGAGAAAGAGAGAGAGTGCTAGTGGGGGAGGAGCAAAGGGAGAGACAATCTCAAGCCAACTTCCTACTGATTGCAGAGCCTAATGCAGGGCTTGATATCACAACTCTGAGATCATGAACTGAGCCAAAACCAAGAGTTGGATGCTCAACTGACTGAGCCACCCAGGCACCTCACTTTCTTAGTTTCTCATTATTAGTCAGTTGTGTTTCTTGGATTTTCTAGGTGGATATTCATATTATTTTCAGGTAGATACTTCGGCCTCTTCCTAACATTTGTACCTTATTTTTCCAGTACAAGATTGAATAGTATCAGTGAGAGTAGCCATTCTCTTTTTTTTCTGTTTTTACTCTAGCCAGAATGTTGCTAGTATTTCACCTTTAATTATCACTATAGGGATCCCTGGGTGGCACAGTGGTTTGGCGCCTGCCTTTGGCCCAGGGCGCGATCCTGGAGACCCGGGATCGAGTCCCACGTCGGGCTCCCGGTGCATGGAGCCTGCTTCTCCCTCTTCCTGTGTCTCTGCCTCTCTCTCTCTCTGTGACTATCATAAATAAATAAAAAAATTAAAAAAAAAACACTTTAAAAAATTATCACTATAGTTCTGGTGAATGTCCTTTATCAAGTTAAGGAAGTGATTTTTTATTCATACTTTGCTAAGAAGTACTATTTTTATTTTTTAAAGATTTTATTTATTTATTTATGAGAGACACAGAGAGAGAGGCAAAAACATAGGCAGAGGGAGAAGGAGACTCCCTGCGGGGAGCCCAATGTAGGACTCAATCCTCCGACCCTGGGATCACAACCTGAGTTGAAGGCAGATGCTCAACCACTGAGCCACACAGGCACCCCAGAAGTACGTATTTTTAAAATAAGAAATGACTGTTGAGTTTTATCATTGATTGGAAATTAATGATCCTGTATTTTTTCTTCTTCTAACCTATTGTTAGAGCGAATTATAAAAATAGCTTTTCTATCATTGAATCATCCCCTAATGACCATGATAAATTATTTTCTGTATGTTGCTGAGTTTCATGTACTAGTTTTCAGTTTAGGACATTTACATATATGTTCCTATGAGAGAGTGACCTATAACTTTTTTTCTATGTGTGCTCCCCCTGTCCATTTTTGGTTTGAAGGTTTTGCATAGCATTCTCCTTTTAAAAAATTATATTATTCAGATCATTCATGTTCTTTTCTTGTTATTATGTTATTTTGTGACAATACAACCATGGATTTGTTAATTTCTCCTTGTATTTCTTTATGCATTATATATATGCATTTTATGTATTATATACACACATTTTTTGCAGCTATTAATGTTTTTATTACTGAAGTAGAGTTGACATATAATGTTATAATAATTTCATGTGTACAATATGGTAATTCAACATTCCTATACATTACTCAGTGCTCAGCACTGATCTTGGGGTATCTTATCAATTCATTTCCTTATTCTTGTATCCCTTAACAAGATGTAGTGGTATTTTTGGTATTTTTGCTTGTTTCTAAAGTTTTCATAGGTTGTTTCATAATGTATGTGTTCTTTTGTCACTGGTGTTTTTTCTTTTTTGCTCAATGTTATGTTTGTGAGATTCATTCATCCTGATACATATAGCTCTAAGTTTTTTTAAAAAACTGGAGTCTTGGGTTTTCTTAATATAAAATTGTATCAGTGAAAAGAAAATGATCTCTTTGCCAATATTTATTCCTATCATTAATTCTCTTCCTTTTTGTTTATTAGCAAGGAGAAGGATGTTGAAGGATATACCCTGGGCTTGTAAAATTTCTTTGTTCAAGAAGATCTAGTTTCTGATTTTAGTTGGAATGGTTTTAATGTTCCAAAATGGTTTTAGTTCCAAAAAGTCTTTTGTGCTGTACTTTAATCTCTTAGGGAGATCTTTTTTAAGTTCAAGTTGTCTATTTCTTTCAGAAACTGTTTCATTAAAGGCCTATTCGAAGTGTTCCACTTGTCCTCTCTTTGGCCTCGGGGTCCCCTTATGTGGATTGTTATTTTCTTTTGTCTGTTCATTGGGACTCCAGTGTCTTAAGCCCTAGCAGCTATATGAGTGGAAAAGGCACAGTGGTTTCTGTTCATGAGCCAGCACCATAACAGCAGGCATGTTGTCAGTAAGCTGCTCACATCCTTGGGAGATATCAAGAGGAAGCCTCTCTGTACTCTTGTTCCATGGTGCTGTCCTTACCTCAAGGTGGAGAGGACCCAACCCAACTCTTCAGTTTCTTCTCAGCATTTTCAGATCCAGAGAAACCTGGCATACTCACACAGACAGTATCAAGTGTCCCCTAGGAATTTGTAGAGTCCTGCAGGCCAAGCCTTCACCAGAAGCCATGTCCCATCTTTGTATTCTGGCTCTATTACATCAAACCCTAAGCCCTTGGCTCAGAGTTCACATCTCTTCCAGAGATGAAAAACTCTGCATCACCCCTTAACTATCAGGTCTCAGACCCATCCTGTGATTTAATTCTGTTGGCTTATTACAGCACACCTACTTGGCTGAAGAATAGAGTAGATGGATCAGACTTGGGAATAAAAGGGATTCTGGAATATCTTTGGCCTACCATCTTCCCAAACTCCATCTAAAAATTTAAAATATACTACCAAATTCCCATGAAGGCATGAGATTATTCATTATTCATTTTTCTAAAGTTTTCTAACTTCAAAGTATTCTTGCCAATTTGATAAGTGAAAAATTATATCTCATTTTCATTTCTATAGTTATTAGTGAAGTTGAACATACTTTTATATTTATAGATCATTTTATATTCTGGATTAAATTACCCATTCAAATTATTTCTCTCCCTTTAGTCATTGTGGGTGCTGTATATTTCTTGTTAAGTTTATCTCTATTTTTTGTTGTGACTTTGGATATAAAAGTTATTCAGATCACTGCCAGATAGATTATAAATAAATTACAGATGGATGACATAGATTATTCAATTGAAGTATAATACCATACAGAAAAATGCCCAGGTCATAATTACACAGTTTGATGAACAAGTGGTGATTAAGAAACAATATTACAAGCATCCCAGAAGTACCACTTTTGCACACTTCCAGTCTCTATCTTCCCCAAAGAGTAACCTTTGTATCTGACTTGTTTCTTTCAATGTAAGGTTGCCAGAGAAAATATAGGATGGCCAGTTAAATTTGAATTTCAGATAAGTGATGAATCATTTTTAATATAAGTATGTTCCATGCAAAGTGATTCATCGTTTATCTGAAATTCAAATTTAACTGGATGTCCTGTTTTTTTTTTCTTTTGCTAAATCTAGTAACCCTGACTCAACATTATGCTTCTGAGATTAATCCATATTATTGCATGTAGTTGTAATTCATTCGTTCTCATCACTATGCATATTCTCTTGGTGACTATACCACAATTTATTTATCCTTTCTACTGTTGGATGAGCGTTTGGGTGTTTTCCAGTTGGGGCTGTTATGAATAGTGCTGCCTTGAATATTCTTGTATATGTATTTTGGTGAACATATGCACCCAAATTCCTTCAATCCTGAATCCTCCTGTAATTGCTACCCTATCTCCTTCCCTTTAGAGCCAAACGCCTCAGAACAGTTAACACTGCTTAGCAACACATATGATTCATTCTTAGTTAAATTTTTTGATGAGATACAGCATATATACAGAAAATTGCATAAATCATATATATAGTTTAATAAATAAAGTATACAATCATATAAGTGCCCTGTGGGTTGAAAACCAAAAGATTTCCGGTGCCTGTGTATACCCCTCTCAGGTTATGACCTCCTCCTCCCTTCCCTCTAGAGGTAACCACTCCTGACTTTTGTGATGGTAATTCCCTTGCTTTCCTTGATGGTGGTACCACCATGGTATAAATATCTAAGGAGCATAGTTCTGTTCTGTTCTGTTCTATTTTTAAACTTTATATAAATGGAATCATCTGTGTCTTATATCTTCCATTCAACATTGTGTGTAAGAGATTCATCTCTTTTGCTTATAGTTGTGATTCCTTTATTTCCATTTCAGAATAGTATTCCATTATAATTGACTCTACCACTATTTATTCTTTCTACTGTTGATGGAGAGTTCATTTGTTTCCAGTTTGGGGGTATTATTAACAATATCCTTATGAACATTCTTGTTTATTATACTTTGATGCATATGTATAAGAATTTTCTGGGGTAAAAAACAAAACTGATGAACATAGGGGAAGAGAAGGAAACATAAGATAAAAACAGAGAGGGAGGCAAATCATAAGAGACTCTTAATGATAGGAAATAGACTGAGGGTTCCTGGAGGGGAGGTAGGTGGGGTGATGAGGTAACTGGGTGATAGGCATCAAGAAGGGCACTTGATGTAATAAGCACTGGGTGTTATATGCAAGTGATGAATCACTAAATTCTACCCCTGAAACTAATAATACACTATATGTTAACTAACTTGAATTTAAATAAGATCTAAAGGGACACGTGGGTGGCTCAGTGGTTGAGCACCTGCCTTGGGCTCAGGACATGATCCCAGAGTCCCGGGATCAAGTTCCACTGGGGCTCCCCAGAGAGCCTGCTTCTCCCTCTTGTCTATGTCTCTGCCTCTCTCTGTGTGTCTCTCATGAGTAATAAATAAAATCTTTAAAAAAAGATCTTTTAGAAAGGGATTTTCTGGGGTATATACTGAGAAATAGACCTACTGTGTCATAGAGTACATACCCAACTGTCTTACAAAGTGTTCCAAGGTATGAAAGACCTTGTAGTTCCACATTCCCCAACACTGGTCAGAATGTAAAATTTTTGCCAATCTAGTGAGTGTGGACTGATAAACCTCATAATGTTTTGTTTTTCTTTGTCTTACTCAGAGTTTTTCTTTTTTTTCCTTTTTTTATTTAAATTCAATTTGCCAACATATAGTATAACACCCAGTGCTCATCCCATCAACTGCCCTCCTTAGGGCCTGTCACCCAGTCACCCCATCCCCCCATGTACCTCCCCTTCTGCAACCCTTTCTTTGTTTACCAGAGTTAGGAGTCTCTCCTGGTTTGTCTTCCTCTCTAATTTTAACCCCACTCAGTTTCCCCTCCTTTCCCTTATAGTCCCGTTCACTATTTCTTATATTCTGCATATGAGTGAAACCATATAAAGATTGTCCTTCTCCAATTGACTTATTTCACTCAGTGTAATACCCTCCAGTTCTATCCACACTGAAGCAAATATTAGGTATTCGTCCTTTCTGTATGGCTTCCTCATAATGATTTTAATTTTTATTGCTTCAATGACTAGGTTGATCACCTTTTTCTGTATTTTTTGGCCACATACATTTCATTATTTTTTTTAAGATTTTATTTATTTGAGAGAGAAGAGAAAGAACATGATAGGTATGGGGATGGGCAGAGGGAGAGGGAGAAGCAGACTCCCTGGCGAGCAGGGAGCCGAATGTGGGGCTCAATCCCAAGGCTCAGGGATCATGACCCAAGCCAAAGGCAGGTGCTTAACCAACAGCCACCCAGGCAACCCGGCCACAGACATTTTCCTTTCTATAAAATACCTGTCCTAGTTTTGCCCATTTTTCTATTGTGGCTTTCTGTTACTGATTTTAAAAAGTAGGGTTTTTTTTATATACTATAGGTTCTACTCACTGTTCATTTATATTTATTGCAAACTTCCCCACTCCCACATGTTTTGCAAATATCCTCTCCCTCATCTCTGGCTTGTCTTTTCACTCCTTTTTCATTTGTGATTCCTTTATTTTGTGTCCTGTTTAAGAAATACTTCAGTACTGCAAGGTCTTGAAGATCTTCTTCTAGATTATTGAATAGAAGCTTCACAGTTTTGCCTTTCACATTTAAGTCTTTAGTTCACCTAGAACTGTTTTCTGTACGTGGTATGATGTGGGGGTCCAATTTTGTTTTTCCACATAAATACCCATTTGTTCTAGCACTATTTAATAAAAAATCTGTCCTTTCCTCACTGCTGAGCAGTGCCATTTCCATCATATATTAAGGGCCAAATATGCCTTGGTCTGTTTCTGGGCACTCTATTTCATTAAATCAAATTAAGTCTTCTAAATTTATGTCCATAATATATCTCTCTATTTATTTAATATTTCTTAATAATTTTTCCTGTAGAAATCTTATATGTCTTTTGTTCTATTCATAGGTAATTTGTATTTTGACAGTATTAGAAGTGATATATTTTTTTAATTCCAGTTAATTAACATATAGTGATGTATTATTAGTTTTAGGTATACAATATAGTGATTCAACAATTCCATACATCATCTGCTGCTTAGCAAGAAAAGTACATTCCTTAATCCCTATCACCTATTTAACCCATCCTCCCACTCCACCCCCTCTGGTAACCATCAGTATGTTCTCTATAATTAAGTGTTTCTTGGTTTGTCTGTCTGTCTCTCTCTCTTTGGCTCATTTCTTTTGTTTCTTATTTGTTCTTATTTGTTCTTATTTGGCTCATTTGTTTTGTTTTCTCCCTTTGGCTCATTTGTTTTGTTTCTTAAATTCCACATATGAGTGAAATCATATGAGATTGGTCTTTCTCTGACTTACTTTCTTTTAAAGATTTTATTTATTTATTCAAGAGAGATACACAGAGAGAGAGGCAGAGGCATAGGCTGAGGGAGAAGCAGGCTCCTCGCAGGGAGCCCAATGTGAGACTTGATCCCTGGATTGGGATCATGCCCTGAGCCGAAGGCAGACACTCAACCACTGAGCCCCCCAGGCATCCCTCTTACTTACTTTGCTTAGCATCTTACCCTGTAGCTCTATCCACGTCCTTGCAAATGGCAAAGTTCCAATATATTCCGTTATATATATATATATCACTTCTTATTTATCTGTTCCTCAATCAGTGGATACTTAGGCTGCTTTCATATCTTGGCTATTATAAATAATATTGCTATAAACATAGGGGTGCATGTATCCCTTTGAATTAGTGTTTTTGTATTCTTTAGGTAAATACCCAGTAGTGCGATTGCTGGGTCATGGGGTAGTTCTATTTTTAACTTTCTGAGGAACCTCTAAACTATTTTCCTGAGTGGCTGTACCAGTTTACATTCCCACCAACATTGCAGGAGGGTTCCCCTTTCTCCACTCCTCTCTAAAACCTGTTGCTTCTTATGTTCTTGGTTTTAGCCATTCTGACAGGTGTGAGGTGATATTTCATTATAGTTTTGGTTCACATTTCCCTGATGATGAGTGATGTTGAACATCTTTTCACATGTCTGTTAGCCATCTATATGTCCTCTTTGGAGAAATGTCTATTCATGTCTTCTGCCCATTTTTTAATTGGATTATTTGTTTTGGGGGTGTTGAGTTTTTATAAATTCCTTTTATATTTTGGTTACTAACCCATTATCGGATATGTCATAAATTGCTATGGCCAATGTCAAAGAGGTTCCTGCTTGTGTTCTTCTCTAGGATTTTGATGGTTTCAGGTCTCACATTTAGGTCTTTAAACCATTCTGAATTTATTTTTGTGTCTGGTGTAAGAAAGTGGTCCAGTTTGATTCTGCATGTTGCTGTCCAGTTTCCGCAACACCACTCCTCATTTGTTGAAGAGACTGTCCTTTTCCCATTGGATGTGCTTTACTGCTTGTCAAAGATTAATTGACCATATAGTTATGGGTTTAGAAGTGATACTTTAAAATCTTTCTAATTGAAGTATAATATAAAACCAGGAAATTGGGTCATCTGGGTGGCTTAGTCTGTTAAGTGTCTGACTCTTGATTTCAGCTCAAGGTTGTGAGATCAGGCCTCGCATCAGGCTCCATGCTCAGCACAGAGTCAGCTTGTCCCTTTCCCTCTGCTCCTTCCCCTCCTCTCTCGCTTTTTCTCAAATAAATATATAAATAAATCTTTGAAACCAGGAAATTACATATAAGCAAATAGCTTACTGAATTTTCACAAATTGATCAAACCCATATAACTAGCTTAAGTAGAATATTTTAAAATTTTATATTTTAACTTTGTTTTTGGTATATGGAAATAAATTTATTTTTTAATATTGATTTTTGTCTATCTAGGAACCTAATTCACTCTCTTGGTAGTCTGTCTTTATCAGACTACCTTGCTAAAACCACTATGTAAAACAGTATCCGTGATATCTTAATGACCAAAACGAACTGGTTCTTTCCAGTGCCCATCTTAACCTGACCTCTTAGTGGCATTAACATTTGGACATAGTCTTCTTGAAACTCTGGTTTGTAAATCACCATTCTCTTAGTTCTTTCTCTAACTCAAACTATTCCTTTTCATTCTATTTTGCTTTTTCTTCTTCCTATTCCATTATGCTAATTATTGCACCCAGCATGATCTCCTCGATTAGGAATGAGTACCCACTACCTGCTGTTAGTTCTTCCTTAGCAGTATTGTAGAGATGCACCCACTTCCAGTCTGTTCCTGCTGCCTCTACAAAGTCCGTGGCTTCACCCTGCGTACCTGGTGAAGAGCCTCCTCATCCTTTGGCTCCTAGGAGGCATTCCATTCTAAATACCATACCTACACCAACCTCCTTAAAATACCGCTTTGTACGTGGTACTTTCCCTGATTAGAAACTAAGTGGTATATCATTGCTTCCAGGATGGAATCTAAAAACCATAGCCAGGCCTTCCAGACCCTTTGTACCCTGGTCCCAGCCTACCTCCTCAGCTGTCTTTACAGCTTCCTCTGCCCACATTCTCCACCCCAGCTATGCAGCCTTCACAATGTGCCTTGCTAATTTTGGCTCCCATGTGCTTTCATCACAGCCATCTCTTCTCTCCCAGAATGCAGTTGTCTTTTCCTCCCCCATCAAACTGTCTACAGTATAGCCATTTTTCCAACCTAAGGCTTAGATTTTCAATGTTGCCCTTGTAACCATTTCATCTTCAAATGTATTTTTTTCTCCTTGAGACTGTGTAGTACCAGGGGACTACATTGTCAATTTCTTGCCCCTCTAGATTGTCAGCTTTATCTCCACCACTTGCCTACAAACTAAAAGGTTCCAACCATAGAAGTCTACCCATCATTTCCAAACAGTACTCTTGTTTCAGATCTCTGTGCTATTGTACTTGTATGTTCTCTACTGGGTTTTTTTCCCTCTCCACTGCCTTGCAAATCTGGTTCCATCAAATGTCACATTCCTCCTGTGCTTTTTTAACCTCTCCTTTTTTACTGACTTTCCCTTGCCCCCTAACATAGAAGCATTCTGATGTGTCTTTCCCATTTTAAAACAGAACAACATCCTTCATCCTCCTCATATTACTGTTCTTTTCCTTTTCCCTTTTACCCGGACTTTTTGCCAGCCTTCCATCCTCATCCCATTGAAACGGTCCCTGCTGAGGTCACCCAGTGACCTGAAAAACTGGACCCATTAGGCTCTTTTTAGTCCTTTTCTTAGTTGGTGACTCCACAGTGTCTGAACCCTGCCCCTTCATCTGGATGGTCTCCTTCCTCCCTTGGATCTGTGACACTGCCATCTCCTGGGCTTCTTCTTTCTGAGGACTCTCTCAGGCTCCTCTTCTTCCATCCACCCATACCTGCAACAGCCCAGGTTCTGCCCTGGGATTTTTTTTTTCTTCCTCTTCCCACTGTTTAAGCCCATCACCTTGCCACCTATGCACCACCCTAGGTGGGCTCACCCACTTAGATGCTTATAACT
Organism: Canis lupus baileyi; assembly: GCF_048164855.1. Taxonomy (NCBI): domain Eukaryota; kingdom Metazoa; phylum Chordata; class Mammalia; order Carnivora; family Canidae; genus Canis; species Canis lupus. Next base: position 69,816,490 of record NC_132876.1, on the reverse strand, counting down.
CCTGCCTATATGCTACCCAGTCCAAATCTCACATCTACATTTCAGGCTTTAAATGTAGTTGCCTGTAGGGCATCTCATAGATGTCCCAAAGATAACTCCCATCCCACATATCTAAAACTGAACTCCTCATCCCTCCCTGCTTTTGCTAAGCCTGCCCTTCTGTCACCTTCATTATATAACACCAACATCCCCTCAGTCATCCATGCCAGAAACAAGAGCATCAAGCCATGCTCTTCCTTCACACTGGCTCCTTCTCCCAATCCCATCAGTCGCCAAGCTCTTTTCAGTCTTACTTTCTCGTCTTTCAAATCACTTTCTTTTCTCTGACCCTACTACCACTACCTTAGTTCATGCCTTCAGCATTTTCTTAGCTTACACCAAGCATTCCTGCTGATCTCCGCATCTTTTTCAGTTAGTTACCCTTCCAAGCCATCTACCACTCAGCAGACAAGGTGTTTTCCTAAACTGGATATCCCTGCTTAAAGCTCCTCTCATAGCTCCTCACTTTGTATCACCATGTTTGGCATGACCTTTGTGCTCTAGCCCTAGCTGCCTTCCTCACTCCCCACCCCTTCCTTGCAAACTGCTTAGCCATTCTAAGTGTGCCAAGTTCCTTCTTTTCTCTGCTTCTTTGCACGTCTGCTTCTTCCACTGGAAATGCCTTCCTTCTGTTTTCACATGGCTAATTTTGGTTTTTGCCCTTCAGTACTCAGCTTCGATTTCATCCCCTGGAAGAAACTCTGTCTGACCACTTTCAGTCCCCTGCCGCCATCCCGTGCTTACCTCTTTCCTGCACTAACACTAACCCGACTCTGATACTGTCATCTCCTAAAATGGCTGACTCCCCCAGTAGACAACAAGTCAGGCAAAGGTGTCTTACTCATCCTTGAATCCTTAGGGCCTGGCATAGTGCCTGACTCATAGTTGGTCCTGATTGAATGCCTGAGTTCTTGCTCCCATTTGATCTGACTGACAATTCTTACTAATATTTCAATTCACAATTCAGATGTCACCCACCTATGAAACCTCTAATATGGGTCAGTCCATCAGCTGCTGTCCTTAGTGTTTTTTCTTAACATTTTACTATGAATTTTTTGAAGATACAACAAAGTTAAAAGATTTTACAGGAATAGCCCTATACTTAGCATCTGAATTCCACCACTAACATTTTACTATGTTTGCTTTGCTACGTATCTGTCTATCCACTCATTAAGCCATATTCTTTTTTAAATGCATTTTAAAGTAAATTGCACGTATTAGTACACTTCCTCCTAAATATTTAAGCTTATGTGTTATTAACTGGATTTCAATATTTGTTTATATTTTTTAATGTGGAATTTATAATGGAAAGCACAAATTTTCAGTGTGTTAAATGGGTTTTGACAAATGCATTTACCTAAAAGCCTATAATCTAAAACCTTATCACAATATAGAAGATTACTTCCTTTCCCAGTCAATTGCCACCCTGCCAAGTCTCCCTGCATTCTCCCTTTTCACTGTAATTGTTTGTTTTTCTCATTAGACTTTGAGTTCCTTGAACATAAAGACCAGTTCTTCTTTTCCTGTCACCTATTCCAAGCACTGTGCCTGGAACACAGTTGGTGTTCAGTAACTGTTGGCTGGCTAGATGAATGTATATCTGCCTTACTCCTAGATTATGAGCACATGTTGTAATTCATTCTTATTCTTTCTCATCTCCCACATTGAAAAGGTTGCTTGGTTGTGTCTTTCTTATGTCTTAAATATCTTTGACTTATATCTCCTTTATTCATTTTCCATTGTTCTAGTCCTTGGAGGTCGCTCACCTGAACTGTTAAAATAACATCCTAAATGGTTTCTTAAAAACCAATTTTTATTCCCAAATATACCTTCTAACTGATGACCAAAGTAGTATTTATGAAATCCAAATCCAATCATGTATGCCCCCTCTTTATTTTTTTATTTTTTATTTTTTTTATTGGTGTTCAATTTACTAACATACAGAATAACACCCAGTGCCCGTCACCCATTCACTCCCACCCCCCGCCCTCCTCCCCTTCTACCACCCCTAGTTCGTTTCCCAGAGTTAGCAGTCTTTACGTTCTGTCTCCCTTTCTGATATTTCCCACACATTTCTTCTCCCTTCCCTTATTTTCCCTTTCACTATTATTTATATTCCCCAAATGAATGAGAACATATAATGTTTGTCCTTCTCCGACTGACTTACTTCACTCAGCATAATACCCTCCAGTTCCATCCACGTTGAAGCAAATGGTGGGTATTTGTCATTTCTAATAGCTGAGTAATATTCCATTGTATACATAAACCACATCTTCTTTATCCATTCATCTTTCGTTGGACACCGAGGCTCCTTCCTGTGTGGAGGTTCCTCAAACAGTTAAAAATATACCTGCCCTACGACCCAGCAATTGCACTGTTGGGGATTTACCCCAAAGATACAAATGCAATGAAACGCCGGGACACCTGCACCCCGATGTTTCTATGCCCCCTCTTTAAAGCCTTCCATTTGTGGGGTGCCTTGGTGGCTCAGTCTGTTAAGCATCCAGCTCTTGATTTAGGCTCAGGCCATGATCTTGGGGTTATGAGATCGAGCCCTGGGTGGGACTCTGCCCTGGGCGTGGAGCCTGTTTAACATTTTCTCTCTCCCTCTGCCCCTCCCTCTCTTCTCCCTCTCCCAAAACACTTTGATTTGTTTCCAGCATCTACAGCAGATGTTTTATCTGCTTTCACTTTAAAGCAGAACTCTAAGTGAAATCTTACAACAAACTCTAACATTAGAAATAAATAAAAGAACGGATTTTATATTCACGTAAATATATAATTTCAGATTTATAACATAAGTCAGTCTTCAAACAATAAGAATATTATAGCTAGTTTATAATTACAATTTCTTTCTTTATATTAACTGGCATATCATAAAATTTTCCATTATAAAAAATGCAGTACAACAAAGGACTCATACCTAGAACATATGAAGAACTCTGAAAACTTAGTAGTAAAAAACAATCCAACTCCAAAGTGTGCAAAAGACACAGATATTTCACCAAAGAGGACATACAGATGGCAAATAACCACATGAAAAGATGTTTGGTATCTTTAGTCATTAAGGAAATACAAGTGCCACAATGAGATATCACTGCACAGCTCTCATAATACCTAAAAGAAAAAATAGTAATAATACCAAATGCTGGTAAGAATGTGGAGAAATTGGATCTCTCATAGATTGCTGGTGGGAATGTAGAAAGCTATAGTCACTCTGGAAAACAGTTTCTTCTAAAACTAAATATGTTCTTACCAAACAATACAGTAATTGCACTATTGGACATTTATCCCAGAGGAAGTTTATGTTCACATAAAAATCTGTACAGGAATGTTCAAAGCTGCTCTGTTTGTAATAACCAAAACCAAAATTCTTGATATAGTCCAGTTATAGGAGAGAACAGATTAATGGTTGATAGAGGTTAGGGACTGCGGGGGAGGATAGGTGTGGCTATAAAGGGTAGCACAAGAGAGCCCGTGTGGTGATAGGACTGTTTTGTATCTTGATTTTAGTGATGATTACATGAAGTTATACAAGTAAAAAACTGCATGGACCCCCTCCCCCCCGCTACACATACACACACACCGTGTAAAAACTGCTGAAATCTGAATAAACTCTGGGGATTATGCCAATGTTAACTTTCTGGTTTTGATACTGTACTCTGGCTATGCAGTATGTTACCATTCACCACAAGACCTTCCTGGACATTTCATTGCAACTTCCTGTGAATCTGAATAAGTGTTTTGAAATAACTTTTTTAAAAATGCAGTATAATGAAAAGTAAATTCTTCTGTTTTCCTAAATCCCTAATCCACATTTCTAGATATTTTCTCTTTCTATACAAATGGAAGCATACAAGGTAGTCTATTCAAGTCTACCCTTTATTTTTTTCACTGAATGAATATATATTGGAGGTTGTTCCATGTTAACTTCTACATCTCTACCATGTACTTTTTCATGTCTATATATCATATAGATATACCATTGTATTTATTATGCCATTCCCCTACTGATGAACATTTAGATTGGTTCCAGACTTTTGCTATTACAAACTAACCTCTAGTGAACATTCTTCATTCTTAATATATGACATGATGGGGATTCTGGATGACAGAATCTTAATGAAGGTTTTGCTCTAATTTTTCCTATAATTCAGTCTAGTGACACATTATCAAGAAAATCGTGATTCATACTGATATGTAGTTGCGAATTATAAATACTTCTTAACAGCCCACTTTACAACTTCAGGATTCTCTTCAATTATTAAAATGATCCAGGAGTTTCAAATGATAGAACATTTAAATCCAAAGTTGTATCACTACTAGTAGCTTTCCTAGTTTATGTTATGTAATAACTATAAATGCCTAATAGGATACTTGCGAAGTTTACAAGAAGCCCTGAAATTTTTTTTTGTGAGTGCCATTGGCTAAGTTCTTCATCTGTGCTATCTCATTAAATCTTTTTTCCCAGCTTTATTGAGATATTATTGACATGTAACATATGTAAGTTTAAGGTATACAATGTGATGATTTGATACATGTATATATTATGAAATGATTACCACAATAAGGTTAGTTAATGCCTCTGTTCCTTCACATAATTACCGTGTGTGTGTGTGTGTGTATGTGTGTGTGTGGTGATAACATTTAAGATTTACTCTCTTAATAATTATCAAGTATAGAATACAGTACTGTTAATTATAGTCACCATGCTTTACATGAGGTCCCTAGAACTTATCTAATAGCTGGAAGTTTTTATTCTTTGACAATCATCTCCCCATTTCTCCCACCCCTCAGCCTCTAGCAGCCACCATTCTATTCTAGTTCAGCTTTTTAAGATTCTATGTATAAGTGAGATCCTACACTATTTCTTTCCCCATCTGACTTATTTCACTTAGCATAATGTTCTCAAGGTTCATCCATGTTGCAAAAGACAAGATTTCCTTCTTTTATTGGCTCAATAGTATCTCATCATATGTATGTGTGTGTGCACACCGAATTCTGTATATGCATTCATCCATCAGTGGACATGTAGATTGTGACATCCATTTGATACTACCCACCTGACTGAAGCAGTGAGGAGTGGGTGAATTGAGTAACTGCCTCTCTCTAGTGTTTTACTACAAACTCGTGTATAGTGGTAGGATAACTTGAACAATTTTCCATAGGATAACTTGAACAATTTTCCATGCACGAGCATGTGACCAGGGAAGAGTCTCTGCAAAGCCACAACCTAAAAATACACATTTGCATGAAGGTCAAATGTATGCACAAATATTAGAGGTATTTTCAAAGACTGCAGGAAACTTCATTAACCTTGCTACACAAGATAATGTGTTGGTAGACTCCAGTATATTGAGATTTGAAATATAGCACATTGAAGTGAGCTGTTTAAAGGCAGTTTTTAAAATGCTTAAAATAATTGTAAATAGTGGTAATGGTTACACAACAGTGTAAATGTAAATGCCACTGAGCTGTATACTTAGAAATGGTTAAAATGGTAACTTTTATATTATGCATATTTTATCACAATAAAAAACTTTAAAAATACAAATCCCCCCCACAAATCCCAAATTACAGTTGCAGAGACTCTGAAGGATTTCTGCGATTCCCTGAAGTATCCCTGAGGTTCTGAGGAATACCATTCAAAAACCACTGACCTATGGGATAAATATAAACACCTGAGACTTACATATCTGTCATGCACTTATGATCTCTCCCTAGCTGTCCTCTAAACTCCTTATTTGTCACTTTCCATCTCATACCTTACATTGTATTGATACTGAACTACCCATAGCTCCTCACAAATATGTGCCTTGACATACGCTACTTCTGCCCTGGAATGCCCTTACATTCTTCTTTCCTACCCTTCTCTCCTCCATTGGCACTGTTCTAGTCATCCTTCACAATTCAGCTCAAAGTTTTAATTATTTTCTGAAACCCTCCTTTACCTTCCCAGGTAAAATTTACCACTCCTCCTTACAAGAACCTATTTTTACTATACACATCTTTTCCTTTAATGTTATATTTGCAATTATTTTTGTTTGTGTCCATCTCTCCCTTTAGATTATGAACTCCTTGAGAGTGGGGATTGTGACTTACTCATCTTTGTATGTCTAGTAACTAGCACAGTGCCTAGAACATTGTACCTATTTACTAAGTATTCAATGAAAAGGACTCAGATGTGTGGGGTGAGAAACGAGAAAGTGTCCAGAATATCTCAGGTTTGCTGTTTGTTGGATGACTGGTTAGATGGAGAGAAAATAAAAAGGAACAGTCCTGGAGGTGAAATAGATTGGCATTGAAAGGTGAATTCTGTTTTGTTTGGTATTTCATTCAAGGCCTCATGGGCATAACCCATTGGCTATTCAGTAGGTAGCCAAAATACAGCTTTGGACAACAGGAAAGAGGAATTGTTTGGAGATGCAGATTAGGGACTCATTACTAGAGTTTTATTAAAACTCTAGGCTGTATAAAGTAACCTTGGGAGAGTATATATAGGGAGAATAGAGCTGAAGACAGTTTCAAGAGAATGTCAACATTTAATGTGTGGGTATTAGAAAAACTATCCCATTAAGTAGACTAGGAATGATTGAGAATGGGGAACACAGTAGTTGCATGGCTCTGGGGCAGAGACTTGAGAATTCCAGAGTTCTGTATACACATTTTCTACTAGTCCTTTATTTTCAGCCTCAAGTCTGTCCTCTTTCCAGTGTACCTGGTGCTAAGTGACCATATCAGCTCATTTCCATAGAACATAGAGATTAAGACCATGGACTTTGAAGCCAGACTGCCTATATTTGAATAATGACTGCCACTTCTTAGCTGTGTGACCTTGGGCAATTTACCTAACCCCTTTGTGCTTCAACTCTCATATATGTCAATGTAGGGATAATCATACTTTATAGGACTGTTGGGAAGATTAAATGAGTTAATATGTATAAAGTACTTAGGATGGTGTCTGGCTTATAGCAAATACTATATAAACTTAGCTGTTATTATCACTATCATCATTTTTGTCCCCCTGTAGGCTCTTTAGATTGAGGCTTCTTCCATCTTGCTAAGTCAGTTATTGCTTCTCCACCTGTACTCTAAAAAATATGTTAACCTCCTGTCTACTGATATTTCTCTTCTTTGTTCTGGGATCTTGTGAGTGAGTACTTTTAAAATTCCTTTTAGTGATGTTTTAGTTGGAAGAGGAGAGAAATGCCAGTAGTCAATCTCCTGTGTTTGAACAGAGCTTCCTATAATGCTCTGTGTTCTTTTTGTGTATGAGTTTCTTTGCCACATTGATTTCTATGAAGCTACATTGATTATTTTATTGAAATAATTTGTGACTAGACAATTACATTTTATGTTTTGAAAGCCTTCTGTCCTTTTTCCCCTAGATGTCCTGCTCCCAGAAAGTTAGCTGTCCTTTATCCTGAATTTTGGAGATCTGTTTTCTTAACAGCTAGCATACTAGTGTTTAACCATGCCCCTTGGTCCCCAACAAACAGATTCCCATCATTTTACTTATATAATCAGCTCTCCCGTGTGTGTCGGCTTGAAGGCCAAAGCAGCCATTTTTCTTATTTACTCATAGTATCTTCTGAGTGACGAAACTGTCATCAGAGTACATTAGGAATTTATGAGGTGCTCTGCTTTCAGCATCACATAGCTTAGTGGATAGATAACCAAATTATTTGAGTTTGTCTACCCCATTAATAAAAACTTCTGTGTAGGTAGCACTCTGTAGATCACATTTGATTTTTATCATAGTCCCACGAGGTAAGGTATGTATACAGCTATTTTATGAATAAAGGAAAGTTTCAGTGGCTTGTTCAAGGTCATACATTATGAGTAAGTGGCAGAGGCAGAGTGTGAACAAGATTCTGTCTCTTAATCAAATTCCCTTTTACTCTATACCTTCTCAGTATTTACTCCTGTAAGTTTTGTGATACATTGCAGTAACAGATGATTCCCTTTCTCTCTGACTAGGTGGACCATATTAGTAATATAAAACTACTTCTGTTTTTCACCCTATTTTACTCGGCTACCTACCTTAGGCTCATAGATATTTTCTTCACCTATAGAGAAGAGTTTCTCAACTGGCACTATTGACATTTTAGATCAAATAATTTTGGGGGCTGTTCAGTGCCTTGTAGGATGTTAGTGGCATCCTCGTCCTCTGCCCACTATATGCCAGTAGCATTCACTGCCACCCACAAATTGTGACAACCAAAATGTTTCCAGATATTGCCAAATGTTCCTTAAAAAGCAAAATTATCCCCAGTTGAGAGCTGCTCTATATGGAGCTACTGCATTTCTCTGCTACCTGGTTTTTCTCCCCTGTTACTTCTGTTCTAGTTCTGAAACTTGTTGCAACATGCCTCCATGATGCAAGTTATATTTCCCTTTCAAGTTAAAATCTCTACTATTTATTTGTTGCCATAGTAAATAAATACCCAGAAATGTCAAGTAGTATTCTTGATCCTCTCCTTGTTTGATATATTCTCAATCTTAGAGAATTTAGGTTTTAGAATTTTATCTGGACATTTTCCTCCATAGCCGTTCTTGGTCAGATTTTAAATCTCTGCAAACATGTGCTTCTCAGACGTTATGATGTATAGTACATCCATGTCAAGAACTTATCATTTTAAAATCTCTTAACAACAGGAAATCAAATCCTGTTTTGTGATGGTTTCTTTCTAGAGATTCACTACCCTTGCTCCTTTCTATTCCAGAGCCCTAATTCTTATTTGAAGAACACAAAACAGCCTCTGCATACTCAAGTGTATCATTCTTGCTTAGATCATGGTTGCCATAGATTCTTCTCGGGGTTCATCTAGATCTTTTTATTGTTGTTCTTGTATGAAACTATAGATGGATGTTTTGCTCAGCAGGTTGGAAAAATCTCCAGTCTCTCTTTTACATCCCAGATGGGATATGAGCCAACAAGATGGCCAGTGTTCTTATGGGCTCAAAGGGGAAAGAAAAGAAAGGAATGAACTAATACAAGAATTAGTACAGGTTTTGGTGAGCAGCTTTGATAAATCTCAACAGACTCTCCCTCACATCCTGATAGGATAAATGGCCCTGAAAAATGGTATCCCTTTTGGTTAGCAATAAAGGAACAAGAAAGGGATGATTGCTTAAGGGGATTGTTTTGTTTTAGTTTGGGGAGATTTGAGCATGTACAAAGACTGAAAAGAAGGAATTCGTGAAAGGAAAATAAGTTGAAGGTCTAAGGGAGAGGGAGAAGATCAAAGGATCCAGGGTCCCAGAGAAAATGGAGGGAACAGAAACTAGCAGAGGCTGAAGGGGAAATAAAGGTAGTTATTTATTACTCTGAAACAAAGAGAGGGAAGAAGGAATCGGTACCGGAAAAAAAAAAAAAGACTGTGAGGTGAGGAGAGGGAAAACCTTCCCCTGTGGAAAACTTTGATCTCCACAATGTATTTGTTGAAATCATCCACTAATAGAGTGAAGGGAGGTTTACGGTCTTGAAAATGATGAGTGTTTAGAATAACTGGTGTAGTGGAGTAGGAATGAGGAAGAAAAGATTATCAATTGACCAAGAGTTCAGCTAAAGTCAGATAGCAATGTTTTAAAATGAATGGATCTAGTTTATTTGGTTATGTGACTTTCTTCAGCTTTGCAGCCTACGGAAACTTATACACACACAGAAACACACACAGAGAGAGTTGGTTTAACCTGTGCCTGGGAATTAACATGATAGGAAGGTGAGTTCTTGGGAAAGCCTAACTGAAATGATCAGTCACAGGGTCCAGTTTAAGGCCTGGGAGAAGATGATCTACTGGGAGTATTAGAAAGTATTGAGGTGCAGGCTTAGTCAGTTAAACATCTGCCTTGGCTTAGGTCAGGATCCTCTGGTCCTGGGATTAAGCCCCATGTCAGTCTCCCTGCTCAGTGGGGAGTCTGCTTCTCTCTCTTTCTCTGCCCTCCTCTGCCCCTCATGCTGTCTCTCATGTGCTATCTCACGAACTCTCTCTCACTCTCTCAAATAAATAAAAAATTTTAAAAAAAAGAAAGTGTCAGTAGGGGCACCTACTGTGGCACAGTCAGTTAAGTGCCCCAACTCTCCATTTCAGCTCAGGTCATGATTTCAGGGGTGTGAGATTGAGCCCTGTGTCATGCTCTGCACTCAGTGGGGAGGCTGCTTGAGATTCCTCCTCTCTCTCCTTCTGCCCCTCCCCACTCACACACACACACTCTCTCTCAAATAAATAAAATAAATCTTAAAAAAAAGAAAGTGTCAGTGAATTGGTCACAATATAGGTGAAGAACAGGATTCATGAAAGAAACGAAAGGATACTAGGATGTAGTCAGGAATTTTGGAGCTCAGGATCTTGTAAATATGATTGTTTCTAGTTATAAGGGAGTCCAAAGTATGGCCAAGTAACTAAAAGGTAGAGTAGCATTAACAAAAATGATCCCATTTCTTTATCATTTAACTTTGTAGAAGTATCTTATTTAATTCCCCACTACAACCCAATGAGGTAGATAGATTTGCCTCATTTTAGAGAGGAACTTAACCCAAATCATATAGATAGTCAGTAATAGAGCCAGGTTAGAACCTAGGTCTATTTGACACCAAAGCCCATGCACTTAACCACTATATATAGCCTTTTCATAAAAAACGTAATCATGGGAAGATCAGGGTCTTTAGAAGGACCTCAGCGATTATTATAGGATTTAAGAAGAAAAGCTGGGAAATAAAGAAGTATAAAAGAATCTTTAACCCTTTTAAAGGAACAAGAGATAATGTATTCCTGTGTTGGTGTCATAGAAAGAGCATAGGACTTAACTGAAATCCTGAGATAGAATGTCAGGCTTACCACTCACCAGCTGTTTGACTTTAAACAAGTCATTGAACCTCTGCGCTGGTTTCCTTATCTGTAAGGTGAGACTGATAGTAAAAATAATTTAGCAAGATGATTATAAAGTAGCTGTTCATCTAATTTCTCAGTGTTAAGAATTAAATGTGATAATGGATATAAAAAGTAAATATACAGGGACGCCTGGGTGGCTCAGCAGTTGAGTGTCTGCCTTTGGCTCAGGGCATGGTCCCAGGGTCCCCAGATCGGGTCCTGCATGGAATCTGCTTCTCCCTCTGCCTATGTCTCTGCCTCTCTTTCTTTCTGTGTCTCTCATGAATAAATTTTAAAAACTTTTAAAAAAAAGTAAATATACAAAGATTGTTGTCACGGTGATAGTTATTTCTGTGTCTATGGGAAAAGGGCAAGAAGTGCCAGCAAATTCAATGTGCATACCCAATGTTTAGACCTTTGTCCTCAGAAAAGTGAATAGGATCAAGAAGTTTCATTAAGATTGATGATTTAATATTTCTGTGTGGTTTTTATTTTATGCAGGTGTACGTTCGATGCTTTACTAAACAATTTGAATTTTGTTTCCTGCTATTAGGTATTAATATTAACCGAGGCCTCCTGTGCTTGGGAAATGTAATCAGTGCTCTTGGAGATGACAAAAAGGGTGGCTTTGTGCCCTACAGAGATTCCAAGTTGACTCGACTGCTTCAAGGTAAGCACTGCTTCAGAGTGTTTCTAAAAATAAATGAGTAACTCAGAATAATAGTGCTGAGAAGGTGAAGATGGGACAGGGAAACAGATTGTTGGACTATCACATACAGAGCTATCTAATTGATAAAGAGGAAAGAGACCTGTTGGCAAGCAGGATTCTAAGGTAACGGAAAGATGTCTTTATATATGCCTTTGAGAGCCAAGAAGTCTATAGAGTGACAACTGTTCTTTATACCTGAAAATAAACTGGATTACTGTTTATTAGTGCTTATTAAACAGAATTCCTTGAAGAATTAAAACCTACCCAGAGGGGGCATCCTAAGAATGTTTAATTCCAATAGTGGCTCCTAACTTACTGGGGCCAGGCCCCAGTTGTTTTAAACTGATTAACTCCTGAAATAAGTCTTAAGAATGGGGACATATGGAATAAGATTCTAAACTGTATCATTTACACATCAAAAATCTTAGTATTTTTATACTGGCACAAATAGGAAATTTGCAGATTCTTAAGAATTTTTTTCTTAGAGGTCTGAGTTTGAAGCCACCAACCCAAATGGATAGCTTTGCTTGCACTTTACTTGTTTGATTTTATTTCCTCCTGTTGTTCTTTTTCAGATTCTCTAGGAGGTAATAGCCATACTCTTATGATAGCCTGTGTGAGTCCTGCTGATTCCAATCTAGAAGAAACATTAAATACCCTTCGCTATGCTGACAGAGCAAGAAAAATCAAGAACAAACCTGTTGTTAATATTGATCCCCAGACAGCTGAACTTAATCATCTGAAGCAACAGGTATAAGGGCTTTAAAATTTGATGGAAAAAATTATAAGTATGTGAGTAGAATGATAGAGCTCCTATTTCTCAGCTTCTCCTCTACCAGAGATTTAGAGATGTGAGCTAAGCATTCTGTTAGTTTGGGAAAACCTTAAAGTAATTCCTATTGGCATGTTTATCATCACTCTAAGATTTGGGGGTGGCATTGGAGATTTCACTGAAAAAGAAGTGAGCGCTGAGAGATAAGACAAGAATCAGATCCTGAAAGTCTTTATATGACTTCTTAGAGAATTTGTAATTCAACCTGAAAGCTATGGGGAGCCACTAAAAGATTTTCAATAAGTAGGTGACATGGTGAAATGTGTGTTTTAGGGAGATCACTATAGCAAGCATAGAGAAAGTAGATTAGAAGTGGGTATGACTAGAAGTAGGAAAATAAATTATAGTAGTGCCCCTGTTTATTCATGGTTTCACTTTCCACAGTTTCAGTTACCCATGATCAACCATGGTCTAGAAGCAGGTGATTCTCCTTCTCACATATCGTCAGAAAGTTAATAGTAGCCAAGCACTATGTCACAGTGCCTATATCATTCACCTCACTTAGACACTCGTCACATAGATATTTTATCATCTCATATCATCACAAGAAAAAGTGTAAGGGCAGTATCTCAATAAGATATTTTGAGTGGGGAAGACCACAGTCCCATAACTTTTATTATAGTATATTATTATAATTGGTCTATTTTATTATTAGTTATTATTGTCAATCTCTTACTTGCCTAGTTTCTAAATTAGACTTTATCATAGGTATGTATATATAGAAAATATAGTATATAGTATAGTATATAAAATATAGTATATATTTTACTATATTTAGTATAAAAATATATTATATATAAAATATAGTAAATAAAATATAGTATATAGTATATATACAAAGCATAGTATGTATAAAGTTTGGTACTAGCTGCAGCTTCAGGCATCTATTGGGGGTCTTGGAACATATCCCCCACAGATCTACTATAGGCTATTGTAATAACCCAGATGAGAACTATGGCCTGAACTAAAGACAGTAGCCATAGAAATTAAGAGAAGGGTACAAATTAGAAAGAAAAAAAACCCAAGGAGGTAGAATGTATAGAGCTTGCTTGGTAACAAATTTGATGTGGAAGGGCAGGCAGGGAGAATCAAGGTTGTTCTCGGATTTCTTGCTTAGACAACTGACTAAATGGTACGACCAACCAATCACTGAGTCAGGGAAGACAAGAGGGAAAACAAGGTCAGGTGGGAAAATGGAAACAGATTCAGTTTGGGACATTTTGGATTTGAAAAGCTTGGGGGACATCTAAATACAGTTGTTCAAACATAGCTGGCCATTTGGGTTTAACCTAGAGAGGTCTGAGCTGAAGATACAGATTTGAGAGTCATTAGCATTTAGATGGAATCTGAAATTAGAGTGAACGAGATCAAAGAGTACATGGCACATTTAAGGTACTCTTAAATATTTGCTGAATGAGTGAATGGCCAAGAAGAGAAGAAGGCCAAAGACTGGACTCGGGGGGAACAGCAGTATTTAAGGAATGAGGAAAAGAGGGAAAACAAAAAGATAAGAAGGAGTCAACAGGTAGGAAGAAAAGCAGTGGTATCGTGGGAGATAAGGAAGAAAGTTTGGAGAACCATCAAAAGTATAAATGTATAAAGAGGTATAAAGTAAGATAAGGACTGGAAAGTGTCCATTTTTTTAAATCAAGGTGACCTCAGTGAGAAGAAGGTCAGGGGAATGATAGCAGATTGTTGTGGGATGGTCAGTGAATGCTAGGTAAGGAAGTGGAGGATTCTGGTAGGCTCTTTCAAGAAGGCAATAGCTAGACAGTCAAGGGTCAAAGGATACAGGTCTATTTGTGTTTAAAAATATGGGAGAGACTTGAATCAAGTGGAAGAAAGCAGTTGGGAGAGACTGAAACTGAGAATAGGAACTAGTTGCTAAGGGACCATCTCTAAGTAGTTGAGATCCTGAGCACAAATAAAAAGAGATTGGCCTTAGACAGTAGAAGGGATACCTGTCACCAAGACAAGAAGAGAAGAGGTTAGGATAGGAAGAATACAGTGACAATTATTTAGAGGGAGAAGAAGGTGAACTGAGGGGTTTTCAGCCTGACAGCCTTTATCCTCTCAGCATAGTAGGAGACAAGGTCTTCTTAGTGCAAGCAACCAGATAATGGGGTAGAGGGATCAAAGAGACCACAGAGGCTTGTAATCATGGAAATGGAAGAGGTAGCAGACCAGGAGCATGCATTTGTGGTGGTATCAATATAACTGGTTGTGCAACAGCTCAGTAGCTCTGGTTGGTAGAGAGATGAGAAGGCAGGTAATTGGATTGACCCAGGCTTGTGTGTGTGTGAAACAGCGCGGGGAGGGGTCAAGTTTTCTTGCCTTCCAGGGTATAGTACTCTTTCCACTAGGAATCTAGAATTTCCCAGCTGTGTAGTGTTTACTCCATCTCTGGCCTTCCTCCTTGGTGATTATAGCTACTATTCAGTTAAGTCTATAGCTTCCCTTCCCTTCTCCTCCTTTCCCTCCCTCTGTCCCTCCCAGGGGTCACTGTAGAAAATATAAGTAATTTACCTGTTAACAGTGTCATCTCAATTATAAAATGCCATACTCCGTTCTGCCTTGCTATTTTTTATGTGTATTTTTATTGTCAAGAATACACTTCTTCCTAATCATTTATTTGTCCATTCATTCCAACAATAAATATATATTGAAAGCTATTATGTGCCAGATACTGTGTTAGAATACATTGTTGAACAAAGCAGACACAATTTCTGCCTTGGTGGAACTTACTGCCTAAGCAGGAGAGGCAAATACCAAACACATAAGCATACGAATAGATCATTTTCTAAAATGAGATAGTATGCTAAATAGGGTAGTATGACATTGTGGAACAGAGTTTTCTGTTATATATCGAAGCTGAGAAGGCTTCCCTGAGGTAGCAATGTTTGAGTTGAGATCTGAGGGATTTGAGTAGGAATTATCTATGCAGAAAAGAAGAAAGAGGCTTCCTGGGAGAAGTAAAAGTATTTGTGGCAAAGTGTAGTGGTTAAAAGCATTGACACTGCAGTCACACTGCCCACATTCCAATGCTGGCTTTATAACTCAATAGCTAGGTACCCTGGCCAAATTCTTTGTGCCTCGGTTTCCCTATCTATAAAATAGAAATAATTGTACCTGCTTCATAGGGTTTTTGTGAGGGTTAGATGAATTAATACACAGAAAACACTTAGAACAGTGCCAGGCATATACCAAATCTGAAAAGGTCCTGATTTAGGAAGGCATATAGTATATTTGAAGAACTGAAGGAATGCCAGCATGGCTAGAGCATAGGGAGCCAGGAAAGAATATTCCAATATGAGACTACAGAAGAAGCAGAGACCTGATCAAGGCCTCATGGATAATGTTAAAAATAATGTTAAGCAGGGTGGTAACAATGTTAATTTGGTCTGGCTGCTGTGTAGAAATGGGTTATAGTGGAGCAAAAGTAGATTCATGGAGATGACTGAATATAAAGGTCTACATTCAGAAAGATTTGTGTTTGAGATAAACTTGGAAGTCACCATTTTATAGATGGTAATTGAAACCATTAGGCAGAGACAAGACTTGATGGAGCGTCTATAAAGCAAGAAGACTGATACTGAACTTTGAGGATTTATCATCTAAGCACAACTGGCACAAAGGTTAACCAAGAAAGAGCCTTAGTAGATCAGCTAGGAGAATAGAAGGAAAAGCAGGAAAGTATGGTGTCTGGTAAGCCAAATGCTACCAGTCGAGTAAAATGAAGACTGAAAAATAGTGACATGCAGAACATTGGTGACCTTAGCAAGAATTACTTCAGTGGAATGCTATGCACAGAAATCTGCTTAGAATAGCTTGAGGAGGGGCACCTGGGTGGCTAAGTATCTGCCTTTGTTTGGCTCAGGTCATCATGATCTCAGGGTCTTGGGATCAAGCCCCACATCAGGCTCCCTGCTTAGCAGGGAGTCCACTTCTCCCTCTGTCCCTCTCCACCATTCATGCCCTCTCTCTCTCAAATAAGGGGTCTAAAAAAAAAAAGACTAGTTTGAGGAGCAAGTGAGGGGTGAATAAAAGGAAATGGATGTAATGAGTATAGACTCTTCTCTCAAACTTTGTTTTTTTTTAAGATTTTATTTATTCATGAGAGACACACAGAGAGAGGCAGAGACACAGGCAGAAGGAGAAGCAGGCTTCATGCAGGGAGCCTGACATGGGACTTGATCCTGGGTCTCCAGGATCAGGCCCTGGACCGAAGGCGGCGTTAAACCACTGAGCCACCAGGGCTTGCCCTCTTCTCTCAAACTTTGTGAGGGAGAGAAATAGGGCAAAAGAGATAGAAATGGGATTGAGAGGGGCGCTTTTGCTTTAAGACAGGAGACACTTGAACATATTCTCTTTTTTAAGATTTTATTTATTTGAGAGAAAGCACTCAACGAGCAAGGGGGAAGGGCAGAGGGAGATGCAGACACCCTGCTGAACAGGGGGTTCCATGTGGGAGAGGATGATTGCATGTACACTCTGGTTTTGACTGTTCTGGAATTTCATTAATTTGCTTCTTCTCAGAACCCTAAAGTACTTAACTGTACTTTAAGAATTAGCATCTTCTGGGACGCCTGGGTGGCTCAGCGGTTGGGGGCCTGCCTTCGGCTCAGGTCGTGATCCTGGGATCCGGGATCGAGTCCCGCATCAGGCTCCCTGCTAGGAGCCTGCTTCTCCCTCTACCTATGTCTCTGCCTCTGTTTCTCAGTCTGTGTCTCATGAATAAATAAATAAATCTTTAAAAAAAAAAGGAATTAGCATCTTCTGTCCTGTATTGTTTCTATTTCAGGCCATAGGCTTCTCTTTGCCAACTAGATTATAAACTTGACAATAAGACACAAGAGTTTATTCTCATGGGCACATGAGAATCCCCCCTCACATTACCTAGCCCAGTGCTGAGTTTGGTTTTTAAAAAATAGATGCTAAAAAAAATAGATGCTCAATAAAAAGCTATTAAGATGCTTAGGTAAAAAGAACAACTCATCTTCCAAGTACTAGTCATTCATATAATGCTGTTTGGACTTTTATCATTGACTCATCAACCCTGAGGCATTCTGTAATGCCTAAGATATATCTTAGATTCCATAGCTATCAAATAAATTTACTCTGGCTAACTGTAGTAATTTAGCTGATAAGGGGTAAATAGCTTTTGATCTGTGATTAGTTGACTATTTTTCTTTGCTTTTCCCAGGTACAACAGCTACAGGTTTTGTTGCTACAAGCCCATGGAGGTACCCTGCCTGGATCTATAAAGTAAGAGTCATAGATTAATTTTAAATGTATATTCTAGCGGAGGTCATTTCTCCTGTGGTTGTTTTCCCCGGATTGAGTAAAGTTTCTGGTAGCATGTGGCATCAAGGTAGGGATCTTGCCAAACTTGTAGTTAGCTTTGAGGCAGCCTGATGTGATAGAAAGATCATGGGTTCTGGCCTCAGAATTTTATTAATTGGGGGACACCTGGGTGGCTCAGTGGTTGAGCATCTGCCTTCAGCCCAGGGCATGATCTGGGGTCCAGGGATCGTGTCCCTCATTGGGTTCCTGGCAAAGAGTCTGCTTCTCCCTCTGCTTATGTCTCTGCCTCTCTGTGTCTCTCATGAATAAATAAATAGAATCTTTAAAAAAATTTATTAATTGGAATTCTACTGTGAGGAAGAGCTGTTTCTTTTCCCCTTTTATATATATATATATACATATATATATATATATGTATGTATAATGAAGACTATATATAATAGTCTATGTATAGGGATCCCTGGGTGGCGCAGCGGTTTGGCGCCTGCCTTTGGCCCGGGGCGTGATCCTGGAGACCCGGGATCGAATCCCACATCGGGCTCCCGGTGCATGGAGCCTGCTTCTCCCTCTGCCTGTGTCTCTGCCTCTCTGTCTCTCTCTGTGTGACTATCATGAATAAATAAATAAAATCTTTAAAAAAAAATAATAGTCTATGTATAGACTGTACAGAAAATTCTTCATTATACATAAATAAAATATAATATGTATGTATAATGAAGACTATATATATAACATAGACACATGGGTTTATTCTATGGGTTAATATCCAATACTATGATTATTTGTTTTATTACTCAAATTGTTCCTGCTTTGTCCAGTAGGAGCTCTTTCAGGGTGGTTCTTATGTTCTTTAATACATCCTCTAGTTTTTTTTTAATATTTATTCATCCATGAGAGAGAAAGTGCACGTGAGCAAGGAGAGGGGCAGAGGGAGAGAATCCTCAAGCAGACTCCCTGCGGAGCACTGAACCCCCATGTGGGGCTTGATCCCAGAACCCAGAGATCATAACCTAAGCCAAAATCCAGTCTGCCACTCAACTGACTGAACCACCCAGGCTCCCCCACCCTCTAGTTTTTAAGCATTTCCATGAGATGTTCCACACTCATCTTGTATTTTCCTTATCTGTCCCAATTCTAGAACCAACCATATCTCAAAAGAGCCCTGGTATTTTTTATTTGAAAGTAGGGTATTAAGCTGAGTGAAATAAGTCAATCGGAGAAGGACAAACATTATGTGGTCTCATTCATTTGGGAAATATAAATAATAGTGAAAGGGAATAGAGGGGAAGGGAGAAGAAATGGGTAGGAAATATCAGAAAGGGAGACAGAACATGGAAGACTCCTAACTCTGGGAAACGAACTAGGGGTGGTGGAAGGGGAGGAGGGCGGGGAGTGGGGGTGACTGGTTGGCGGGCACTGAGGGGGGCACTTGATGGGATGAGCACTGGGTGTTACTCTATATGTTGGCAAATTGAACACCAATAAAAAATAAATTTATTATTTTTTAAAAAATAAATAAAATAAAAAGAAAAAACATAAATATAATGAAAAAAAAAAGTAGTGTTTAGAAACCCAATCTGAGGGATGCCTGCCTGGGTGGCTCAGTGGTTGAGTGTCTGCCTTTGCCTCAGGTCTTGATCATGGGGTCTTGGGATTGAGTCCCACATTGGTCTCCCCACAGAGAACCTGTTTCTCCCTCTGCCTATGTCTCTGCCTCTCTCCATGTGTCTTTTCATGAATAAATAAATAGAATTTTTTTAAAAAAAGAAACCCAATCTGAGTGCTATATGTGCTTATTGTTACTGGGGTGTCACTGATGCCCTTTCAGTGAGTAGAGCTAGAAAATATTTGTATGTCTATTAATGCACACATATGCTCATTTATATTTTTATATCTGTCTGTACACATATTAAAAGCCATGATCTTATACTGATACCTCTGATTCCAGTCCAATACTACAGAGTTCATTTTAGCTTTCCTCCTCCCTTTATTTATAACTCCTTTTTCCAATAGTGAGAAATCAGCTCTCATTATCTGCAATCTATTTACTTACTTATTCAGTTCCATATACACATAAAGTAGTTTCAGAATTGCTAGCCCATACCCCTTTGAGAAACACTTTTATGAACTCGATTACAGCATTTATGTACAGTTCTTTTTGTCTTTAGGCTTAGAGTATCCAGGCAAGATACTGGTTCCCAGAGTTACTGTTTGTATTCCATTTTAGGATTCCCCCTATATCTTGGTTGGTTTTAATTATTTGATTATATTTCGAGTATGTGAAGGGTTTATGAAATGTTATCATGCTCTAAGAGTTAGAGTTACACAAAAAGAAATACTCAGCAGAGAAATGCAAATCAAAACCACAATGAAATATCACCATACACCCATTAGGATGGATAGTATAAAAAAAGTTAATAACATGTTGACAAGGATGTGGAAAAATTAGAACCTTTGTACACTGCTGAAAAGATTGTAAAATGGTTTAACTGCTATGGAAAACAGTATGGAGGTTCCTCAAAAAGTTAAAAATAGAAATACCACATAATCTAGCAATCCCACTGCTGGGTATATATCTAAAAGAATTGAAATCAGGGTCTTAAAGAAATATTTGCATACCCATAGTCCTAGCGCCACTGTTCTCAATAGCAAGGAAGTGGAAGCAATACAAATGTCCATCAGTGGATAAATGGATAAAGAAAATAAATAATATATATATATGAATATTAGCCTTACAAAGGAGGGAAATCTTATTACATGTTATAGCATGACTGAAACTTGAGGACATTATGCTAAGTGAAATAAGCCAGTCACAAAAAATACTGTATGATTCCACTTACATGAGATTCTTAGAGAAGTCAAACTCATAGAAACAGAAAGTAGAATAGTAGTGACCTGGGGCTGCAGGGCAAAAAGAGAGTTGTCCTTTAAGGTTAAAAGGTTTCAGTTTTATAAGATTAAAAGGTTCTGGAGATTTGTTTACCAACGATGTAAATACACTTAACGCTACTCAACTGTACACTTACCAGTTAAGAATGTTAAGTTTTATATGTCTTTTTTTTTTTGAAGATTTATTTACTTACTTTAGAGAGAGAAAGAGAACACACGTGAGTGGGGGTAGGGACAGAGGGAAGAGGAGATAATCTTAAGCAGACAACCCACTGAGCATAGAGCCCAAAGTGGGGCTCCATCTCATGACCCCGAGATCATGACCTGAGCCAAAACCAAGAGTCAGATGCTTAACCGTCTGAGCCACCCAAACACCCCAGTTTTATATGCTTTTCAACCACAATTTTTTTTAAAAGGAAAACCACACAAAAAACACAGAAGGAAACATAGGCAAAGGTCTATGTCCCTATAGTTGAAGGTACAGAACAGTGTAGAAATAAAAGCAATGGCAGAAAACTGTAAAAGAATAGACTGGGGGAGAGGGGCGGGAACAGGGAGTTGTTGTTTAATGGGTATGAAGTTTCAGTTTTGTATGATGAAAAAGTTCTGGAGAGCTATTGTGTGATAATGTGAATATACTTTATTGAACTGTACACTTAAAAATGGTTAAGATGGTAAATTTTGTTCATGTTTTTACTACAATATTTTTTTAAAGCATTCAGTGAAATTCCCTCTTTATCTCCCATCACACCCTTATTTCTACCACTTTTTCTCCCTCCTCCACATTCAACCAACCTCTTTAGTTTCTGGTGTAACCTTCCTGTATTTGCTTGTACAAATGAGCATATACCTATATATTTTTTATATCCTCTTATGTGAATGGTAGTATACTACAGATAGTCTTTGTGGCTTTGCTTTTCTCAGCATTTCCTGGAAATCATTTCTTTTTTTTTTTTTTTTTTTTTTTTAATTTTTTTAAATTTTTTATTTATTTATGATAGTCACAGAGAGAGAGAGAGAGAGAGAGAGAGAAAGAGGCAGAGACATAGGCAGAGGGAGAAGCAGGCTCCATGCACCAGGAGCCTGACGTGGGATTCGATCCCGGGTCTCCAGGATCGCGCCCTGGGCCAAAGGCAGGCGCCAAACTGCTGCGCCACCCAGGGATCCCTGGAAATCATTTCTTATCAGTTCATAGAAATCTTCCTCATTCTTTTTTACAGCTGCATGGTACTCTTATTAGTGTACATATGCCAAATATACTAATTCAGCCTCTTTCTTATGTCTAGGCATTTAGGTTGTTTCCAGTATTTTGTAATTCCGAATATACTGCAGTGAATAACCATGTTACTTGGTTTTCATATTACTAGTGATTTATCTTCAGGGTAGATTTCTAGAAATGAGATTGCTGAGACAAAAGATAAGTGCATGTGTGATTTTGTTGGATTTGCCATATTCCCCTTCAGAAGGGTTACTGCATTTTGTATTCCCAACAGCAGTTTGTGATAGTGCCTATTTCCCCTAAGCCTCACCAATGGAATATGTTGTCATACTTTTTCCTTTTTTTGCTGATCTGATAGGTGAAACATACTATACCTCAGTATCTTGTTTTAATTTCCATTTCTTTAATTATGAGTAGATTTGGACATTTTTTTCATATGTTTTGGGGCCACTTTTATCTCTTTCTGGTGAATTATCTGTCCATACATCCCATTTTTCTATCAGATTTTTTTGTCATTTTATTTATTTATTTATTTATTTATTTATTTATTTATTTATTTATTTATAATAAATTTATTTTTTATTAGTGTTCAATTTGCCAACATACAGAATAACACCCAGTGCTCCTCATACCAGTGAGAATGGTGAAAATTAACAAGGCAGGAAACCACAAATGTTGGAGAGGATGCGGAGAAAAAGGAACCCTCTTGCACTGTTGGTGGGAATGTGAACTGGTGCAGCCACTCTGGAAAACTGTGTGGAGGTTCCTGTATCAGATTTTTTTTATCCTTTGGCCCTTTTTGAAAAAATTGTGGTGAAATATACATAAAATAAAATTCATCATTTTAACCATTTTCAAGTATACAGTTCAGTGGCATTAAGTACTTTCACAATATTGTACAACCTTCACTACCATCTGTCATCAAAACTTTTTTCATTTTGCAAAACTGAAAGTCTATACCCATTAAACATTAACACCCCAGTACCCCCTCTCACCTCAGTCCTGACAATCACCATTCTACTTTCCTCTAATTATTTTAAGCACCTCACATGAGTGAAATCATACAATATTTGTCCTTTCACGACTGTCTTGTTTCACTTAGCATAATATCCTCAAGTTTCATCCATGTTGTAGCATGTGTCAGAATTTCCTTTCTTTTAAAGGCTGAATACTATTCCATTGTATATATATACCACATGTTGTCTATCCATTTATCTGTCAATGGACACAGGTTGCTTCCACCTTTTGGCTGTAGTGAATAATGCTGCCATGAATACTTTAAGACCCTGCTTTCAGTTCTTTTGGGTATAGACCCAGAAGTGGAATAGCTGGATCATATAGTAATTCTATTTTTAATTTTTTAATTAGACTACCATACTGTTTTACATAGTGGCTACACCATTTTGTGTTCCTACCAGCAGTACACAAGGGTTCCAATTTTTTTTCAAATCCTTGCCAAACACTTGCTATTTTCTGCTTTAAAAAAATAATAATATCCATCCTAATTCTGGCCCTTATTCTTAATGGTTCTTTATATATTAGTGATATTAGTCCTTTGTCTATAGTGTGTGTTTCAAATATTTTCTCCTGGTTTGTTCTATTTTACTTTGTTTTTGGTGTTTTTGTCATTCAAAAATGTTTAATTTTCACATAGTAAAAAAGTGTCAATTTTTGCATTGCCTTCTGATTTTAACAGCTTTATTGAGATGTAATTTACATACCATAGAACTCATTCAATTCAACGGTTTTAGTAAATTTACAGAGTTGCACAACTATCAACACAAAATCCAATTTTAGAACTTTTCTGTTACCCCTAAAAGATCCTTCATACCTACTTGCAGTTACTTGTTTCCCCACTCCCAGCACTATGGATTGCTTATGGATATTTTATACACGTGGAATCATATAGTATTTGGATTTTCTGTCTGGCTTCTTTCACTAATAATTTTTTCCTTCTGACTTCTTTTTTTTAATGAAGTATAGTTGATATACAATGTTATGTTAGTTTCAGATTTACAACATAGTGATTCAACAGTTCTATACGTTACACAGTGCTCATCATGATAAGTGGAGGCACCATCTGTCACCATACAGTTATTATAATAATGACTCTGTTCCTTATCCTGTACTTTTCATCCCCATGACACATTTATTTTGTAACTGGAAGTTTGTGCTTCTTAATTCTCTTCACCTATTTCACTCATCCTCTCATCCCTCTCCACCATGGCAACCTCCATTTGTTCTATGTATTTGTGGGTCTGTTTCTGCTTTCTGTTTGTTTTGTTTTGTTTTTTAGATTTCCACATATAAGAGAAAGCAATGGTATTTGTCTTTGTCTGACTTATTTCATTTAGCATTATGCCCTCTAGCTCCATCCATATCATTACA
Source organism: Canis lupus baileyi (assembly GCF_048164855.1). NCBI lineage: Eukaryota > Metazoa > Chordata > Mammalia > Carnivora > Canidae > Canis > Canis lupus. Next base: position 69,792,236 of record NC_132876.1, on the reverse strand, counting down.
ATTAGCAAGATTTCATTCTTTTATGACTAATATTCCATTGTATATATAGACATATGTACATCTCATTTTTTTTTAGTATAAGCTGACACACAATATTACATTAGCATCTGGTGTACCAACATAGTGATTCAACTTCTCTAAACATTATGCTATGCTCACTACTCACGTATAATATTTTGAGATTCATCCATATTATAGCATGTATAACTACCTGTACTTTTTTTTTTTTCTGAGTAGCGTTCCACTGTCTGGATAACCCACATTTTGTCTATCCATTCACCGGTTGATGGACTTTTGAATTGTTTCAACTTTTTGGCTATTAGGAATTTTGCTGTTATGAACATTTACTTTAAATTTTTTTGTATGGACATATGTTTTTTACTGGGTAGATATCTAGAAGTAGAATTGCTGGGTTGTATGTTTAACTTTTCAGGAAACTGCCACCATTTTCCAAAGTTGCTCTGGTGTTTACGTTCTCTTCATGCTTTGGATTTTGATTCATAATTAAAATGCCTTTCCCTACACCAAGGTTAAAGAGGAATTTGCTCATGTTTCCTTCTAGAACTGATGCTGGTTTTATTTTTTTACATTTCATATGGAGTTTTTTTCTTACGTATGTGTGAGCCTATTTTCTTTTAATATCCTTATTTTCAATAACTCTTAATCATTTTTTCTCATTATAAAAGAGATGCATTGCTTCTTATAGGGCATTTAGAAAAGTATAAAGTAATAAATCTTAAAATTGCCACAATTTTACCACCCAGAGACGATCACCCTTTGTAATTTTCCCTCCTTGGGTAACTTAATCTTGGTTTCCTGACAATATTTTAAGAATGTTGGATAAAGAAACTGAGGAAATCTGGGGTCTCTTAAGGGGTCTCTTAAAGACCTATTCTAGTTTAACCAGTTTATTTTATTTATTTAGATTGAGAGAGAGCATGGCGGGGGGGCGGTGGTGCAAAAGGAGAGGGAACGAGAGAATCTCCAGCAGACTTTCTGCTGAACACAGAGCCTGACAGGGGGCTTGATTTCACAACCCTGAGATCATGACCTTAGCCGAAATCAAGAGTCAGACACTTAAGTGACTAGGCCACCCAGGTGCCCCAGTTTCATCAGTTTAGAAGCTACTGACCCATCTTCCTTTCCTTTCAGTTTAGCATAGACCTGTTTTATGTAAGATAAGACTAATGGACACAAGACTAATGAAAACTATTTCAGGGATGCCTGGGTGGCTCAGCAGTTGAGCATCTGCCTTCGACCCAGGGCGTGATCCTGGAGTTCTGGGATCAAGTCCCACATCGGGCTCCCTGCATAGAGCCTGCTTCTCTCTCTGCCTGTGTCTCTGCCTCTCTTTCTCTGTGTCTCTCATGAATAAATAAATAAAATATTTAAAAAAACTATTTCAGACTTCCAACCACCAAGAATATACTGCTGGATATAATTTCAGCTGCACAAGGAATAGATGCTAAGAAACAGTTGATGAATCAAACAGTGAACTCAGCTGTTCAATGTTTCACAGAGAAATAGATGGTACTTCTTTTCTCAAAAATGTATATATTAAGAGACACTTCATAAAGGCTTTTTACAAAATATACAGTTCATATAAATGATTTTTTTTTTTTTGCTTTTTGTCCTAGAATTATATTCTTTTCTTTTTGAATGTGTGTCATGGAAGCTTTTGTATTGATTTTCTGTGTTTATCAATTTACACATGCTTAGCTAATTTGAACTCCAAGCATTGACAATTAAATAGCCTGCAAAAGAGGAAACACTGGTTTTCCATTGTATTTTCCCCCATTTAGAGAAACGTTGGAAATTTTTAGGAGGAAAAAACTATTGAGTTAAAAGTATCATTACTTTGGGGGCTTGTCAGCTTACATAAATGATGCATGGAAGTTTTTAGCTTAATAACAATAAGAAAATATCAAGGCAACCTAAAATAACACTAAAATTGCCAAGAGTTTATAATCCACATTTTAATTGAACATTTTTTCATAAGAGTCTTAAATTCTTGGGGCGCCTGGGTGGCTCAGTCAGCTGAGCATCCAACTCTTGATTTTGGCTCAGGTCATGATCTTGGGGTGGTTAGATCAGGCCCATGTAGGCTCCACTCTCAGCACAGAGTCTGCTTGTCCCTCTCCCTGCCTCTGCCCCCGGCCTTTGTGCTCGCACTCTCTCTCTCTAACATAAACAAATACAAATCTTTAAAAAAATAATTTAAAAATAATTTTTGAAAAGAATCTTAGTAAATTCTCAGTAGTATAACATTAGACCTTATGGTGTGGCCTTGCTACTAACTTTATGAATAAAGAGCATGCAAAGATTTTCCGTAAGAATTCCTGGAGGTCTTAAGCTGAGTAAGAGGGTGTCTACTCCTGAAATCCTTTCTGATCCTTTATTGAGATTGAGAACAGCTGTTCCCTGTCCTTTATTTCCTCTTTATTATAGCCTTGACAGCTATTCATTTTTCCCTTCAGTTTCCTTCAGATCCGGATCTTCATATTTCTTCCGATCTTTTCTCACCAGTCCTATTTTCCAGTTAATTTTGAACAATTAATCCCAGTGGATTACAAAAAACAAACCAAAACCATCCATCTTGTTGGTCTTTTCCATTAGTCTGGAACTGATATCAAGTAATCTGCATAAGGTCCAAAGGTTCTTATCTATATGATGTACTACAAGCTATTTCTGTCCCTGCCTTCCACTCCTATTTGATATGGACACCATTGTTGCCACCACCCACTCTAAACAATTTAAAATTGATAGACAAATGAATAAGAGGTTTCAAGCAAGGCGGGCATTTAGAAGGGAACACTTACTTATGGAAAATTGTGAAATGTGCTCTCAGTGGCCACTGGTCATTATATCAACTTTCTGACTTCTTAAATGCTATTTCCCTAAACTTCAGTAAATAGGTAGTTGACTTACACTGATGAGGTTATTTTTCAGCTCTTGGCAGTGTCACTTCTACCTCCCCCATACCTCTTCCTTTCTTGCTCCTAATCTTTGATAAGGGATTGAAAGTGGGAAAAGGAGGGAGACCATGTGTATTTTAGCCACAGTTAGCCTTCGCTTTTGTTTGTTTTTATTTATTTTTTATTTAAATTCAATTAATTAGCATGCAGTGTACCACCCAGTTACCCCATCCCTCCACCCCCTCTTCCCTCCAGCAACCCTCAGTTTGTTTCCTATGATTAAGAGTCTCTTATGGTTTGTCTCTCTCTCTGATTTCATCTTGTTTTATTTTTCCCTCCCTTCCCCTGTGATCCTCTGTTTTGTTTCTTAAATTCCACATATGAATGAGATCATATGATAATTGCCTTTCTCTGATTGACTTATTTCACTTAGCCATCATTTCTATGGCATGAATAGAAATATTTTAAACCAAGAGCCAAGGATAGAGGTTAGTTGTTACTGTTGCAACCATGGCTGGCTCTGTATTATTACCTTCCTGCAAGCCATTAATTCAAAGCATTTCAGGCATATATTTCTTATTCATTCGGTATACTACCTGAGTGGAAGGATAAATTGGAATGATCATACTACTTCCCAGACTTTTGGGGGTTAATTTTAAACCACCTTCACCTACACACACACACACACACACACACACACACACACACCTAAATGTCTGTGGGATATATTTTTATCCGCCTTTAATATAGGTGTTATTAACAGATATTTCTAATATGTTATTTTCTTTGTTTTAGTGTGGAACCATCAGAAAGTCTACAGTCCCTGATGGAGAAGAATCAGTCCCTGGTAGAGGAGAATGAAAAATTAAGTCGTGGTCTGAGCGAAGCAGCTGGTCAGACAGCCCAGATGTTAGAGAGGATCATTTTGGTGAGGCTCCAAGACTAAGCTACTAGCAATCTGGATGTTTACTTGCTTTAGTCTCTGAAATATTTAACATACTTCTCATTAGGAGAGAAAAGTTACATGTAAAGAAATGGATTAATATTATCATATTTTCCATGGAGCCCCTCTAAGGTAGACACATGGGCTTATCAAACATACAGAAAAGTTAAAAGAATTGTATATATTCTATAGATCTACTACGAAGAATCCACATGAATCTTAAAGTAAATTTGTTCTAATATACCAAAGGGGATGCCTGGGTGGCTTGGCGATTAAGCATCTGCCTTCAGCTCAGGGCATGATCTCAGGGTCCGGGGATCAAGTCCTGCGTCAGACTCCCTACAGAGAGCCTGCTTCTCTCTCTGCCAATGTCTCTGCCTCTCTCTGTGTGTCTCTCATGAATAAATAAATAAAATCTTTAAAAAATAATTATAAAAATAAAATTCCAGAGAGGAAAGAACCAGGTCCTTCTGTCACATAAAGTCCTACCTAATCTTTATACTTTATACCAAGTAACTGTCCCCTCAGTAAGATTTTAGTTCTTCTCTATCTCCCTTCTCCTAATGTTGTCACGTTTCATATTCTGTCCCAACAACTGCCATGATAAGATAGAACAGCTGGGAAATTAATATTAATTCCTTTTACATATGGTTAATTTCCAAATAGTGGATCTCTATATAACTGATTACACCAGTTCTGTAGCCTACTATCTGTCTGAAAGTAACTTGGCACTGTCACTAACATTTTTCTACTAAATACAGCTCAATTTTTAATAGCACAACTATTGCCAAAAGTGAAAATGAGTTTCCACCAAAATGTAATTGAGCATCTGTAATTTATACACCTTCACACATCAGTGTGCTCTCTAGTCAAGGAAGTGTAAGCTGCTTAAAGATTCTTTAAAGGGGGCCAAATCCTATATTCATTGTCCATTGCTACTGGAAGGGGAACTGGAGGATTTTTTTTAAAGATTTTATTTATTTATTCATGAGAGACACAGAGAGAGAGAGAGAGAGAGGCAGAGACACAGGCAGAGGGAGAAGCAAGCTCCATGCAGGGAGCCCGATGTGGGACTCAATCCCAGGCTCCAGGATCACACCCTGAGCTAAAGGCAGGCATTTTTAACTACTGAGCCACCCAGGCATCCCTGGAGGATTTTTCTATATAATTTTCTGCCTCCAGTGCTGCATTCTGTGCCTTTGAAGTAACTATAGAAGCTGTGTTTCACACATATGTAAGTGTGGCTAACTGTAACAGTACCCGTTACTCTAGCTGCATACCCATCTGAACTTTATAAGGTTGCTATATAATGGCTACTTGAAGTTCATTGTCCTGTTAGAATGTCATAACAACCACGTTTTTGTCCTATATAAGTTGTGCTTCCCAAATCTGTTGTAACATCTTGCACGTTACAAGATACTGTGATTGAGATAAAATTGATCACCCTTCCCAAAATGTAGCTCCCTCTGCCATTTCTTCTCTGCCATATTCTTGTGCCTCATCCTTTTCTTGCTTTCTCTTACTAAAACCAGCCTACCATATCAGATAGTGTAACTTGAAAAAAAAAAAAAAAGCTCAGCTCATATTCAGTGTGAAGCCCTTTTATGTTTTCAATGCCCTTATGCTGGGGCTAGGGAACAGTATAGTGTAGGAGGCAGTAAAGTAAGTGGGTTTTGTGCAGACAGCAGGGAGTAGCATGCCAGAAAGTTTTGCTTTTTTCCCTAGTTGCAAAATTCTATATGGAATTAAGGCATCACACTCCACGCCATAGTCTGAGCTTCATGGCAAGCATAAGACCCAGCTGCTTGGATGCTATTTTAAGTAGCTCATGTTGACTAAAGGGCTAATTTCCATGACTCTGTTAAAAAAACAAAAAACATTTTCACTAAATCACCAAAGCTCACTAGATCCTCTATTACAGCAAAAGAGGCAACCTCTCTACCTAGGTTTTAATCCATAGGAGTAAGAGAGAGGGCATAATTAGGTGAGGCTGTCAGACATTCCCACTGATGATCTCCTGGGTCTCTGTTGCAGACAGAACAAGCAAATGAAAAGATGAACGCCAAGCTAGAGGAACTCAGGCAACATGCTGCGTAAGTTTTGTACCAAATATTTGTTAGTGACCTTAGTATATAATCATATATCCTCTGGTCTTTGCAGTATGATTAACCTTTGGGTTAATTAACCTTTGTTTGAATTTTTAGCCTCAAAGTGGATCTTCAAAAGTTAGTGGAAACTTTGGAAGACCAGGAATTAAAAGAAAATGTAGAGATAATTCGTAACCTGCAGCAAGTGATTACCCAGCTATCGGTAAGCCAAGTAGGGGCAGTGTGAATAGACCTATTGCTTTCCTGTTTCTCTTGATGCACATAAACATATCTAACTCTGTGCCTTTTGCCAAAACAACTAGATTGTGAGCTGCTTGAGTACAAAGATCATGGATCATTGGATGTGATCTGAATATTGAATTCGTTAAATCAAAACACTCATAGGTTACATATGCAATGGCACATTAATATTTCAGTGCTCTAATCAAACGCTGGATGCAGCAACATAGCAGTATGCAATTGCCTGGTAGCATGGACAGCAGTTGTTGACTTGCTGTCCCATCAGTATAGGCTAACTTAATAAGAGGCCTTACCATACCTTGGTTTTAAATAAGTTGGGTTCTGACAGAGGACTTAGAGCAACCAGGGAATACCATAGCTCTCTTCTGTAACCAGTAATAAATTAGTTTGAATGATCATTCTGTAAATTCCCATTTTTATTTATAGAACTACAATAGTAGTTGTCTGGGGGTGGGGGTTGGGCGGTGGGTATTTCTTGTTTTTCTTAGAAGAAAAATTCTTACAGTCCTACCACCCTAAAAACCTTTTATTTTTGGTGTTCCTTCTCGGCCCATAGACATATATATATCATTTCCAGCTCTTGGGCAGAGGCTTTAATTTTACTGGAACAGTGATTCTCCATCTCAGATCTTGCCCAGTGTTTTCTAGAGATGTCAAAAGGGTATCACGGAATGATCTGCATCTGTATTTTACTCTGAAAGAGTCAATAAAAAAGATACCATACAGTATTGTGGGAGGAAGGGTTAGGATGAGTTCCAATAAATTAAATGAGTAAACTCCAAAAAGACTAGAAAGCAGCGTTTTAGAACAAGTAGTACTGTACAAACTGTCATGAGCAGTCTGAGATGACAGTTCATTTATACAACAGACAGACTACAGCAGTTGAGAACCTGGGCTCCAGAGCCAGACAGACCCTGATTTGAAGCCAAATCTGCCCCTCACTGACTGTGTAACCTTGCTAAGTATTGTATTAATGTCAAAAGAAAATAATATAAGTGATGCCATAAGAGGTTAAAGGCATTATTCATTTGAGGCACTCAGGGAGTTCCTGAACTCCAGGTAACTCCCTGAGTCAAAGTAGGATTGGAGTTTTTGTAAGGTGAGAAGGGAGAGGGGTGTATGTCTTGTGGTTTGGCTCAAGCAGCAGTTTTGTTGTTAATTGCTGTGAAACTTTTGGTTGGAGGCTATTCCAGTTTTCATGCCTCTCGCTTGAATGGAGAATATTG